>NW_006399975.1:673777-724519 GCF_000299155.1 Elephantulus edwardii | reverse complement strand
TGCCTCGGCGCTTCTCCGTCGGCAGCGCGGGCGGCCGCCCAGGCGAGGTGCGGCCTCCGCTCAGGCGGGGGGCGTCGACTCCGCGGGGCCGCGCCATGGCCGCCTCCGAGCTCTACACAAAGGTAACGCGTCCCCGGAGCCCGCGCGCGGAGGCAGGGGTCGCTGCGAGCCGCGTCGTCAGCTGTCAGGCAGAGGCGAGGCAGCCGCGCCGGGCTCCGGGAGCCAGGCTAGCACCATCCTCGCCTCGAGAATTTCAAAACCCGGGCCCCTGGCCGCCTGCCACCCTCTGAGCCGTCTTCCTCTTTTGAGGAGAGAATGACTAAAGCGAGGGAGGGAAGCCTGCCTCAGTGGGCTCTCCCTGCCCCCTGCCATGCTTCTTGGGCTTGGGGCATAGCGAGTTATCTGAGTGGGAAGAGAGGGGGCGCCCGTTTGGATTTCGTAGGGTGCACCAGGGTCGGAATTGCCCCCCTCTCCGGCTTGGTTTAGGAGAGATCCCGGCTGGGCTGAGATGCTTGATCTTGGAGAGCTTATGGTCCCTCCCTTGGAGACACGCGCTTAAAATAACGTCTTGTGTAGGTATGCGGTCTCACATGTACCCCGCCGGCGAGCTCCCTTTCCGTGAGGCTCATTGACATCATTCAGAACTGTGGCCAGGGCGATTTTCACGTTTAGCTGCCCGGTTTTAGGTTGCTGCTCTGGGTGGTGGGGCCCATGGGAAGACGCAGCCGGATAAATGCGGGCTGATTCACCAGCTGGGGTAGTCATTACTCATTGGTAGCTGAGAGTTTGCAACCGGCATGTAAATCTCTAGGGGCCTCGTTAGGCCCAGTGTCTTCACCAAGCGCTGGGGTGAGACTTTTCCTTCTGGGTTTAGTTTAAGGGAAGTGACACCCTTTCCTCCATTTAGCTGACACCAGTTTTATCTTGGTCGGGCGATCTTAGAGTGGTTGTACTTTGGAGAGCGTTTCCTTTGAAGACTGCTTCAAATATTCGCCTTGGACTATGTGTAGTGCCCATTTTATGCTATAAATCTTGGATGAGTATTGCCTGCAATTCCAGTTAACAGAATTGTCTTTAACTTTTAAAGTTCACATTTGCAACAGAATCTCTCTTTAGGGGTCCTGCAATCTTTGCTTCGAAACTGACCCTAGTAAGCACCTAACTTGGGGCATGTTAATGACTAGGCATAAGAAGAACTAAGTTTTAGCCTGGGCTTTTTCACTTACTGTGTGACCTTGGGCAAGTCACTTAATGTCTTAGTGCTTAATTTCCTCATCTGTAAAAGGTGTTAATTATATCTGCCCTGTATCCTTAGGAAGGCTGTTGTGAGGCTCAAACTAATAATAGATGTGAAAGTTTTTTGTAACCTGTGAATTGCTCTACCGATATGTAGTGTGTGATTAATTTCCACAAACGTGAAATTAGGCGTTTAATTGAGACATGCTTTGAGATCCCTTTCTTTTCAGGCTCAGACTTAAATTTGACCTTCTCTCTAATCCTGGTAACTTCTTTAGACATTGTAGATCTCTAACATAAGGATAGGAAGCTCTGGTGGCCTAGTGGTTAAAGAGTTGTCAATCCAAAGGCAGGTGGTTTGAATCCAACAACTGTTCCGTGGGAGAAAGATAGGTAATCTCCTCTGTTGCTGATTTACAGCCTCTGAAAACCTGCTGGAGGAAAAAGTTATGAACTGGTTCTGACTTGATGGCACTTAAAAAAAAAATCAATGTATGGATAAATGCCATTGGAAAAGAGATTTATTTTATTAATAAATATTTATCATGTTTACTATGTGTCAGGCAGTAAATTCTATTCAAATACTAACTTATTTAATATTCATAATAAACCTATGAGGTGGCTCCTAAGAAACACCAGTTATTTTCACATGACGAGGTAATAGTTTGTAAATACAGTCATTCAGTGGAGTACCCTTCTTACTGTGGTAAGAAGGATCCCTCATCAAAGGGTCCATTCTTAAACTAGCTGACAATAATGCACTTAACCAGAGTCGTTAGATAATAGATTGCTTTTGGATTTTGGATCTGTTTTTCTCCTCAAAGTGGGTTCCCCCCGCAGATTCAAAAGATAATTTTAAATTTTAAGGTGTGAAGATTTGGTCGCAGCTTCATTCGATTACTGTTTTAAAGTTTTAATCACTGTAAAGATGGACTGGTTTAGACATCAAGATTGACATTGTGCTTATACTGCCTTCTAAATGGACTTGTGCTTAAGAATTTGTGTTCATTTGGCCATTTGCTGGCTGATTAATATTGTAAGTGGACGTTAGCTTAGTGACCAGCAGGAATATTTATTGAGCATCTCCTCTGTGTCAGGCACTTAGCTTAATGCCAAGAGGTTCTTAGTAATGAACAAGAGAAGTCCTTTCCCTCAAGAGGCTCTCAGTCTGCTTCTTATGTTCTTTATCTACTTTGAATATCTGAGGACTTAAGTAACCTGTTGTTATGTCAATGGCAGACAGACATCTTATGTGATATTTGTTAGTAGAAATTAGGGAACTGATTGGGACATGGCAAAGGTTGGAATGTTTCCAGAGATAAAATACTGAGTAGTGTCTAGGTTGGGTTCTCTAGAGAAGCAAAACCAATGAAGTATATCTCTGTCTATCTATAAAGAGAGATTTAATTCAAGAAAATAGCTCACATGATTGGAGAGCTGGCAAGTCCCAAAACCATAGGTCAAGCATTCGCCTGGAGGCTGCTCCTCATTCATGTGGTAACAGGGCTGATGAACCCACAATCAGCAGGTCAGACATTAGGTTGTCAGCTCAGAGAGCTTTAGAAGCTGAATCCCAGAATCAGCAGGTCAGAAAACAGGCAGTTAGCTCAAGTCCCAAGAACTGGAGGTCAGGTGATGACAAGCCGGATACAAGGTCCAAAATGAGAGTGAGCTTTGCTAGAATAGCCATATATATTAGATGAAACGGCAATCTCAGAGAAAAGTTACAGATAAAATTGAGACTTGAATAAGGGTGAGACCTGAGTTAAGGTTGGAAAGCTCAGGTAATCTAGTCTTTAGGGTGTTGTGTTGTTAACCCAAAGGCCTCACTTCTCCAGTATCACATCTACCAACAGCTCCTTAGGAGAAAGTTGGGCAGTCTCCTCCCATTATGATTTATAGCCTCAGAAACCCAACTGAAGGACCCTATGAATTGGAACTGAATTGACAGCAGTGAGTTTGAGCTTTGAGCTTGTAAAAGTATTACTCAGACCTGCAACCAGGAGAAGATAAAGTAGATGAATGGGATCTTCTAAGAATCAAATCCCTATGCACATCCAAAAACTTCTCCAATAGGGTAAAAAGGGAAGCCACCGACTGGGGAAAAGTATTTGGTAATGACATATCAAATAAGGGACTTATATCCAGAATTTATAAAATACTTGAGCACCACAATAAGATAAAGGTAAATAATACATAGAAAAATGGGCACAGGATGTGAACAGACACTTCATCAAAGAAGACATTCAGATGGCCAACAAGCACATGAAGAAATGTTCAAAATCCCTAGCTCTAAGAGAGATGCAAATTAAAACAACTATGAGCTATCATCTCACCCCAGTCAGAATAGCAAAATTTAACAGAACAGCAAGCAACAAATGCTGGCCATGTTGTGGAGAAACTGGAACCCTTATTCACTGTTGGTAGGAATGTAAAATGGTGTAGCCATTGTGGAAGGCAGTATGGCGCTTTCTCAAAAAGTTGCAAATAGAGATACCATTTGACCCAGCAATTCCACCACTGGGAATATACCCCAAAGAGACCATAACTGACATCCAAGCAGATATATGCACACCCATGTTTATTGCAGCTTTGTTCACAATAGCAAGGAGTTGGAAACAACTCAGGTGCCCATCAACAATCGAATGGGTAGAGAAGCTGTGGTATATTCACACAATGGAATACTATGCTGCTTTGAAAAACAAGGAACTCATGCAATATTATTCAAAATGGTTGACTCTGGAGGACATTATGCTGAGTGAAATATCTCAGTCACAAAAGGACAAATACTGCATGGTGTCACTGTTGTAAAACAGGACTGACCTTGGGGTTGGGGAGAGACTGAGAAAGATGGGTTCAATAATGTATACTTCATTGAAACTGATGAGGGAGAAAACTGTTTAAAAGGGATATGTGATTAGGTATTTTTGTCATGACAGGAGTCTAGAGTGAAGGCTACACGGTGGAGTGGGCCTGGGGGAGGGTTTGTAAAACAATGAAAGAATTTGTCTTTTACTTTTCCAAGAGGGTAGTGTACTAGAAGAAGGGTTGGGAGGGGAGAAAAGTGCAACGATGAATGAATGGAAATCCAAAGTGTCTGTAAATTTTTACTGAAATTAATAATAAATTTTTAAGAAAAAGTATTACTCAGTATACATGTGACCATAAATCCTGCCTCATTAACATATAAAAGTTAGAATATGCAATATGAAAAAATGGAGGACAGTTATATAATATTACACAGGTGGAGGATAATTGCATAAGCTCACAAAATGGAACATAAATAATACTGGGAATTGTAGCCAAATTTACATGTATTGAGATTATTAGGGGAGGAGGAAAATCATTAGATGTACTATTAATGCATCAACAAAAGGACTCTTCTCTTGAAGAGGATTACAGGCAACTAAATTTTGCTGTTGATTACAAGGAAAGATGTATTAGTGATCTGCTCTTATTATGATACTAATTTTTGTGGTTAAATCTGAAAAGTACCCTTCAAGAAAATATCAATCAAAGCTTACATGAAGATTTTGATATGTAATAGAGATCAATTTATGTTGGGATGAAGGGCCAAGAAAATGAACAATATCTTTGTTTTCTCTAAAAAGACAGTCTTTGTTAAAGCAATTTAGCAAGGTTTCCATTTTGTGAAACTTTCAGGCAGAATAAACGTATTAAGGACAATTTCTAGGTTCCTAGGATATAATATTTCTGGAAACTAATGTTTTAGTTGAAAAATGTTTGTTGATTTTTAAAATATCAGCTTTATTGAGATATAATCTTCACACAATATAGTTTTCTCAGTTTAAAGTACACAACTCTTAGTATCTTCAGAGTTGTATATTGATTTGTTTTTATCTGTTCTGTTCCCCCCACTTCAAAGTATCTAAGATGATGATGATATCTCATTGCTTTGATCCTGAAAATATTTGCTAGTCTTGGCTTTCCAGTGAATGTTTTTATTATAATTCATGCTATCAGTGATGTCAGAGGGTTCATTATATGTGGAGCAAGACTTAACGATTATAAATGAAAGGATCACCAGTAGTAATTTGGTGTCCTCACACTTCGTTCATGTGGTTCCCAGACAAGCTGGATAGCACCCTGAATGCTGACCAGGATTGCCTGAAGTGGGTTAATTAGACATCCTCATGGTGCTGTCAGACGGCTGAGTGTAAGAATAATCTAAAACCCCAATCATTAATATAAAAGGTGAAGGCAAAGTACACACAAAAAGATTCAGTTATGCAGGGTTAACAGGAATGAGAAGGGAGAGAGGAGAATAAAAGAAACAAATTGGGTGAAGGGAAGGGCAGTGTACAATAAGTTTGATTGGATAGTATAATAAATTAATTACATAAATTATAATTAATATTGTGAAACATCCTGAATTTCTGTGTCAGTGTCTATGAACAGTTGAAATAAAAATGTGATTTTTAAACTTTGACTCAAATAAAAAATAGAAATGAAATTTGGATCCAGTTGACACTCTTGGTACCAGCAGTTAGGAGATAAGGAAATATATTGCTTTGGACAAGGTCACTGTCAGGGACTGCACCAAAATACTGAAGAGCAGTGCTACAAGTTTGAACACTAAGGTGTGCTTGATTCAGGCCTTGGTCTTTTCAGTCACTTGTGCATTTGAGTGATAGACAGTGAATGAATCTATTGAAGAATTGATGTCTTTGAGTTGTGTATTAGAGAAGAATACTGAATATCCCATGGGCTGCCAAAAGAATCAATGAGTATGTCTTGGAAAAGGTGTAGCTCTTAGAGACAAGGGTGGCAAAACTTCATCTCTCTTACTTTGGACATGTTAATAGGAGAGGCTGTTCCTGGAAGAGGAAATCATGCTTGGAAAGGTAGAGGGTCAGCAAAGGAGAGGGAAACCTCCAACAAGATAGATTGACATGCTGGCTGCAGCCATGGGTTCAAGTGTATCAGAGATGGTGCGGATGGCACAGGAAAGGGCAGGATCCATTATTCACATCTATTATTTATAGGATTACAATGAATTGTATTTGACTTGATGGCACATAACAACAATGACACGTTCACAAAGCCATGTAAACTTTTTCTGTATGAAACATCTGATAGTAGACTATACATCCATAACCTTCCTTTTTCACTGCATCTCCTCATACATACTGAAGCCATACACATGACCTGAGTGTCCGTCCTCCTCTGCCTGCACGATAGTCTTCTTTTTAATGTCCTTTGTTGTTGTCCTTTTAAACCATTAGTGCCTTGTGAATATTAATATTCTTTATCTCTAAGCTGCATATTTCATAGTGTTTTGAGCTTCTTGAAAGAAGACATAAATTCTACCCTTGCTTATACTGTGCCTTGACATGGGCTTTGGCAAGCACTTTCCCTATTTTCAAGTCACTTGCCACTCTCACTTCATCCACATTTTCTCCTGACATTCCTGGGTTTGTTACTGTTAAGCAGACCCCTCTGTAGCCCTTGGCAATATGTAGAACCCGATGGAGATTTGCTGTGAGTTGGAATCACCTTCAGGACAGTGAGTTTGGTTTTGGAAGAATAGCGTTGGATATAACAGTCTCCACTTCAGGCCATTCCTATGGTAGTGTAAATTATTATTGGAACCACTAACTCCCAGCTGGTTTGTTGATTAAGGTGTGCCTCTCTGCAAAACATTTTATGGAGAATCTCTTTCTTCTTATCCAATTCAGATAGGAATATTTCCCATCCCACATGGTCTTTTGAGACTTTTCCTATTTGCCTGTATAGATTGTTTCTCCTCCAACTTTTTCTCACCCCCCCCCCCATTTTCTCTCTTCTTCCTCACCTTCCCTCAGTCCACTTAGAATTCTCCTTAACCAATAGCCTTTGACATTAGGTATCTTTTTATCTAGTCTATTCTTAATCAGAGGTTTCCCCCTCTCAGTTATAGAGTTTAGAAATGATGTGGGGGAGCTCTGGTGGCCTAGTGGTAAGGAGACCACTGCCATGCCAGAGGCACATGACTGGAATCCACCAACTGTTCTGCAGGAGAAACACAGGCAGTTTCCTCCTGTGTGATTTATAGCCTCTGAAAAGCCACTGGAGGATCTGCCATGAGTTGGTACATAACCACAACTAACAGGAACGATGTAGTTATGTTTTGACTTTAAAATATTTGCCCCAGACACGGAGCGGAAGTGGAGTCTCTTTTTCGTGGCGCTGCTCGGCTGTCGGCTGCTTCACCATGAAGCTGAACATCTCTTTCCCAGCCACTGGCTGCCAGAAACTCATTGAGGTGGACGATGAACGCAAACTTAGGACGTTTTTATGAGAAGCGAATGGCCACAGAAGTTGCTGCGAACTCTCTCGGTGACGAGTGGAAGGGATATGTTGTCCGGATCAGCGGTGGAAACGACAAGCAAGGTTTCCCCATGAAGCAGGGTGTCTTGACCCATGGCCGAGTTCGCTTGCTGCTGAGTAAGGGGCACTCTTGTTACAGACCACGGAGAACCGGAGAGAGGAAGCTCAAATCTGTCCGGGGTTGCATTGTGGATGCCATTCTGAGTGTTCTCATCTTGGTCATTGTCAAGAAAGGAGAGAAGGATATCCCAGGACTGACTGATACCACTGTGCCACGTCGCCTGGGGCCCAAGAGAGCCAGCAGAATTCGCAAACTCTTCAACCTTTCCAAGGAAGATGATGTCCGTCAATATGTTGTGAGAAAGCCACTAAACAAAGAAGGCAAGAAACCCAGGACCAAAGGGCCCAAGATTCAGCGTCTTGTTACTCCACGCGTCCTGCAGCACAAGCGGCGGCGCATTTCGCTGAAGAAACAGCGCACTAAGAAAAATAAGGAGGAGGCTGCAGAGTACGCTAAGCTTTTGGCCAAGAGAATGAAGGAGGCCAAAGACAAACGCCAGGAGCAGATCGCCAAGAGACGGAGGCTGTCCTCTCTGAGAGCTTCTACCTCCAAATCCGAATCCAGTCAGAAATAGAATTTTCTATGTGTGGCAAATAAATAAGCTCATGTATTGAAAAAAAAAAATTTGCCCCAGACTTGACTGAAATCAGGACATAAGTGAGTTGTACACTCTAGGCTTTCACAACTACCATCTTTTAATCAACCTTATAAAGTCTTACTATTTGGGGTGTACAGTTTGATGAGTGTTGAAAAATGTATTCTGTCTTTTAAACACCACACAGACAAGATACAGAACACTTCTCTCTCTCTCCAGAAACCTCCCTTGTGCTTCATTTCATATCGTCCTGGATTTTCAGAGTTGACCAGTTATGCTTGCCCACCAGGGCAGAGGGAAGAGGGTTCCCCCGCTCCCCCAAATGAATGTTATGGTCCACATTAGACTAATCAATAGTGATCTTTAATGCACAGCCTGGCCTAAATGTCATTCTATTAGGGTTTCATTTTTCAGTAAGAGGTAGGAATGGAGAGAAGAGAAGTTACATTTCAGGCTTTCCTTTACACAGTTGTCACTTCAACTTTTGTAATGATGTCTCTCTTTTTATGCTTTATTTCCTTCAGTCTTTAGTGTACTAAAATTTTCCTTGATTAAGTTTGTGCTTTGACAACTCTTCTCACCCAAAATATACAAGCAGTCAAAACCAGGCCAGGTGCTAACTCTGGAACAGACCATCAATTACTCATGTGCAAACTCAAATTGAAGCTGAATAAAATGAAAACAAGTCCATTAGGACAAAAATACAATCTTGAGTCTACTCCACCAGAATTTAAAAATCATCTTAAGACTAGGTTTGAAGCATTGAACACCAATGATCAAAGACCAGATAAGTTGTGGGATGCAATTAAAGAGACAGGGGAAAAAGAATAAACTAAAATGGATCTCAGAAGAGACCCTGAAAATTGTACTGGAGTATTGAGAAGCCCAAATAAAGGGAACAGATGCTGAAATAAAAGAGCTGAACAGAAGATTTCAAGGGCAGCTCAAGAAGACAAAGTGAACTACTATAAAGGAGTGGGCAAAGACCTAGAATTGGAATATAAGAAGTAAAGAACTCAGCATTTTTTCAAGCTGAAAGAAGTGAAAAACAAATTCAAGTCCAATCTTTGAGTTGCAGTACTTAGAGATGTATGGGCAAAATCTTGAATGACCGAGGAAACATCAAAAGAAGATGGAGGGAATACACAGAGTCACTGTACCAAAAAGTGTTGGCCAACCCTGAAATATTTCAGGAAGAGCCAGTGGTAAGAAAGGAAGAAGTTCAAGCTAGCTGACCTCGTGGGATCTTCCTTTCCTGCGCTGTCCCTCCTTCACAATCAAGTTTGCTTTATTTGCTTATAAGACCTGGATGTCCAAGCTTCTGAAGCAACCCTTATTTTCTCTGACATTGATTTAATCCCAGGAATGCTCACTTGAAGACTTGCCTTCTTGCAGACCATATAGTCTTAAGAGTTTTAGGTTCCAAAGGAAGATAGCCAGCTAGGGGAATTCTTGCCTTTACTTGGAGTTGAGCGCCCACTGCATTGACTTCGGAGGAAGGGAGATTGGCTCACTGGATTCAGTGCTAATTAATTAGGGAGCTCCGATGGGCTACTGGTATGAAGCTGCGCTGCAATCCCAAAGGCTTATGGTTTGAATCCATCAGATGTTTCAGTGGAGAAGAATGAGTAATCTCCTCCTTTGCCTTTGAAAAGCCACTCATGGGTCAGCTGTGAGTCGTTGCTTTAGCACAGTAGAAAGTAATTCTACAGTTTCTATGTGTTTTGTTTCAAGCAATTAAGACACTCCTATGTTAGACAATTTATACATTAGTCAGACTTGCTATTTAGATGCTAGAACTTAGTTTTCGGTTTATCATGCCAGGATTTGTAAAATAAAATGAGTATTTCTTTGAACTTTGATGACCTAGTAGGTCAAAATCTGGATTAAATTTCCATCAATTCAGAAAATATATTTGTTATCTTATTTTACAGTTGGAAAGGTATGCCTTTGATTATTTTTCTTCAACCTTTATATGATTGACACTTTGGGATCAAGTTTCTGTTCTTTTTCTTTTTTTTTCCTTGTGGGGAGATGTCTTGTGTCTTAGGGGATATTAAGCAGAATTCCTGGTCTCGATCTGCTGTTTCCAGTTGTGGTTTTGTGCTGTGGAGTTGACTGTGACTCATAGAGTGAACAAGAGAGCTGAACTCTCTCCTATCCTGCACCCTGCTCAACATCTCTGATGCATTTTGAAACCATTGCTGCAGTCACTGTGTCAGTCCACCTCGTTGAGGGACTTTTTTGCAGACCCTCCACCTTTCCAAGCATGATGTCCCTTCCCAAGGAATAACCTCACCTAACAACATGCCCAAAGGATGTGAGACAAATCTTTGCCATCCTCGCCTCCAGGGAGCATTCTGGCTGCACTTTCCCAAGAAATATCTGTTGTTCCTTTGGCAATCCCATGGGATGGATATTCGGTACTCTTCCCCAATACCACAACTTTCTAGTTGTGACAACCAAAATTTCTTTAGACTGATGTAACCAAGGGGACAAAATAGCCCTACTTTGAGAACCACTGGCTTGCTTTAAGATTTAAAGTAGGTAAGAAAAAAAAAAAAACACCAAAAAAACCAACACAAAACCCAAAACAACAAACCCCGAAACAGAATTGGAAATATGTAAAAAAAAAAAAATTAGTTGACTTTTATGTGATATCGCCCCCACCCCCAGCTCTGATGGTATAGTTTGTGGAGAGTTGTTTGGATCTGATTGCTCCTCAAGAGATAGATGAATACTTGTGCCCTATGTGATTTACAGCCACGGAAACCTGCTGGAGAGTCAGCTATGAGTCAGTCCTGGCTCAGAAACAATGTGTTGAGTTTTTAATAGAAATGATACTCAAGTGCCCATCCATAGATGAATGACTAAAGAAACTATGGCACATTAACACAATGGAATATTATTAAGGAACAATTAAGAGTTTGTGAAATACTATATAATATAGATGAATCTAGAATAAATTTTGCTGAGTGACATAAGACATAAATCAGTGACAAAAGGAATTGTATAAGGCTACTAATATAAAAAGCTAAAGTTTAAATATAGAATCAGTCTTGGAAGGTTAGCGGGGATGAGGAGGGAGTGAGGGTCAAAAATTAATGAACAGGTAGATTGGGTACTGGGGGGAAAAGGATATATACAAAATATCTAAGTCATATAGAAATGAACTAGCAAACTTTAAAAACTTATCAGAAACTTTAGAAAAGCTGTGCAAAGTGATGGAAAAAGTAGGATAAATGTAACATGTCAAAAACTAGATGCACAAATAAAATACACACACATACACACACACAGAAAGGATACATTGTAGATAGTTTGGGAACAGAAAAGAAGGAAAAAAGGTGTATTACTGGAATGATAGTTACTTACTGTTGTTGATTTAAGTCTTTTGTCTGTGTTCATACTATATTTTATTTACTATGTATTGTGGAAAGTCTGCTGTTAGGGACCTCTCTAAGGTACTCAGGAGCAACAGTGTCTCTCTGGAGACTAAGGTGCGCCTGATACAGGCCATGGTATTTGCAATCGCTTGTTATGCATCAGAGAGTTGGACAATGACTAGGGAGGACAGAAGGAGAGTGGATGCTTTTGAGCTGTGGTGCTGGAGAAGGGTACTGAATGTACCCTGGACTGCCAGGAAAACAAACAGATTCATCTTGGAGAGGATTAAACCAAGCTACTCCTTGGAGGCAAGGATTCTGGGGCTTCGTCTGACATACTTTGGACATGTTGCCAGGAGGGACGGGTCCTTGGAGAGGGACATCATGCTTGGGAGGGTTGAGGGACAACGCAGGAGGGGAAGACCCTCTATGAGATGGATTGATTCGGTGACTGGGGTAATCGGGATGGGTGTGTCAGAGGCGGTGCGGTTGGCGCAGGATAGAGCAGGGTTTAGGGCTGTTGTGCATAGGGTCTCTATGAGTTGGAAACGACTCAACGGCACATAACAACAACAACAACATGTATTGTACTTATTGTGTTATTTTATTTAACTTGTATTGAATTGTAGTTGATGGCACCTAACTACTACAACTACCTGTATTGTGGGAATTTTTTGCATATTTAAATATTCACAAAGAATAATCTTAATGACTGAGTTATATAGATGTACCATAGTTTTTTTGGCATTTTTCACAATCTCAATTACTATGTGTGATGAGCATTTTGTATAGAAATCTTTTCTTGAATTAGGTTTTGTAAATTTTAGAGCTGACTGGCAAGCTTGGTATTATTAATACCTCCGCAGGGTTGTTATTTGATGCTGTCTTGCCAGTTCCAACCCAGCGATCTGTAATACCAATTTCAATGCCCATCCTAAATACAACAGAATGAAGCATGGCTGTACTCAGAATTGTTGTTCAGTTTGAGCCCATTGTTGCAGGGAAGGTATTCATATTTATTCCATTTTTTAAAAAGCGTGTATTGCCTCAGGATAAGAGCGACCAGATGCCCCACTTATGGGAGCTGCTTTCTGCCACTTAGTACCCTTGTTCTATTTTGAGAAGACTTCTTAGAGTAGAAACATACAGATGTATCAAAAATATTAACCTTTTGAAAAACAAAGCTATTTCCTTGTTACAGTTTACATCATTATTTCTGTTATTCACTCTTTCACCCCTTGATCTTGTAAAATCAGGGTCAGACAAGATGAATAAGAAAAAAATATGAAAGAGGATTTAAAACCCAACTCATAAAGCTTCTATCTCGAGTATAAATATAACTGTTGTTCTTGATTGCTGTCAAGTTGAGCATGACTCATAGTGACCCTATGAACAAAAGGCCTGAAGCCCTTCCTCAATGATCACCATTTATCAAAGTTCACAGAGTTCCAGAGGCATGCTGTTAAGGAAGTGAATGCCACTTCTGCTTCCAATTATAACCTTAATTTCAAAAATATATAATAAATTACCACAATGAGATACTACCTCACCCCAGTAGTAGTGGCACAGTTTAGTAGGGCAGCAAGCAATAAATGTTGGGGAGGATATGGAAAGGTGAGAACTCTCAGACATTGTTGGTAGGATTGTAATATGGTTCAACCACTCTGGAAGGCAGTTTGACATTTCCTCAAAAAGATAAAAAAAAACTCCACATGACCCAGCTGTTCTACTACTAGGAATATACCCCAAGGAAATCAGAACTGAGGTACAAACAGAGATTTGTACACCAGTGTTCATAGCAGTGTTATTCACCATCACAAGAACATAGAAACAGCCCAAATCACAAGTGAATGGATTGAGAAATTGTGGTTCATTCACACAATGAAAGATTACACAGCACTCAAAATCAATGATTTTGAAAAACACTGTGTAACTTGGGAGAGATTGCTGAGTGAACTAACTCAGTCTCATATGGCAAATATTTCATAAAACCATTATTATAAAAAGAGAAGGATAGCTAGTTCAAAAGGGGAAGGGGTGAGAATGGAGGAGTGAGGATGGGTAGGGGCAAAACCACAGGTTGCACAGTTTGGTGGGCGGAGGGAGTGGGTGAATGAAATGGGAAGGATCCAGGTGAAAAGACAGAGTAATGATGGGCAAGGTCCAGTGGTGATTAATCTTATAAAACATAATACATGAGAATGATTGTATGAAACATAATGTGAATGAAAAATAGTGTGAAACACAGTGTATATGAACTTTGTAAGCAAACGAACTAAAACAAAAGAAAGGAAAAAGAAAAAAACAAACCCCAAACTTTTTCTAAGAGGGTGAAAAGAAAACCTGCTGACTGAGTAAAAACATTTGGCAATAAAAGATATCTTTTCATAGTTGACAACATACCCTTCTAATTATAACAATCTGCCGTTTATCTCAGAGTGGTCAGCGGATGAACCCTTGCTTTCAATGGGAAGTTAAGAACCTCACAGTCTTTCAGTATCAGCTATTTGCTTTAAAAGTTGTTATTACGTCCTAACTGCTTCCGACTCATAGTGACCCTATGTACAATAGGTCTGAACCCTGCTCTGTTCAGCCAAGTTCATTGTCTCTGACACACCTACCCTCATTATGCCAGTCACTTACAAGTAGGCTGGCGTAAAGTACACCCAAAAGTAAAAGTTGTTGATAGTGCCATAGAGTCGGACCCTGATTGATGTCAACCCCATGTGCTGCAGAGTAGAACTATTCGGTATTGTTTTCCTACATCACCAGGACCTTTCTTTCACAGAGCCACCGGGCATGCCTGAACTGTCCACCTTTAGGTTAACAGCTGACTGCAAACCACTTGTGCCACCCTGGCTGCTTAGGCCAAAAGGTAATACTCTAAAATGGAGTCTTTCTAGTGCTCAGAAGGTACTTCAGGGTTTGTGAGGCTGCAGGTCAGCACTAAGCGGTCACCGTCATGGAGGACTTGTATCACTGTGATAGACACAAATGTGGCTGAGGGCTGTTTTTGTGGAACTTTAAATATAGAAGGCCTAGCAAGCTATTGAAGTCTTTTTAGCATATTAAAATGTTTCATTTCCTTTCTTCCCCACAAAACCTTTTTCACCTTATTTAGTCATGTTTTCTTCTACGACTGTGACTTGCGAAAATATATGATTGCTTAAAAAACTCAAAAACTTTTTTTTGAGTTTTCATCAAAAAAGTTTGAATTTTTTTTCTTTTCTGGTTTTCTTCAGTATAATTATCAAATAACTATGATTAATATTTTTTGAGACATAGCTGTGTACCAGATATCCTTCTGAGGGCTTTGTTGAAACTCTCTGATTGATTTCTATTCTCCTTGCTTGTGGAGTTAATTCTAACTCATGGTGATCCTTCGTCCGGTTTCCAAAGCTGTAAATCTTAACAGGAACAGACGATCTCATCTTTCTCTCAAGGAGTGACTGGTGGGTTCAAACTGTCAAACTTTTGGTTATTTATCAGCCCAACACTTAACCTACCATGACACCAGAGCTCCTCCTCCACCTCGTTTCCTCAGAAGAGGTAGGTCAAGAGCAGGGCACTCTTGTAGGCTCTCCTGGTGTGGAACCTGGCTCTGTTATTTTCTGTGGGGCCTTGAGTAATCCACTCAATGTCTCTGCTTCAGTTGCCTTATCTCTACAATAGGGATAACAATACTGATAGGTGGTTTTAATGTTGATGAAAAGGGTTTGATAAAAAATGCTCAGAATAGTGACTGATAATGGTAGTGAGCTTTTTAATGTGTTGTTTTTGTTGAATATCAACCCATAGCTGACCCTCTGGTGGGTTTTAGAGGCAGTTCATCTCACAGGAGGAGATAGTACATCTTTTGCCCAGGTCACAGCTGGTGCCTTGGGGATTGCACTGCACCTTGTTGTTGCTGTTTTAGAGCTAGCTCATGCTTCTCCCTCTCTGGCTAGTGTGTTTCTTTCACATTTCCCTACTCCTCTGGTGGCGCTTAGAGTCTAGCCCTGTCAGGCTCCCTTGCACTGATGGTGTTTCATTCCTGAAGAGTTGGGTTCCTGTGCTGATAACTCCAGATCTGTTTACAGCCCACTCACTCTCCCTGACCTCTTCCTGTTGTATGCACTGGAGTTAAATTCAGCTGAAAGCAACCCCATATGACAGAAGAGCACTGTTTAACAGTGCTTCCTTGGCTGTAAATCATTATGGGAGCATATCACCAGATCTTTTTTTTTTACTAGTCGCTGCTGATGGGTTTGAACTGTTGACCTTCAGTAAACATGCTTAATAATTCTGTCTCCAGGGTTCATCTTCTGGAGCTAGGTCCCTGTAAACCTTGTGGACACCTTTTAAAGTACCTCAAGCCTATTGTTGTTAAGTGCTATTGAGTTGTAGACGACTCATGGAGGAGACCCTGTGAACAGAAGACCTGAACACTTATATAACTTTCATTGTTTCTCCAGGTTCATAGAGTTTCCGGAGGCAATCTATTTTAAAGTGGATGCCACTCCTGCTTCCAAGCTTGTTTTAATTGGGGAGTTCCACCAAACACTGTCCACCATGGGTAACCATTATCACATTTGACACATCAGTGTCACAGTGCTTAGCATCACAGCAACCACGAGTTACCTCTGTACAGCAAATGGACAGACCAGTGCTATACGACCCAGAAGAATGTTTGACCAAAAACAATTAAAACCAGGCCTGAGGACCGCAGGTTAAAGTCAACTTACCTTTGACTTGGTAGCGTCACTTTCTTTTACTAGGCCAGCTAATCTCTCTCTCTCTTGTTGTTGGTAAGTGCCATCGAGTCGTAGGCAACTCATAGCAACACTATGAATGAAAGACCTGGACATTTGTATAAATTTCATCATTTCTCCAGGTTCATAGGCTCTCTAGTATATTGAAAAACTGAGTTTGTCATCTTGGCTATCCCTCTTCACATCACTCCATTCCACTTAACTTTTCCGTGTTGTATTTTCTCATCTGTCAGATAATACCTTCATGTATTTGCTATAGTGGTTAAATTAGGTGGTTCATGCCTATACATATTCGTGCACAACAGGAATGCCAGTTACAAAGGCCTTCCTATCTGTTCTGTTAGGATTACAGCCAAGGAAACCCTGTGCCTGAGAAGCAGTTCTACTCTGTAACATGTGGGGGCGCTGTAAGTCAGATTCAACGCGAAGGCAGCTAATAACAACGTGAAAATATAATAGTTGTCATTCTTGGTATTTCCTGTTTGGTCAGTGACAACATTTCTCTGTTAATCTAAACAACAAAGTTGGGAATGAGGTTGATTTGTCTGCCTCTTACCTTTTTACCCTAACTGTATCATTTCCTAGTACTGTTCCTAAGGAGTTCTGGTGGCCAAAAGGTAAAGAATTTCTTGCCAACCCAAAAGCAGATGGTTCAGATCTACCAGCTACTTCTTGGGAGAAATATGGACAGTCTCCTTTCATGCAGTTTACAGCCTCTGAAAACCCCCTGGAGCGTCAGCTGTGAGTCACTTCTGATTTGATGGCATTGAGTTGAATTGAGCTTATTATTTCTCCTGTGAGTCCTAAAACAGTTTCCCAAACAATTTTTATGATCTGTTTTTCTTTCTGCTACCAGAGTTCTGTTTGTAATGCATTTGTCAGATCATGCCATTTTCTGGCTTAAATTCTTCTGTGATTAACTGTAGGATTTTGTCCTAATAGTAAATTTGTGTGCTTCACAAACTTTGGTGTGCAGCATATTATCTAGGAATCTTGTTAAAATGAAAATTTTGGCGCAGTAGGGCTGGGCTAGGGCCCAACACTATTTCTCATTGCTTCTTGGAATGTTCACGTTGCTGCTTTGAGGACCACATTTTTTAGTAGTAAGTCTGTAAAGAGCCCCTTTGACATAAGGACATATAGTCTCTTCATGCCCTTTTCCCACTGTGGGCCAGCCTCATCTCTCATTGCTTCTTTCTTGGCATTCTGTCCTTCATATTTAAGTCAAGGGGTTGCTAGACTTACCTTCTTCCTGCTTTTCCAGTATTCTTCTTTCCTAACTTTTTCTATTCTTCCTTCAGAAGTGAGATCTTCCTGATCCCAATTTTGAGGCTTATCCAGTGTTTTCATATAGCACACCCCACTTTACATTTGTTGTAATATCACCTTGCATTATAGTTGACAGCCTCTCTTCCCAGTGCTCCTCTGAGGCCCTAGAGGATAAGGGAAATAGCTCAGAGCTCATATAATCTTATCTATTGATAACTCTTCATTAACTTTCTTCCTACCCACCTTCACTTTTGGCACCAGCAGAAGAGCTTGATTTTCCTGGTCAGTTTCATCCTCATAGATTTCTTTCTCCAGTTCTTCAGTGCTTTCAGTTCTCCTTTCCAGCTTGTGTTGCAATGAGCAGCACTGACCCGAGGATGTATCTTAACATGCTGTTCTCTAGCTCAAACCTATGACTGCTACCCAGCCCTTCTTCCCCACCCCTGTTAACTAATAGACAGTAAACTCATTCCTTAGTCACGCTGTTAAAGACTGATGATCTTTTCCCAACCCTGCTCTCTTCTTGGCTTGATATGTCACAACACAGGAATTTCTCAGACTTTTCTGTATGTTAAAAAAAATAATCTGGAATGCCTTTAAAGAGTGAATTTCTGAACCTTGCTTTTAGAGATTGAGTCAGTAAGTTTATTTTTAGAGATTTTAATAAAAGTTGTGTTCTGAACCTCATTCTGAGATATACGGAATTGACCTTGCCCTCTTGACTATTTTGAGCCTTGCTTGATTCTGTTCCCCACAGGTTTCTCTGTTGCCAGGATCTCCTGCTTAATAACTACTCAGTAATAGTTGAATTGGTAATAGCTATTTTAAGTGGTAAGATTACTGTAGATACATTTGTCAGCCCTGTTTTATTTCTTTTTCTATTCCCTGACTTGAATGTTTCACTTTTAGTAGGATGTGTGAGAAGACTTGGTACATGGTAATGACCCAGTAAAGGTTTTTGCTATTTTTAAAAGCAATTGGGAAAACTGCCTTCTTTATATTAAAACATTACTGGCAGTCTCCTATGGTGAAAGGCACTTCATTACCTTGACTAATAATAACCATGAAATAATATAGGAAATGACTTGCAAAATTTTTTGACAGCTTTTTTTCTCATGAAAAAGATTTTTTTAAATGAAAAACTCTAAAAGGTAATTAATAAAAGTTCGGTGCAAAAACTTGGGAAATTTAGAAATGCCAAAGGAAAAAAATGCATGTATCCTCAAATACTCTGATGACTCTGTTCTTCTGGTGTTTTGAGGTTTTTGTTTTTTTAAAATCTCTATGAATAGTTTTGTTAGCAGAGTGATTTATTTTGTACATATTATTTCATAGCCAGATTTCCCCCTAAGTACTATATTGTGAATATTTGCCCATGTCAAGAAATATTCTTCTGCAGTATAATTTTCAATGGTTTATTGCATATATCAGTCATTCTTTACTCAGTCAGTTCTTCTGATAGGGACTTCTAACTTTTTGACAGTATACATGTAAACCGAGGTGATTTAAAAGACTTTATGTGCCACGGTAAGAAGACATCAATTGTAGGTGTTAATGAATTTGACTGTAATTACAAAGCACTAATTTTTTTTCTACAATGACACTATTTCTGTAAAAACTTGGTGATTATGGTGCTAATGTTAAGAAGATTAATCTAGTTTAGAGGTTGGAAGGACTAAAAAAAATGCAGGAATATCAAAGCATTCAGAAATAAATTTTTAAATCCTTAACTATAATTCCATGTTTGGAGTTTCAGTGTGCTAGTCCCAACATCTTTCTAGAAAGAAATTCTCCAAAATACAGAGGTAGACAGATCAAGATTATTAATTTGTAGACTAGGAATAATCAAATTGTATATTAGTTCTAGTTTGAGGAAAAGGATCCCTCTCACCAGTATTTTGGAAGCTTTAGGGTAGAATGAATTGTATTATAATCTATCCACTAATACACCTGTCTCCTCTTGTTAGCCAAGTAGACTATTACCAGTTAATGAAAGCCACTTAGGATTTGCTAAGCCCTTGCATTCATATTTAATTACAGGGTAGCCCCAAGGTCTAGCTGATGGTTCAGAAGTTGTTGGTTTTAGAAATGAGAAAGTTGACTTAAGCTAAAGGGAGAAGAAATATAGTAGACACTTACTGAAAAAAGAGTAGTTATGTGGGAAATAATTTCTGAGACTTAAGACTCAGCTTAATGTAAGCAAATTGAACATTTTGAAACTTGCTTATGGTGAGCATGTGGACCGATTCTGCATTTGGACTGAAAGTGCTCTTTGAAAGTTAGATGAGCTGTACACAACTTGGCAGAAAACTGCCTCCTTCAAAAGCAACTATAACCTTCCCTTGTAAAAGATGATGGCTACAGGTCTCAACAGCACTTTGAAAAGCCCAGAGATCCAGAGGGCCCTCCGAGCACCATGCAAGATGATTCATCACAGAGTCCTGAAGAAGAGCCCACTGAAAACCTCAGAATCACGTTGAAGCTAAACCCATATGCAAAGACCATGCACCAAAATACCATTCTCTGCCAGTCTAGGAATCACAAACTCCAGAAGGCTAAGGCGACTGTAGCACAGGAGGCCAAATCACTTAAGAAGGGGCTTCCTCCAAGCAAGAAGCCTGTGGTAGGGAAGAAAGGAGGGAAGAAAGCTGCTGTTGATGTGAAGAAGAAGCCCAAGAAGCCTGTAGTGGGAAAGAAGGCTGCAGCCACCAAGAAACCAGCAGGGGAGAAGCAACAGCCAGTAGAAAAGAAACCTGCCCTAGAGGAGAAGTCTGCAGCATAAATTCTCAAAACCTCCATTGGGACAGCTTATTTTGACTAAATACCTAACCAAAAGGCAGTAACAAGTAAAAAAAAAAAAGAAGAAAAAAAAGCATGAGTGGAAAAACTGATTCCAGCTACAAAATGGCTTAATTTGAACTTGCTTAGTTTGCGTTCATTTGGAATATTGTTTGTAGGTAATTGAATAGAGTCTTAGTTTGAGCATTACTAGGCCTTCTTTGAATGCTGTTTGCTCCATTCAGCTTGATTCCTTAAGTAGTCCTGTGGTTTTCATTCTTCACTCTCATAGCACAGTGACATCAGATGCAGCTGGAGCTCAAAGCAGACGTGTAATGTTAATTAATGCCAATGAAAGAAAAACTCCCTCAAATAATGGACTAGCAGCAGCCTCATGAAAAGACCTTAGAGCTTTGTTTTTTCTGCTCTCTGCACTCCCCCTCCCCCCAAGACTAGAGAAGGAGAATGGTAGAGATTGTTCACTTGAGACCCTTTTAAACTATTCATCCATTTTAACATCATAATATGATGGTTTTGATTTCAAATGAGTCTCTCAGAACATATTGTGATTCTCTTTTATTTGCTCTTGAAGCTTTCTCTTTGCCTTGATTGACATAGTTTCCAGGTGGTAAATGAACTCTGGCTCTACGGAACTTAAAATTGGCCAGAACCAGTGTTTGTGTGTACTCTGGTAGGAAATATTAGGTCATTTCACCTGCTGAGTTTTTAGAGGGAAGGTAAAGCTGTGGACAAATGTCCCCATCACTGTCCAGTCTCTGTCAGCTGAACTTGCTGTCATAAAGTCCAATTTTAAAATAAGTGTTTGGAATTCTAAACGGCTGTATGCAGAGAGAACCACAGAGAAAAACAAGTATAGAAAAAAGTAGGAAGATTCTTCCTTATATGTTATCTTGGTTTTCCATCTCAACAAGTCTGAAATCAGTATGAGCTTCTTATGATCTAACCTTTGAGGATACTGTCTTTGGGCATACGTCTTTTTCTCAATGCTGTGAGGTTAGAAAAAACTCACAGTTGATCCTCCTTTGGGTTTCTGAGGCTATAAATTATATAGGAGGGAGGAGATTGTCTAATTTCCCCCCCTGTAATATAACAGGAAATCTTCCTGAGCTGCTGGTAGAGTCACACTAGTAGAGAGACGTGACCTTTGGGTGAGCATCACAACTCCCTAAGGCCTCAACCTGCTACTAATGTTATATATAGCAGAAAAGAGAGTAGGAGGAATTAACATAGATGTTTTTCAGATTCTTATCAGATAAAAGGACAATGGGTTTCATTATGTTGTCAGAAAAATATTTAGGATTTTAAATGTATTTAGGAGCTAAATGTCTGGAAGCATAATAATAAAAGGAAAAAAGTAATAAATGAAAGAAGACATAAAAATGTAAAACTAAAAATAGAACTGAAGAAAGGACAGTTTGAGACTGGGAAATCGGGTATATTTACCTAAATGTTAGTTACCAACTATGTGTAGGGCACTAGAGTTAAAAGCTGACACAAAGATACAACCTAACAACTTAGAAATGGTGTCATGTCTATAAATAATACTGGGCTGTTGACAGTTGCTTTAGAGGTGGCAAGCAGAGTAGATGAATCATAGGAGGGATCAGAACACACAAAACTAATACTGGTTGATGTACATTGTGTTTCTACTTTTGTTGTTGTATGTTGTCTTTCTGTTGTAAACTTTTTTCTCTATTTGCCAATTATAATTTTTTAATTCTCTAGCACTAGCTATAAAATGTTTGGATTACCTATACAAGGCTTTTGAATAGATGTAATTAATTGAAACAGCTTTGCCACTGTAAGATTTGTGTGAACTTTGTATATTATGAAAAAATAGAGAAAAACTATTATTTATGAATATGATCAAACATTATTAAATTAGATGATTAAATAATAAATTCATAAAGTGAATAGGAAATACAGAGAAGAACAAACAAATAATAATGGTTGGGCTCCTTGGGTTCGTGCTGTCAGGACATGGGTGAGGCCACTGTCATCCAGGCAATATTCTGTCCACTGACCCCAAGTTGCTAAAGGGCAAGACTTTGTCATGTTACTGCCTCCTCTCAGCAGTAACCTTCCAAAGGTTCGATGGAAAGGTCTCAGTAAGCAGGTGGGCAGAGCAGAGGAAAGCTGCTTGCATGCAGGACACACATCTGTCCCCATGGGAACGCTGATCAGTGAGCCCGGGCAGGGCGTCCAGCTTGGTGGACATTGTGCAGCACCCAAGGGTAAGTGTAGAGAGGAAGACATGCAGCAAGGGAATTCTTGCTTTTGAGGGGCGAGACCCCCAGGGAACTGAGCCCCAATCTTCACGTAGGCTGACCCCGTATCCTGTCCCATAAAACAGGACCTTCAACTATTGAGTCAAGTATACTCATAGTGACCCTGGGAACAATAGATCTGCACTCTGTCCTGTCCTGTGCCGTCTTCACCATCTCTGGCATTGTGTCAGTCCAGTAGGTTGAGGGTCTTCTTTTCTCTTGCCGACCCTCCACCTTTCCAAGCATTATGTCTCTCTTCAAGGAATCACCTCTCCCAAAGAGTTGAGGAGTTGCCCAAAGTATATGAGATGAAGCTTCATCATCTTTACCTCCTAGGAGCACTCTGACTGCATCTTTTCTTTTCGTTCTTTTGGCAGTATGTGGGATATTCAGTACTCTTGCCCAGCACAACAACACAAAGGCATCAATTCTTCTGTCTACCCTTATTCATTGCCTAGTTCTCAGATGCATAGCAAGTAATGGAAAAAACCATGGCTTGAATCAGGCACACTTTAGTCCTCAAACTTACATCATTATGCCTCAATAATTTGGAGAGGTCCTTGATTGAGACTTTCCCAGGGCAGTGTATCTCCTTATCTTCTAACTGTTAGTATCAAGCGTATTGATTGTGGGTTCCAGTAAGATGAGATTGTGGGCTGATGTTCTCTAAGGAGAAGGAACTGCTCCGACTGATAGCAGTGCATGACAGAATGAAACCCTGCCTGATTCTGTACCACCCTCACTGTCCCTGCTGTGGCTAAGCCCACTGTTACAACTGTGGCATTGTTACTGTCATGTTAGTATAGTTCACAATATACATCAACAGAAAATGACATGGCCTGGGATTGTCACAATTACTGATGCCATGTGGTGTGTTTTATTTACTACAATACAGAAGAGACACTCTACAACAAAGATTGTGGGTCTTCACTCTCATTTCGTATCAGTGATGGACCTATGTGGGTATGAATTATCTGACTCTTAATACTATAATTTAAAACTCAGAATCCCAATAATAATTATAAAACCCCCCCAAAATCAACAAAATGGTAATGTGTTGTGTTTAAGAACATGATCTCCAGAATGAGGTGGAACTTGCCTTGTAACCACTGGCAAATTAGTGGCTATGCTTACCCTTATCGGGCACCATAGAGATCTTATATCTGTGTGGATTTGTGAGTGTGTCTATGCATATACATTTATAAACACAATTCTTGGTTTGTTAAAGGGAACTCCATTAGTGTTACCTATGTGAACTATTAGCTTGCCAATTTTAAATGATTCATAAAGACTCATTTCTTGAAAAATCATGGATTGCCCTTATTATACACTTAGTGCCCTGACAGGTTCCAAGACATGCGTTACTCACACTATCACAATTTCCCCTACCTTCTAGGTAGAATCATTGAGTTACTGCTCCCTCAGTTAGAATCTGCCTGGAGCTCAGCATTGTTTCTACTGACACGGCTGTAGCTTTCGTACCAGTCTCTTTAATCTCTCTCCATCATCAGCATTTTCACTCAGCCTTTTTCCTGGTAAAAAGGAAGCTGTATTCTAAACTGGGGTTCTTAAAAGTTCTGCACCTAGTTATAATTAGCTAGCATTTTAAGCATAATGTAGATGTGAGTCAGAAACTGTTGGTTGGATTCCAAATGCCAATCCCAATCCCTTTCCCTTGCCAGTGTAGAGGCTCAAAAACCAAATATTCCATTTTCTAATTTACCATGCAGCCTGGGCTACCTATATGACTCATTTCTAACTAATGTAATATAACAGGAGATCTTCTGGAGGCTCTCTGCTGAGGGGAAAACAATTTGAGTTCTCAGATAAAAAGAACAGAAGCAAGAAAACAACTTGGATGCTTACCCTGTTCTTCCTTCTTCCATCCTTACATGTAGATTGTGATGTGTGGAGTTGCGGCAGCAGTGTTGCTGCAATCATGAGGCAGTAGTCTGAGGATTGAGAACCAATAAACTCAGGTGCTGGAGAAAAAAAGAAAAAAGTCTTTGTGCTTTAATGACATGATTGGACTGTCTACTCTGAGATGATAACTTGAACAACTTACTAAAACTTTAATTTCCCCATTTATTATGAAAATTTAAACTGTGTGTTTTTGTTTGTTAATTGCCACCAAGTTAGTTCTGACATATCGCCACCCCGTATACAACAGAATGAAACTCTGCCTCATCCCACACCATCTTAAAATTCTCTGCTTTGCTAGGAAAATGCAGCTATTTTATGAGATAAATATAATACTAACATTTTCTAGTGAGAAATTGTTATCATTTTACTTTTATCAGTTACTTAATTTTAGGATATGAATTATATATAGGCCTCCTTTGCATCTTTTTAAAACTAATTCTGAAGGAAAACACTAATTCTTTCTTTGTGTCACTGAAGAAATAAACCAAAATGTTCTTCTTTACCACATGACACAGTGGTAGACTTATGCTTTCAATGGGAGCTGACACATACAAACCCCTATACATGTCTTTTACATTGATTCACAAGGTTGATAGGCCCTCTGTTCCCACACAAAAGGTTTTGAGAATGGCTGGTCTTATATTATGGGTCAGTCATTTGTGTAGATGCTGCATGATCAGAAGATGCATTATTTCTGGGTCAGAATAAAAAGGAGCATTTATAAATGTTCCATAGGCGAGAAGAGAGGGCTGTAAATGCATCACGATTAGGGATTTAAATTTTACGTATGTGATACCTGTCAATCTTAGATTCTACTTTCTCTTTCCTCCTTACTCTAATTGCTCAGCGTTAGATCACGACTGCTGTCATTCGTACTGTTGTTGATTGCCTTTGAATCAAGCATAACTCATAGTGAGCCTATGAACAAAAGGCCTGAAGCCCCTCTACAACTATCGACATTTATCAAAGTTCATATAGTTTCTTTTTTTGGTCTTCTTGGAATTTTCAAAAGGTAATTTTAATTTCATTTTATCATACATAACATGATTATTGTTGAGTCCCATTCAGCTCACGTTGTTACTCCCCCCAAGTCTGCTCCACTATTCAACCTTCACTCTGGACTTCTGTAATGACAAAAATACCCATTCATATATCCCTTTTAAACAGTTCTCTCCCTCATCTATTTTAATGCAATATACATAATTCCTCCCCTCCTTTTCTGTCTTCCCTCAACCCTGATGCCAGTCCCGTTTTACAACAGTGGCCCTATGCAATATTTGTCCTTTTGTGACTGAGATATTTCACTAAGCATAATGTCCTCCAGGGTCATCCATTTTGAATAATATTGCATGAGTTCCTTGTTTTTCAATGCTGCATAGTATTCCATTGTGTGAATATACCAGAGTTTCTCTATCCATTCGTTTGTTGGTGGGCACTTGGGTTGTTTGCAGCTCTTTGCTGTTGCGAACAAAGCCGCAGTAAACATGGGTGTGCATATATCTACTTGGGTGGCAGTTATGGTTTCTTTAGGGTAAATTCCCAGTAGTGGAGTTGCTGGGTCAAAGGGGATTTCTATTTGCAACTTTTTGAGAAAGCGCCATAGAGCCTTCCATAGTTGTTGCACCATTTTACACTCCCACCAACAGTAAATAAGGGTTCCAGTTTCTCCACAACCTCGCCACTGGTAATGACATGTCTGACAAGGGACTTACAGCTAGAATTTATAAAATACTCAAGCACCACAAGAAGATAAAAGTAAATAACCCAATTGTAAAATGGGCACAGGATATGAACAGGCACTTCATCAAAGAAGACATTCAGGTGGCAAACAAACACATGAATATTCAAAATCCCTACATCTAAGAGAGATGCAAATCAAAACAACTTTGAGTTATCATCTCACTCCAGTAAGAATAGCAAAATTTAACAGAACAGCAAACATCAAATGCTGGTGAGATTGTGGAGAAACTGGAACCCTTACTCACATTTCATTCTTGACATTCTGTGATCTGAAAAGTCCACCTTTCCCAGTTTGCCTTCCTCTACATTTATCTCTTGTTAAAGAAAAGGTGTTAGAGGCCACACCCTAGGGGAGACTTCGCTTGCATTGGGGGGGGGGCTGTGATAGGAGTAAGTAGTGTGGAACTCTACTCTTAATCCTTTTACAACTATTTGGCTTATTAGGTCATGGGAGATGAATACATAGTTCCCACATGTCTTTTGAGGGAGACACGCAGTTAAAATCTTTGCGATCACCCATGTAAAGCATTAATGCATAAAAAGGCTTTGTGTCTTCTTTCTTGACTATTCACAGGCTGTTTTTGCTTTTTATTCTTTTTTTCTAACTAGTTAGATTATAGATACTTTGTAAATTTGTAAATTAAGATTTGTTTGGTGCTTAAGGCTTAAGTATTTTTTAAGATATACATCTCAAAAATGACTGATTCCTGTCTTACATTTCATAAATAATTTAAGGGAAACCAATTTGCCAAGTGGATATTGTCAAGAAATAGGATATTATCAGTTTTTAACATTTACTGTAAAGTCTCTGCTGTAATTGATGTCTTTATTTTTTTTTAGTGTGTGTATTGGGTTTTTTTTTTCTTTATTTGAGTTCATTTCTTATGTATTAAGTGCCCCGGCAGATAAACTTAGCAAAGATAGAAGCAATTTCCAGGAAGTTTGGCACCGAGCACTCAGATATTAGATAACAAGAATTGACGTTACCTTTTATTTAACTAGAATGTTAACCTGAAGGAACTCTGTCACTAAATACTATAGTATATTTATAAGCCACCACTGAATGAATCTGATGATATACTGTTGAGAGTTGACATGCTTTTCCATTGTCTCTGGCAGGACAGATCTGTGGATTTTTAGCATAGAACCAAAACCAGAACCTTGGTCTCTTGAACATTTGCTAGCTCTATTCCGAGTCCGTGTCAGAGATTTCTTATGTTGAAAAATAGTTGGTAGATTATGGATGGATTAGTGAAAAGCCATTTCCACTCAAACAGTGTTTTAATGATGATGAATCATTAATGCTTTTGTTTGAAGACCAAGGAAAGCATCATTCAGCAATGAATACTTGTTTTCTTCACATAATAAAAATGTGTGGATCTCTATAGCTGATTTGAGTCAGTTTTCCTTCCTTCTTTTCAGTCTGTTAAAGGTTGATTTGTCATACTGTGGGGTGAGAGAGCAAGAGACCAAGCATTTAGTTAATCCTTCAGCTTTTAGTTGCTTTTCTAACTTTCCCCCCACCTTTCCCTTCAATGAATATTAAAGAACTTTGATGACATAGTTCAGAGCACGATATGCCGTTAGCCAAAAGGGTATGTCTCCAGTGGTCTGAAGCCACTAGTGGCCCTGGAAATTTGATGAAGGGTTGTTGTGGGTCAGAATAAACTTAGTGAGGGTTTTTTTTGTTATTGTAACTGTTATTTTTAAAAATACTAACAATACTATGTCTATAAAAGTAAACATTGTTTCATTCAAGGATATTTGGTGGGGTAGTCAGTGTCAGATTGCTTTGCTCACCAAAACATGGTTTCATTATATTTGCATTTAGAAGAATTTATTATTAATTGCTGATTATTAGTAATGAGTTTTGGAGGAAAGAATATAATTTTGTCCCTATTTCCAACAACTTTTGTTAGGTGCTTTTGAATCAATTCTAGCTTGTTAAAATACCATGTAGCAGTATAATTGCCTATAAAGGATTTTTTGGCTGTAAACTTTGTTGAAGCACCTTGCTACGTCTTTCTCCCACACATCCATCTATTGGATGAGTGTAAACTGCCAATCTTTCACATGGTAGTGGAGACTTAACCAATTTCCCCACTAGGTTCACACCACATAAGTAATCCCAAATCTACTAGCATCTGTAGAGGCCATGTAGCAGTGACTTAGAGAGCTCAGCATATCTAACGATTAGATGATTGGAACTTGTTGCCAAGGTTTTAGTCACTCTTGAGGCTGCTTAACAATTAATAATCCAGAACGTAGGATTATTGTGAGTAGCATGTACGAGTGTTAACACATTTTTGCAAAAAAAAAAAAAAAAAAAAAAAAGTCTGCTCCATTTTTGTTAATTGCTGTAAGAAAGACTGGCTGCATACTCATTTATTGGCTCAGTGATTAATGACTCAAGGTATATTAAATCTGATTTGCAATACTCAATAGATCATTTAAAATAATTTGCTAGCCTTTTAATCTGTGGCTGTAATCAAATCACCCTTAAATTTCTGGCTTCTCGATATAGTTTGCCGAACACAAGAGACTCCTCCTTCTCTGTCTCGGAACTTGTTAACTAACTCTTGTGTGTCAATGGTCAAAGCTTGTCCACACACATGACTTACGACAACCTGCCTTCCCTTTGACCTTCATAACAGCCCCAAGGGCTCTACAATCTCTAGTACTCAGCTGCACAGGCCCTGTTGATTCATAGCCTCTGCACTCTTCTAAGCTTCCTTTTGTAATTAAAGACAAAGATTAGAGGAAATGTTAAGACATAAAGTAAAAAAAAACAATAAGGCTACTTGTCATGCCCCTGTTTTCCAGCTCTAGCAATATCAACTCTTACCCTCATGTGTCATAACTTCATCTGCTGCTGCCCTTCCATGTTATTACTATTTATTATTAATTTTTCTTCTATTATTTTGATGCAGATGTCAAGCATAGTACTATTTCACCCAAAATATTTCAGTATATATTTATAAGTGGGAGTTGTAGCAGGCATGATTGGTTTTCCCTTGAAAAGCTCTGCTAACAAGGTTAGCATTTAGCTGTTATGTGGGAACTTTAATTTTGGGGAAATTTCTCACCATTGTAATGGAAAAAATGTAGTTCATTATGCCTAAAATGTTTGTATAGGAATTTCTAGTAGCCTAATGGGTAAAGAAAGAGATAGGTAGCCTTGTCTTGTGTGATTTGTTGTTGTTATGTGCCGTCGAGTCGTTTGTGACTCATAGTGACCCTATGTACAACAGCCCTAAACCCCACTCTATCCTGTGCCAATCGTATGGCCTCTGACACACCCATCCCGATTACCCCAGTAATCCACCTCATAGAGGGTCTTCCCCTCCTGTGCTGTCCCTCTACTCTACCCAGCATGATGTCCCTCTCCAAAGACCTGTCTCTCCTTGCAACATGTCCAAAGTATGTCAGACGAAGCCCCAGAATCTTTGCCTCCAAGGAGTAGCCTGGTTTAACCCTCTCTAGGATGAATCTGTTTGTTTTCTTTGCAGTCCATGGTACATTCAATACTCTTCTCCAGCACCACAGCTCAAAGGCGTCAATTCTCCTTCTGTCCTCCCTAGTCATTGTCCAGCTCTCTGATGTATAACAAGTAACTGCAAAGACCATGGCCTGTATCAGGCGCACCTTCGTCTCCAAAGAGACACCGTTACTCTTGAGTACTTTAGAGAGGTCCCTAACAGCAGACTTTTCCATCGCAATACGTTTTTTGATTTCCTGGCTGCTGGTGCCAAGAGTGTTGACTGTGGAGCCGAGCAAACTGAAGCTGTGAACAATCTCAGTCTCTTCACCATCCATCCTGATGCTGCCAGTTGGTCCAGTGGTGAGAATCTTTGTCTTCTTGACATTGAGCCTCAGTCCATACTGAAGCCTGCAGTCCTTGACCCTCTGCAGTAAGTGCATGAGGTCCTCCTCAGTTTCAGCGAGCAAGGTTGTGTCATCTGCATAACGCAGATTGTTGATAGATCTTCCACCAATCGTAACGCCAAGCATCTCCTCATAGAGCCCAGCCTCTCGGATAATCTGCTCTGCATACAGGTTGAAAAGGTTATGGACATAGGACACATCCCTGGTGCACACCCTTCCCAATTTTGAACCATTCAGTGTTGCCCTGCTCTGTTCTGACGACTGCCTCTTGGTCCAAGTATAGGTTTCGCATTAGAACGATTAAATGTTCTGGGATTCCCATTCTTCTCAGAGTCAGTCACAGTTTGTTATGATCCACTCAGTCAAATGCCTTTGCATAATCAATGAAACACAGATAGACATTCTTCTGGTATTCTCTGCTTTCAGCTAAGATCCATCTAACATTGGCTACAATATCCCTAGTACCACGACCCCTTCTAAACGCAGCCTGGACTTCTGGCAGTTCTCTGCTGATGTACTGTTCCAGTCGTTTTTGGATAATCTTCAGTAGAATCTTGCTTGCATGTGAAATCAATGCTATTTTTCTGTAGTTTCCATACTCAGTTGGGTCACCCTTCTTTGGAATGGGAACAGTCAGTTGGCCAAGTGGTTGTTCTCCAGATTTCTTGGCACAGCTTGGTGAGAACATCCAGGGCAGCATCTGTTAGCTGAAATATGTCAATCGGTATACCATCTATTCTGGGGGCCTTATTTTTTGCTATTTCCTTCAAATCAGCTTGAAATTCTGCCTTCATCACCATAGGCTCTTGCTCAAATGTTATTTCATTAAATTCTTCTATATCTGCCAATTCCTTTCTATACAGTGACTCAGTATATTCCTTCCATCTTCTTTTGATACCTCCTGGATCATTTAACATTCTGCCCAAAGCATCCTTGATTGTAGCAACTCGAGGTTTGAATTTGTTCTTCAGTTCCTTGAGCTTAAAAAATGCTAAACGAGTTCGGCCCTTTTGACTTTCTGATGACGACCTGTGTGATTTACAGCCTCTAAAAATCTTCTGGAGGTTCAGCTAGGAGTCAAATCTGTAGTTATAGGTAGGACTCATACCTAAAAAAAAAAAGTCCCCAAAATTCCTTAATGTATAATATTAATTCATTGCTTACATTTCTAATTTCTCATAAATGCCTTTCTCAGCAATTTTTTTTGGAACAAATCTGTCATCACAGTGGTTGTCCGTCTAAATCTATAGATTCCCACTCAATTTCTCTTCTTTCCGCCATGCCTCTGCAAAATTTATGTATTAGAGGAACTGAGTAATTTATCATGCAGAGTTTAGTTTTACCAACATGGTGTAGATTAACATTTTTTAAAAAATAAATTAGTCATAGGTTCTAGAGACTTCGCAAATGGGTTTCTGAAAGGCTAATGTTTTCATGTGGCCTAAGGATATGTCTTAATTTCCGTTTGATTAACGTTTGCCAAGCACTTTGAGGTTCTTGGATGAAAGAATCATCTCTGACAATCAATATCTTTATTTTCATTAGCATGAGACTGGATCTTCTGACATGTGGAATTTGACTCATACTTTAGAGAATCCAATAAAAAATACATTGTGTTCATTACCTGCTGTTCAGGTACTATTCTCTGAGCTGAAGTTGATTTGAATTATCTTGGGTTTGGATATTGCCATGGTGACAAGATGTCATGATATAGTGAGAAATACAGTTTATTTTTAGTCTATCTAAATATTTTATGAGACTTTACAACTTAAAATAGAAAACACTAGAACCCTGCTAAAAACTGTGTATGCCTGCATGCACTGATTTGCTATTCAAAGAGTCTAGTGCTTCAGTAGCTAAATTCTAATTAGTGAATTCCTAAGTTCTTCTTAATACTATAGAAATAATTCAAGCCCAAGGGTCCAATATAGTTATTATAGGTGACATTTAGAAATTTGTCATTGGATATTTAATAAATATTTAGAATATAGACGACTACATTTCTCTTTTTTATTGTGACTGCAACCTCACTTTTCCATTCCCAGCACAGCAGATCATATGATTATCTGATTTCAAAGTGGCCAATGCCAATCCATCTCAGCTTGCTAATACCTAGTATCTCAATCTTTATGGGTTCCAGTTCATTTTTTATAATGTCCAAATTTTCAACATTAGTACTTTATACATTCCATGTTCCAATTATTAGTGGATGTTTACAATTGCTCCTCCTCATTTTTTAGTGTCTTCCAATATGAGAGTTCAGCTTTCAGTGCCATGTCTAATAGTCTAACTGTATTCTTTCATTCATAGGGTTTTCCAAGGCCTGTTATTTTTCAAGTGGAGGCCAGTCCTTCTTCCTAGTCCATCTTAATCTGGGAACTCCGCTTTAGTGCAGCATCAAATAGACAAGTACTTTATACCTAAGAGCAGAGGAAAGACAAGTAAACATATATGTATCTAAGCCTTTAAGAGCAGCAACATGAAAAATACTTACCCAATACAATAAACTGACAGAGCAAACTATAAGGACAAGCAAACATACAGATATCATGGTGTGGGTGGAAGGATCTCCTGCCTCAAGGCAGTGGCACAAAGTCCAGAAAACCTGGGGAGTTTCAGGTATGGGTCATCAGTGAGCACTTAGGTCTCCTGTGGTGAGGCAGGGCCATGAGGCAAGACCCAGAGGTTCACAGGCCTTGGTCTGCAGTGGGCATGTCATTCTCCCTTGGCAGGGATAGATCAGTTCTAGATCTATCCTGAAATACAATGCAGTTGATGACATGATACTATTCATAAACCAAGAAAGATCTGTAAATATAACTGTCACTCAAATATATACACCCACAACTAAAGTCAAAGAGAAGGAAATAGAAGATTTCTACCTACTTGATTGAACAAGTAACCAAGACTTGTTAGTAATAATTGGTGACTGGAATGCAAAAGTTGGGAACAAGGAAGAAGAGCATAGTTGGAAGCTATGAACTTGGAGACAGAAAGGAAGCTAGAGTTAGAATCTTGTACAGTTATTTATTCATTGCAAATACCTTTTATAAAAAACACTAACCGTGACTATACACATGGACCTTACCTGATGGATTACACAAGAATCAGATTGATTACATCTTTGGAAAGAATTGTTGGAGAAGCTCAATATCAGCTGTGAAAACCAGGCCAGGTACTGACTGTGGAACAAATCATCAACTACTCATGTGCAAGTTCAAATTGAAGTTAAGTAAAATGAAAACAAAGTCACAAGAACAAAAATATGACCTCTCCCCACATGAATTTAAAAACCTTCTTAGGAACAGGTTTGAGGCTTTAAACACTAATGAACAGAGACCAGATGAGCTGTAAGATGACATCAAGGATATCATCCGTGAAGAAAGCAAAAATGTCATTACAAAGACAGAGGAGGAAGAAAAGACCAAGATGGATGTTAGAAGAGACTCTCAAAAGTGTACTAGAATGCTGAGAAGCAAAAAACAAAAGGAAGAAATAACAAAGAGTTAAAAAGGGTAATTTGCAAATACAAAGTGAAGTATAACAATGAAATGGCACAGCTGGAGTCAGAAAATCAAAAGGGAAGAACTCAACATTTTTCAAACTGAGGAAACTGAAGAACAAATTCAAGCCTCAAATTCATTTTCAGTACCGAAAGATATTGTTCTGTTGTTATGTGCTGTTGAGTTGACCACAACGCATAGTGACCCTGTTCATAATAGTTCCAAATCTTGCTCTATCCTGAGCCAATCTCATTGCCTCCAACACACCTACCTACATTACCCTACTTATTATGTCAATCCATCTCCTCCAGGTTGTCCCTCTCTTGTGCTGTCCCTCTACCTTTTCAAGCATGATGTCCTTCTCCAAGGACTGGTCTCTCCTTGTAACGTGACAGGACAAGGAACAAGGAACTCTGGTGACAAAGTCTGTAGGAAATTTTATATTTCCAATGGGCAAAATCTTGAATGAGACAGGAGGCATCAGAAGAAAGTGGAAGGAATAGAATGCATGGAGTCAATGTACCAAAAAGAATTGGCTGACACTGGTTGGTCAAGAACCAATGGTAATAAAGGAAGTTCAAAGTACCCTGAAGACATTGCCAAAATATAAGGCCCTAGTAATTGTTGGGATACTAATTGAGGTATGTCAACAAACATACTGCCATAAATGTGCTCACCAGGTTGTGCCAAGAAACCTGGAAGGCAGCTACCTGGTCAGCTGACTGGAAGAGAGCCGTATTTCTTTCCATTCCCAAAAGAGGTAACCCAACAGAATGTGGAAATTATCAAACAACAGCATTAATATCACATGCAAACAAAATCTTGCTGATGATTATCCAAAACTGTCCAGCATAATACATCAACAGAGAACTGCCAGAAAGGCAATCCAGATTTAGAAGAGGTCATGGCACTAAGGATGTTGCTGCAGAATTAAAACTATACAGACCCGAGGAGCTCTGGTGATGTTATCCATAGGGAATTGTGTTGTCAGCCCACAGGCTGGTGGCTAAACAGCAGACCCATGAGAGAAAGATGGGAAGCCTCCTACTTTGAGATTTATAGCCTTGGAAACCCAATGGAGAGTCAACAGTGGGTCAGTCCTGAGTCCATGATAATCAATTGAGTTGACACTCAAGGATTTTAAAATCTAAAAATTATAGTCAAGGACAATACAAAATTAAAACCAGAAATCTCACTTTAGTGTACTGGACATCTTCCAGACAGGATTGTGGTAGATTTATGAGATAAAAATTATCAGGTGCTGCTGAAGGAGATAAGGAAGACCTGAATAGAAAAGAATTTCTTGTTCAAAATCCCTAGCCCTGAGAGAGATGCAAATCAAGACGACTATGAGATATCATTTCACTCCAGTAAGACTAGCAAAATTTAACAGAACAGCAAGCAACAAATGCTGGCGAGGTTGTGGAGAGACTGGAACCCTTATTCACTGTTGGTGGGAGTGTAAAATGGTGCAACCACTGTGGAAAACATTGTGGCGCTTTCTCAAAAAGTTGCAAATAAAGATACCATTTGACCCAGCAATTCCACTACTGGGAATATACTCTAAAGAGACCATAAATGACATCCAAGTAGATATATGTATACCCATGTTTATCACGGCTTTGTTTACAATAGCAAGGAGTTGGAAACAACCTAAATGCCCATCAACAAACGAATGGGTAGAGAAGCTGTGGTATATTCGCACAATGGAATACTATGCTGCATTGAAACACAAGGAACTCATGCAATATTATTCAAAATGGGTGACCCTGGAGGACATTATGCTGAGTGAGGTATCTCAGTCACAAAGGGACAAATGCTATATGGTGCCACTGTTGTAGAATGAGGCTGGCATTGGGGTGGGGGTAAGACTGAGAAAAACTGGATGAAATATGTTTATGGCATTGAAGTCTATCGGGGAGAGAATAGTCTAAAAGTATTATATTTTAGGGCATTATTTTTATCGTAGGAGTATGCAATGAGGGTTGCAGAGTGGATTATATTTGGGGGTGGGGAGGTGCGGGGGGGGGTTTGTGTACCAATGAGGGAGTTTTTCTTTTGCTTTTCAAGGAGAGGAGCAAATGGGGTGGGGGTGGGGGGAGGGGTTTGTGCGGGGGAGAAGGGTGCAGCAATGAATGAATGGAATTCCAAAATCTCTGTAGATGTTCAATGAAATGAAAAATAAACAAACTAAATTACTAATTAAAGAAAAAGAATTTCTATGTTCTTGGTTTGGAAGTTTGAATATTAGTATGTTTGTACACCCCAAAACTGTTTATAGATTCAACTCAGCCCTGATCAGAATTCTAATAGCCTTCTTACTGAAATTGGGGAAAAAAATCCTCAAGTTTAGTTGGAATGGTGAGAGGTCTTGAATGGCTGTGGTAATTTTGAAGAAGAGCAAAGTACGAAGACTCCCTCCCTCATATCAAAACAGCTTTGTACTAGTATTTTTATAACAGAGTTGCATAGCAATGGAATAGAATTGGCAGGTTCAGAAATCAAGTGGCACATATATGGTCAGCTAATATTTGACTAAGAGTGCTAAGGCTGTGTAATGAGGAAGGAACATTTCAATTATGCTAGAGAAATTAAAATTTCCACATGCAAAAAAAAAAAAAAAGAAGAAATCAGGTTCCAGACTGCACACCATATATTATTCAGGTATATATAATTTTGTGCCATATGGCCTGTTTCTCCTCCCTCTCTGAGAGTTTGTAAGTTTTAAAAAGGGAAATAAAAAACTCTTATCATAGAATCTTCTGAAAAGATAAATGAGAAGCAGTCCTATTTCTTAGCAAAATTTTGATTCATTACTTTCTTAAAAGAAAGCTCACATTCCTTATGGCAGCATGAATGTCTACCTCACCTCGCGTCTGAAGGCTTTGTGTCTCTTCAGGGTATCTTCCATAGTACCTCAGTTGTAAGCGTTTGCAGATTTTCCCACACCAACTATGTTTGCTTGACCTTTAGAATTGGCCCAGTTCTTAACCTTTAAGTGAAGTAACCTGTGATAAAATGGAGTTAACATTTTTTTCCCCTGCATAAAATAATCCTTTCCCCCACCCCACCGCTTGCCTGTGGCATTTCCTTTTTATTTTTTCCCTTATGCAGGATTTTATCTATGGAGATTTTTTGGCAAAGAAAATCAAAACAAGCCAAAACCCCCAACTTGTGCAAAAGGCCTTTTAAAATGTTGCTTAAAACTGGAAAAGAGTAATTCTGGGAATTAATGTGCTCAAACTCTTTTAAAATGTGAAGAAAATAAAACTACTAGTTTACAAGTATGGCGGCTCTGAGAAGTAATATTTGAACTGAGATTTGAATAAGAAAAATTCTAATAACACAGCGTAGTGGTAGGAGGATACAATTAGGCCAGATGTTTTTGGGTCTTGACTTTACAGTTTAACTATCATGTATGTCATCTTGACTTATAGTTAGAAAATACTGTAATGAGATGAGAATTTAAAATAATTGTATGCAATTCCTTAAAGTTAAAATTGAAATAATTTCCCAGATTCAGCTGAAAAGATTTATCATAATGATTTCAAAATAATACTTTGATCTGAAAAAGCTTGTTGTAAGAGTAAAAACTTAAGAAATTAATTTTATGTGAATATGAAAAGGCAACTTTCTATTGAAGTTGTGATATGTTTTTTACCAAAAAGTTTTTAGCAGTCCACCCAAAATCAACTCCTCTTCCTGGCTATGGAGTGCTAAATTATGATGTGTTCTGTTCTGTTGAATTGAAACTGACTGACAGCCAATCCTCCAGTGAGTTTTCAGAGGCAGGAAACTGCGTAAGAGGAGTTCGCCCTCATCTTTCTTCTACAGAGCAGCTGGTGGATTTGAACCATGTGCCTTTGATTGACAGTGCAACTTCTTATATAGTTATCTACATATATACGTCTACATACATATCCATAGTTATTGTCAAGTGTCATAAAGTTGAGTACAACTCATAGCGACCACATGAAGAGCAGATTGGAGCCCTATCTTATCCTGTGCCACCCTCATCATCTCAGACACACTTGAGCCTATTACTGCAGTCACTAGGTCAGCCCATCTCTTTAGGGAGTCTTTCTCTCTTTCACTGACCCCCTACCTTTCTAAGCATAAAGTTCTTTTCTAGGAATAGCCTCTCCTAGCAACATGCCCAAATTATGTGAGATGAAACGTTGCCGTCCTTGTTTCCAAGGAGCATTCTGGCTGTGCTTTTCCTAAGACATAACTGTTCTTTTGGCAGTCCATGGGATATTCAGTATTCTTCTTCACCACAACTCAAAGGCATTAATTCTTCTTCCATCATCCTTATTCACTACTCAGCTCTCAGATGTGGTGGTATTGTTGTTGTTATGTGCTGTCAAGTTGCCTGCGACTGATAGCGACCCTATGTACAACAGCCCTAAACCCTGCTCTATCCTCTGCCAATCTTATTGTCTCTGACACACCTACCCCCATTACCCAGTCAATCAATCCATCTCATCGAGGGTCTTCCTCTCTTGCACTGTCCCTCCACCCTCCTAAGCATGACGTCCCTCTCCAAGGACTAGTCCTGCCTTGCAATATGTCCAAAGTATGTCAGATGAACCGTCACAATTCTTGCCTCCAAGGAACAGCACAGAATCCTTGCCTACAAGAAGCAGCAGGGTCTCACCTTCTCTAGGACGAATTTGTTTGTTTTCTTAGCAGTGCATGGTATGTATATTCAATACTCTTCTTCAGCACCACAGCTCAAAGGCATCAATTCTCCTTCGATTATCCCTTATCATTGTCCAGCTTTCTGATGTGTAGTAAGTAATTGCAAAGACCATGGCCTGGATCTGGTGCATCTTAGTTTCCAGACTGACATTGTTGCTCTTCAGAACTTTGGAGAGGTCTCTGGTAGCAGCCTAATGCAATTTGTCTTTTCATTTCCTGGCTGCTAATACCAAGAGTGTTGATTGTGGAGCTAAGCAAACTAAATCTGTTAACAATCTCAATATCTACTCTATCTATCATGATGCTGCCAATCAGCCCAGTGGTGAGAATCTTTGTTTTCTTGATGCTGAGCTTCAGTCCATATTGAAGGCTTCAGTCCTTTACCTTCTGCAGCAAGTGCTTCAGGTCCTTCTCAGTTTCAGCAAGCAGGGTTGTGCCATCTGCATAACGCAGATTGTTGATGAGTCTACCTTCAATTCTGATGCCATATTTCTCTTCATAGAGCCCCGTCTCCTGGATAATCTGTTCCACATATAGATTGAAAAGGCATGGAGATAGGACACATACCTGGGATACACTCTTCCCATTAGCACGATTAAATGTTCTGGGATTCCCATTCTTCTCAGAGTCAGCCACAGTTTGTTGTGATCTATACAGTCAAATGCCTTTGCATAGTCAGTGAAAAACAGACATTTCTTGGTACTCTCTGCTTTCAGCCAAGATCCATCTAACATAAGCTACGATATCCCTAGTACCATGGCCTCTTCTAAACCCAGCCAGCACTTCAGGTAGTTCTCTGTTGTTGTGCTGTTCCAGTTGGTTTTGTATAATCTTCATTGGAATCTTCCTTGCATGTGATATCAATGATATTGTTCGATAATTTCCAGACTCTGTTGGGTCACCTTTCTTTGGAATGGGAACAAATATAGATATCTTCCAGTCAGTTGGCCAGGTGGTTGTCCTCTTAATAGCAAGTGATTGAAAAACCATGGCCTGAATCAGGTGCACTTCAGTCTTTAGAGTAATATCCTTGCTCCTCAGTACTTTGGAGAGGTACCTGTCAGCAGACTTGCCCAATGCAATATAGCTATTAATCTCTTGACTACTGGTAACCAAGGGTGTTGCTTGTGTGTCAAAGTAAGATGAAATCAGTGACAATTTCAATCTTTTCTGCATCTATCATGATGTTCCTTATAGGTCTAGTGGTGAGGATTTTTTGTCTTCTTGATGTTGAGATACAATCCATATTGAATGCTGTAGTCATCGACTTGCAGCAAGTGTTTCAAGTTCTCTTCACTTCCCTCAGGCAAGGTTGTGTCATCCGCATAGTGCAGATTTTAGATGAATCTTTCTCCTATATTGATGCTACTTTCTTCTTCATAATATTCAGCTTCTCACATGATTTTCTCAGAAAATAGTATTTCAAAATTATTAGACTTATGCCGATTTATGTTTTTATTTCATTTTCGTATTACTAGTCAGTCTACTCTAGGATAAATTTTTTTAAAAAGAGACTTTGTTACTCTAGAAACTAGTATCTCATGATCTAATCAGATGTTTCATGTAGAGGTCAACTGACTTCTTTTTAAACAGGCTACTTAGTTCATGTGACAGAAATGTTGAACTAAAACCTTAACTCTGCGATTACTTCTGGATGTCCTCTACATTGTGCAAAGTCAATACCATAAAACGTTTTATTTGTACATTAAAAATGATAATCTGACCTTTTTTTCATATAGTGAACTCTTACATTTAGTTTTCTATTATAGTATTTAGTTGAAAAAGATTAAAGTATTAGAAACTCAGTATCAGTTGAAAAGTAATTAGAACTGAAAAAATATATATAGTGATTGAGATAATTCTTAGATGTGAAAAATTTTGTATTTATATAATTTTTTACCTCTGTTTATTATGGTCATTCAAAAGAATGGAAAGTTTATTCAGTTAGAAAATACTGTGATGAGATGAGAATATATTATAGGGAATAATGGAAAGTCCCTCAAGTTTTTAGTCCATCTTTAAAATGGTTTTGTTAATTCAGGAACTTAAAAATGCTCTCTATATTCTCTATAGTCTTTTGTGTGACTGGATAATATCCATATGCATACAAGAAGTCCAGTGAATACCATTATCATTCAAATATATGCACCAAAAACCAGTGCCAAAGAGGAGGAAATACAAGATTTCTACCAACTTTTGCTTTAAGAAATCGATCAAACATGCAAGCAAGATACATTAATAATAATGGGTCTGGAATGCAAAAGTTGGGAACACAGAAGGTTCAGTAGTCGGAAAACATGGAATTGGTGACAGAAATGAGGCTGGAGATAGAATGATAGAATTCTGTACAATCAATGATTTATTCATTGCAAATACCTTTTATAAGAAACATAAACGCAGGTTATAAACATAGATTTCACCTGATGGTAGTCACAGGATTACATCTGTGGAAAGAATCGTTGGAGAAGCTCAATATCAGCTGTGAAAACCAGGCCATGTGCTGATTGTGGAATGGACCATCCTATTCCTATGTAAGCTCAAGTTGAAGAAGGTTAAAGAAAATCCACAGGAACCAAAATTTGACCTCGAGGCTAACCCACCTGAATTTCACAACCATCTAAGGAACATGTCTCAGTCCTTGAACACTAACGAATGAAGACCAGATGAGCTGTGGGAGGATGTCAAGAATATCATCCAGGAAGAATGCAAAAAGTTATTACAAGAGGAGGAAGAAAAGACCAAGATGAATGTCAGAAGAGACTCTGATATTGCACTAGAGCACTGACAAGCCAAAGCAAAGGGAAGAAATTAAGGAGCTGAGTGAATAGGAGATTTCAAAGGGCAGCTAAGAGAGACAAAGCAAAGTAGTATAATGAAGTGTGCAGAGGGTTGGAGTCAGAAAATCAAAGGGCCAAACTCAACATTTCTTAAGCTGAAGGAACTGAAGAAAAATAAATCAGCCCTCAATTTGCAATACTTAAGGATCCTGTGAGCAAAATATTAAATGATTCAGGAAGCATTAAAAGAAGATAGAAGCAGCATAGAGTCATTGTACCAAAAAGAATTAATTAGCTGACTCAGAAAAATTTCATGAAACAATGTATGATCAAGACGCAATGGTGATGAAGTTCAAGCTGCTCTGAAGGAATTGGCAAAAATCAAGGCCCTAGAAATTGATGGCATACCAGTTGATATATTTCAACAGATGCTGCCCTGGATGCGCTTACCAGGCTGTGTCAAGAAATCTGGAGGACAGCTACCTGGCCAACTGACTGGAAAGATCTGTTTTTATTCCCATCCCCCCAAAAGTTGATCCAACATAATGTGGAAATTATATATTTAAAAAAATCACAAATATCACACACAAGCTAAATTCTGCTGAAGATTATCCAAAAATGACTGAAACAGTACATTTACAGAGAACTACCAGAAATATAAGCCAGGTTTACAAGAGGCCAGTACATTAGAGACATTATTGCCAGTGTCAGATGGATCTTGGCTGAAAGCAGAGAGTATCATTGCTTCATTGACTATGCAAAGGCTTTGGCTGTGTAGATCACAACACATTGTGGCTAACCTTGGGAAGAATGGGAATCTCAGAACACTTGTTTGCGCTCATAAGAAACCTATTTTTGCACCGGGAGGCAGTCGTCAGAACAGAGCAATGAAACACTACATGGTTCAAAATTAGGAAAGGAGTGTGTCAGGGATACAACCTGTCTCCATAACTTTTCAGTTTGTATGTGGAACAAATCATTCAAGAGGCTGTACTTTATGAGGAGTGTGTAGCATCAGAATTGGAGAAAGACTCATGAACAACTTGTGTTATGTAGATGACACAACCTTGCTTGCTGAAACTAAGGAGGACCTGAAGCATTTGCTCCAGAAGGTCACGGGCTATAGTCTTCAATATGGATTGAAGCTTAACATCAAGAAGAAAAATATTCTCACCACTGTGCCAATTGGCAGGATCATGATAGAAAAGAGATTGAGGTTATTAACAATTTCAGCTTGCTCAGCTTCACAATCAACACTCTTGGCACCAGCAGTCAGGAAATCAAAAGATGAGTTGCTTTGGAGAAATCTGCTGTCAAGGACCTCTTCAGAGTGCTGAGGAGCAATATATCAGTCCAGAGACTAAGGTGCATCTGATCCAGGCTATGGTCTTCACAATTACATGATATGCATCAGAGAGCTGGGCAGTTATTAAGGATGATAGAAGAAGCATTGATGCCTTTGAGTTATGTTGCTGGAGAAGAGTCTTGAACATACTATGGATTGCCAAGAAAACAAACAGTTCTGTCTTGGAGAGGGTGATACCAAGTTTCTTCTTGGAGGCTAGGATTTTGAAGCTCTGTCTTACATACTTTGGGCATATGGCCAGGAAGGACTAGTCCTTGGCGAAAAACATCATGTTTGAAAGGGTGGAGGGACAGCCCGGGAGAGGAAGACCCTGGATGAGATGGATTGACACAATAACTAGGACAATGGAGGTAGGTGTGTCAGAGTCAGTTGAGACAGGCTTAGAATAGGGTAAGGTTCAGAGCTGTTTACATAGGATCACTATAAGTCACAGGCAACTTGACGACAGATAACAACATTCTTTTGTATCTCATTTAAAGATTATTGTGGAATTTTAGCTCTACAAAGTCTGGTCTTTTTAAAAAATATAAAGAATTAAAAAGTGTAAAATATATTTCCCCTGAGCATCTATCAATACCTTTCCTCCTTAGCATTTGGAACAGAGCCATGTTCATTTTTTTTTTTTTTTGAGAGAGTTTGTTTGTATGTGTGTCACACAACTATCCATTTTAGTTTGTGTATACTTTTTAGGAAAAAGGTGGTCTGTAGAAGGAAGATATACCTATAAAGTGTCAATTCCTTGCTTATGAGTAATAGAATATTTTCACCCTGCTTGAATCATTATTTTGTAAACTAAAATGTAACTGCTTTCACTTTTAAAATTTTTTGTTCTAAAAGTATAATTTCGACTATTAGTTACTTGTTTCTCTTCCTTGTTTGTTCATGTGTCAGAGCTCAGCAAATTCTGTGTTAATTAACAAGTGTTTGAAGACAGATAAAGAAAGTGACCACCTTAGCTTTGATTGTCTCCCTAAGAAGGCATCCAGATTTGGATTAGTTTTGATATGGTGGAGAGGGAATGGTGGTGCCTGCAGTTACTTTAAGAGGGAGTTAGAATTGCCAAAACCAAAGGTTTTGGTTAGAAATAGTAATTTCTGTTATGTGGTATTCTCTGTATAAACTTGACTGTTTTTCTTAATTACTGTTATTTATGATGGAAGTTTAAAAACTGCAAAGAGAATTTCATTAAGAATGTGGACACAGCCAGAGCCAAGGAAACGATCCATCTAGTTTTGGGATGAATCTTTAAATCCGTGATGTCTTTTGAAGTCTCATTTGTTGAAATAAAATTCCTTCAGTTTCTAACATGGTGAGGATGCGTATATATAAGACTGGATGCGTGAGAAAGGATTGCTGAGTATTAGAAATGGCTCTTTCAGGAATGTCTAAGTGTGTCCTAGCTACTAATGGTCCAAAAGATCTTCCACAGTATCCTTTATATTGATTGATAAATCTCTACCACCACCACCCCAGATGTCACCTTTTCCCATCCTGTACTTCTGAGACTTCTAAGTTCTTGCCACCATTACTATATCATAAATGAATTCACAGTGCTTACCAAACCCATAGTTCCTTCTATGGCTAACTCTTACACAGGGAGCTCTGCTGAGGAATCTTATTACTCTGATTCTCTGGCTAGGATTAGTGGGCCAGCAGGAGGCCTTTACCCAAGTTCAAGCTGTTATAGCTTGCTGGGTCACTGTCATGTGGCCTAGTCTCAGAAGTTTTACAGAGGCAGTACTATTTAACTGAACCATTCAGATGTTCTGTTTAGGTAATTACAGCTAAGAAGTATGAAGAAAGATAAACCAGAAAAGATTGGTGTAGACACATGAACAGTAACCATCCGTGAGGAATGGTGCCCTAAGGAGACCAGCAAATTCCTACCAGTGATCTTCTTGGACTTGCTTGAGAATCAGCTTTATACTACAGATTTTGTCTTTATAAAATATAGCACTTCTGTTTCTGTATCCTTTTGTTGCCCCTTTCAGCCCTTTGCAGTCATAGAGTTTTAATTAAAAAGGTATCTTTAAATGTCTGGAGAAGCCAGGAATAGGTGGACAAAGGAGTGAGGGGCCAGAGTTACATTTCAGGGCTAAGACATTGGGAATATGGACACCAGGCTCATCTTGCTCTGCTACCAGTAGTCTTAATCTTCTTCAATTTTTATAATAAAAACCAAGTTTAACTTTTTTTATTATTATTTTGTGTGTACCGTAAAATTGGATCTGACTGGTACAGGAGAAGATTATCCCTTCTTCTCCAGCAGAACATCTGGTGGATTCAAACACTCACCTCTGGGATTGCAGTGCAGCTTCTTGCCACTAGGCCACCAAAGCTTGCCAACAAGTTGAATTTTTTATTTATAAAGAAAATAACACAATTAATAGAAATTCAGTTTAGAGAGATTAAGAGGTTAAGTTTAAGAACCGAGACATAAATCAGTATTTGTACACCAGTATTCATAGCAGTGTTATTCACCATAACAAGAACATAGAAAAGCCCAAATGTCCATCAACAAACAAATGGGTTGAGAAATTATGGTACATTCACATGGTGGAATACTATGCAGCACTCAGGAGTAACAATTTTGAAAAATACTGCATAACATGGGAGAGACTGGAGAGTATTATGCTGAGTGAAGTAAATCAGTCTTATAAGGACAAATACTGCAGAAGACCATTATTGCAAAAATAAAAGGCTAACTACTAAGATGTGTATAGGTATCCAAAGATGGAATAGAGGTGGCTTGGGTGGGGGTGGGGCCGAAGCAGGAAAAATTTATGGAGTTACAGAGTTTAGTGGATAGGGGGAAAAGGTAAAGGAAATAGGAAAGATCCAGTGGGGATCTAAAAAGACAGGGTAAGAATGGGCATAAATGAATGATGATTTATGTTATAAAGCACAATCAATCTATGGGAATGGTCATAAAAACCGCAATGTGAATGAAAACCAAAGTCTAACAAAGAGGCCAAGTTTACCTTATTTAATTTTGTTCAAGAGAGTGTGATGAAAACATTTCAGAAGTTATGACCAATAATTACAGTAATTGCCTTCCTTATTTATCTTACTGGATTTTATTTTGTTGTTGTTGTTTCCTTATTCCCTATGTCTTTCCATATGAAGTTACGATGTTATGGATAGTATTGACTTTACTACTGTATCTGCTTCTCTCTTCAGCAGCAGCAAAAAATTCAAGCCTGTTCATGGAAACCAACCATAATGAATATGATGCATTGTGCTTCCTCTTAGTTCAGAGTTTCCTCCATATCTTTCAGTAATGGAATTACAGGAAAGAGAAGGTACAGTTGTACATGTTGCAGTTGTTATGTGCCTTTGAGTCGCTTGTGACTCATTGTGACCCTGTGTATAACAGCTATGAACCCTGCTCTATCTTGAGCCAGCTTCATTGTCTCTAACACACCTACCCCATGACTCCAGTCACTGAGTCAATCCATCTCGTCCAGGGTCTTTCTTGCACTGTTTTTCTTTACCCTTCCAAGCATAATGTCATTCTCCAAGGACTGACAGCTTCATTTATTTATGTTGGTTGTGTATGCCAATATGTGAGATTAAAAAGAAATAGTTGCATTGTCTAAGACATTCTCAAGTTCAGAGACCCTGAGCGTCCCCCTTTTATCTTTTTCTCCATTTGACCTCAGCCTATGTCTTCTGTGCAGACACCTACCACAGCTCTTTCCTCTTCTCTTGTGATCATAAAAATAGCAAAACTATCTAGCTACTTCCTCTTTATTATGCCTGTGTCTCTAAGAATCATGCTGAGTGAGCCATGTTCTTGCAGGCTGAGTCAATTTCTTTTAAATCTACTTAAGCATTATATTCCGTTTCCATGAACAAAATGTAACATACAAAATATGCCCAGTATGCATAATCACAATTCTCAGACCGTTTCTTCTGCGAAATCTCTACACAGTTTTTTCCTAAACAAGTATTTATTGGACACCTGTATGTTGACCAAGAGACAGTTGTTTGAACAGAACAAAGGGAAGTTGCATGGTTTAAATCAGGAAAGATGTGTGTTAGGGTTGATTGTTTCTCCTTACTTATTAAGATGGTATGCAGAGCAGATAGTCTGGGCAGCTGGACTCTGTGAAGAAGGTGACATCAGGATGGATGATAGCACAGGACAGAACAATTTTGTTCTGTTTTGTATATGGCTATTATGAGTTAGAACTGACTTGATGACATTTAACAACATTGACCTTATATGCCAAGCTTTTCATGATGTGATTCCTATATTTTCTTTTATTTCTTGTTCCACTGATTTTAAACTACCCATTACTTCTTACATTTCACAGCAGCCTGTCTTTTACTCATGCTGATCTGGAACGTGCTTCCCCAGTTTCCCCAGCTAACTGGTAGTCTCCTTTCTAGCCTGAATCCAGGTCCCTCATTCTCCAGAAGGCAGCTCTGGTGTTGCATAGACAGGGAGTTGTACTGCCAACACAAAGGCTGTGTCTTTCCGCCAGTTCAAATTCAATGACTCCTTTGGAGAAAGGGACGTTCTCCTCCCTGGCAGTGCACAGCTTCTGAAAAACAATGGAGAGTCAGCTATGATTCAGTTCTAGCTCAGTGACAATGAGTTTGAAAAACTACCATATGCTTCATTTGTGAGACTGGCATCTGCTAGGTTTCCATGGTACTTGTGCATATCCCCCCATGACATTTAGCTCATCATAATGACTGTTTGTGTATCTTAGACAGTATCTCATCCTTTAGGGGAAGTGCAATATATTTATTTTACTTTCTGCAATGCTGTAGAACAGATAAATATTTTTTACATGATAAATATTTTGTATATGATAAATATTTTGGTACCCAAACCAAACCAATTATGGTATAATGTCAAATAGAAAATCTTCCATATTCTCTAAGCAAGCTATGGTTGTACACAACACTATTTTACATTACTGGTGGTCTCATAGTGAGAAGCTACACTGCAATGCCAATGGCACATGGTTTGAATTCAACAGTTGCTGTGTGGGAGATGGATGGGCATTCTCCTTCTGTGCAATTTACTGTCTCTGAAAACCTGCTGGAGGGTCAGCTATGGGTCTATTCCAACTCAACAGTACACAAGAACAGCAAGAGCCATTTACATACATCTCCAGCAAGACCATTTCTAACATTTGCTGCAGCAGTATGTCAATCATGAATTACAGGCATACTGCTTAGGTATATACCCTTGTTGCTGATTTTGGCAGTGTGGTGAAATGCACTTGAACCGACCCTAATCTCAACCTCTGATGCGATTATGAAGACTTTGAATACAATGAACACATGCAGTGTGGTCCAGACCTGACCAAGTGGCATAGCCCTAGGAGATCCTCTAGTGCTTTAAGTAGAGAAGTTCAACAACAAAAATACCAAAACAAACAATCCCAGAGGCGAATGGTTCGAATCCACCAGATGCTCTGCCGGGGAAGGAGGGACAACCTCCTCCTGTACCAGTCAGATTAATTTGACGGTACATGCACACAAAAATAATAAAATTAAAAAAAAAATGCCAAAACAAAACAACACAAGCCAACCTTCATCAAAACCACTGCTATTGATTTTATTTCAAACTGATAGTGGCTTTATAAGACAAGGCAGAATTGCTCCATGGGATTTCCAAGTTTGTAAATCTTTATGGAAACTGGCTGCCCCATCTTTCTCTTGTAGAGCAGCTGGTGGCTTTAGAACCACTGGTTTTTGGTTACGGGTTACACATGTTAACCACTGTGCCTCATGGACACAGCCTTAAGGGGACCTAGTCTTAAGTGCAGCTGCCAGTGCAGACACTGTATCTCTAGAATCTAGACCTCCACCTACTTTAAAATAAAAACTAAAATAAAACTTCTACTATCAAGTTGATTCTGGCTCATAGCAACCCTCTATCAGGTGTCCAAGACTGTTTGCCCACCCTCTGTGAGTGGCTGGTGGATTTAAACCACTGACCTTTCAGCCCAATAGGTAATACTCAACATTGTTGTTGTTGTTATGTGCCGTCGAGTCGCCTGCGACTCATAGCGACCCTATGTACAACAGCCCTAAACTCCGCTCTGTCCTGTGCCAATCGCAATGTCTCTGACACTCCCGTCCCAATTATCCCAGTCACTGAATCAATCCACCTCATAGAGAGTCTTCCCCTCCTGCGCTGTCCCTCCACCCTCCCAAGCATGATGTCCCTCTCCAAGGACCGGTCTCTCCTCACAACATGTCCAAAGTATGTTAGATGTAACCTCAGAATCCTTGCCTCTAAGGAGCCACCCAGTTTAACCCTTTCCAGGACAAATCTGTTTTGCTAGCAGTCCATGGTATTCTCAGTACTCTTCTCCAGCACCACAGCTCAAAGGCATCAATGCTCCTTCTATCCTCCTTGGTCATTGTCCAACTCTCTGATGCGTAACAGGGATTGCGAAGACCATGGCCTGTATCAGACACACCTTAGTCTCCAAAGAGATACCATTGCTCTTCAGTACTTTGGAGAGGTCCCTAACAGCAGACTTTGCCATGGCAATGCGCCTTTTAATTGCTTCAGTAAATACTGGTTGAATGAATAAGGAAGTTTAGAGGAACAGACCTAGCTATATTTAAAGGAGTTATGGTTTGGCTTTTAGCAGCTTTGCAGATTTTACTTGTGCTGGAAACACAGCTTAGGGTTGAAGTTAGGGTGAGATGGAGCCAAGGAAAATGCTTTGCTTGAGAGACTTGGCATCCTGCTCTCCTACACTGACTGCCTACTAGGGAAAGAGTATGGGAAACAGTTGTGCAATAATAATGAAGTAGGCTTTTAGTCCTGATTATGTGCAGTTGTATCATTTATTACAGATTTAGTACATCATGTAAGACATTAGAGAGAGGGAAAGGAAAGAAAGAGAGACAAACAGATATGGAAAAAAGGTAAGATAAAAGTGACAGAGAGTTGGAAAGGGGTGTCTAGTGCTGGGTCTGGTGTGAGCCAGCTTTGTAATCTTGCTGTGCTTCTCTTGGAAATTTATTTTACTTGTTAATTAGGTGTTTGGATCAGGTAATCTTTATTTTTAGTTCTGAGATGTCATAATCCTGAACAGTGTCCGATTTAAAATATGACTTTTTTAAAATTCCTTGAGTATTTCCTAGATGTTAAAAGTTGGGTAAAGAGACAAATTGTAGGTGATATAGTTCAAGTACTCTGAATTAAGTTCAGACTCAGCGGTTGTTTGGCAATTAAGTTTCCATGGTGATTAATGTTGGGTTCTCATTCTCTTGATTGTGAAAAGTCAAATAGACAGTTGTAGAAAAATAAAGGAGCCAGTTTCTTTTCTTGCCTTGAACCAATTGCCATTGAATCCATTTCAATTAATGGTGACCCCATGCTGTTAGAGTAGAACTGTGGCACAAAGGGCTTTTAGTGTCTCATTTTTTTGAAGTATATCACTGGGCACTTGAGTGAACTCAAACCTCCAACCTTTGGGTAATAGCTAAGTGCTTATCTATGCACAACATCCAAGGCTAATTCCTAGAGCCATCACTATGACTTACATGAAAAGGAAGGGTCTCATTTATATAAAATAACAAAATTGAAACAAGGAGATTATTTTTTGGTTGATTTGTTATATTGTCAGTCTGTCCACATATATCTATCATTTATTTGCATGACAGAGTCTTTTTTTTTTTAAAGATAGCAAAGATGCAGTTATACTCAGCACATTTCTGTGAAGTCAGAACTCATTTCTGTGAAGTCAGCTGGGACTCCAGTGGAGTTTTGGAGGTTGTAAATCATATGGAAGGAGATTACTCATCTTTCTCCCACAGAGTCGCTGGTAGAGTCACACCACTAGAAAGGCACTGAAGATGTCATGTTGTTGTTGTTGTCATATGCCGTTAAATTGGAACCAACTCATAGCTAATGCTTCAGTGGGTTTTCAGAGGCTATAAATCACATGAGGGGAGATTGCCCATCTTTTCCCCAAGGAGTAGCTGATGGTTTTGAAGCCTTGGACAGCGTAACTCCCTACCACTAAGCCACCAGAGCTTCCCAAAGCTGTAACAGGGAGCAAAAATGTACAAGATGGGGGGGGGGAGGGGTTTGTGCGGGGAGAAGGGTGCAACAATGAATGAATGGAATCCCAAAATCTCTGTAGATGTTCATTGAAATGAAAAATAAA
>NW_006399975.1:641703-673677 GCF_000299155.1 Elephantulus edwardii | reverse complement strand
CAAACATTTTTTTCAGTATTAGTACATTGTGTTTTTAGTCATCATTTATTAGGTCATTGCTTTGATATCTTCTGAAAAGAAAACACATTGTGAACACATAAAAATGTAATCGGGGAGAAGGGTGCAACAATGAATGAATGGAATCCCAAAATCTCTGTAGATGTTCATTGAAATGAAAAATAAACAACCTAAATTTAAAAAAAAATGTACAGGATGATGAATGGCTAAACAAAATGTAGTATGTAGACACAATGAAATACTACTCAGCTATACAGAGAAATGAAGTCCTGATGTGTGCCAAACCATAGATACATCTTTTTTATATAAAAAAATTTAAAATATTTTAAAATTTTCTACTAGTTTATTCATAAAATTGGAATATATTGTTTTCAAGAACAAATTCTTTCAATTTCCCTCACCCTCCCACCCATCAAATTGTACAACTCCATGATTAATCTTCCCTCCTCCTGCACATCCTCATCCTTCTGCTTCCAGCCTCTCCCACCCCTTTTGGATGCTTATACTCATCAAAAATAATGGTTTTATACAATATTTATCCTTGTAGGGCTGAGTTAGTCCACTCAGCATAATGCTTTCCAGTCCCTTCCAAGTTAGGTAATAACTTACAAAATCATTGCTCCTGCATGCTGTACAGTATTCTGTTGTGTGAATGTACCATAATTTCTCAATCCATACATTTGTTGTAGGACATTTGGGCTGTTTCCATGTTCTTGTGATGGTGAGTAATACAGCTTTGAACATTGGTGTACAACTCTTTGTGCCTCAGTTCTCATTTTCTCAGGGTATATTCCAAGTAGTGGAATAGCTGGGTCATATGGAATTTCTGTGTTCAACTTTTTGATGAAATGCTAAACTGCCTTCCAGGATGGCTGTACCATTTTAAAATCCCACTAACAGTGTATGGGTTCCTTTCTCTACACATCCTCTCCAACATTTCCTTTTAAACTTTGCCACTGTTACTGGAGTGAGATGGTACCTCATTGTGGTTTTAATTTATATCTCTCTTATTACCAGTGATTTGGAGCATTTCTTCATGTGTCTGACATCTTGAAAACATCCTTAGTGAAATAAGCCAGTTGCAAAAGTATACATAAATGATAAGCAAATATATATAAGCCAAAGTAGTTATCAGGGACAAGGGAAAGAGGAGTTTTTGCTTAAGTGGGCATTGAGTTCATGTTCATGGTAATGGATGATTTGGAAAAGGATAGAAAGAATAGTTGTACAACTTGAATGTGACCTGTGTCACATTGATCAAGTGAAAGGCCAGATTGACTAGCCACTCCTTGAGGGAATCCTCCTGTTGTGATTTGCAGCATAGGACCTGATAGAGGGTTAAATGACTTGAGAGCAGTGGATTTGAAGTGTTCTTTGTAATTGTTATTCTTTGTTAGTATTCTGATGTATGCATATATCATAATCTGTTAACTCTATGAACGGCAGTAAAAACTGTATTGAGAAAGGAATATATGATTATGAATTATATGTATGAGAACAGTCTGGAACAAAGGGTGCATTGCAGGGTGGGCTAGGGAAGTGGGAGGGAAGGGAGGGAAGACAATGTGCAACAATGAATTAAAACTATCCACTGTATTGATTGTACATGCAGGAAGAATCTCTGTTAGTAGCATCAGCAGCATAACGCCAGTTCTCAAGAGGTCAAGCAAGCCTCATGCTTCACCCCTTCTAACAAATTTAGCACTAACCATCCCTCCTATAACTCTCTCTACTTTTATTCTGTGTCTTGTTGTTGTTGAGTTAGACTCATGGCTGAGCCTCCATTGGGTTTCAGAGGCTGTAAATTGTGTGAGAAGGAATTGCCCATTTTTCTCCCATGGATCAGCTGGTGGATTTGAGTCACTAGAGAGGGTTGGTCTTTCAGTTAGTAGCCCAGTTCCCTATGGATTACATTGCTAGAGCTTTCACTTTTCATAGTTCTTTGCAGTGACCAAAGAGAACTCAGAGACAAACTCATGATTATTAGTTTTTTTAGGGATGTAATGAATTAAAATCTAGATATAGGAGCTCTCAGATTATAAGTTTTCTCTTTAATCAAGGCAGCCTCTCTCACTTGTGCTAGAAGGCAGGGTTCTTTGTGACTTCTGGCCACTGTCCTGTTTGGGCAGATGTTACAAAGTCTTCTTAGTTATGCCAATTAACGTGCTATCCCAACTTGCCCTGTAAGCATTGGCCCAAAGGGGCTCAGCTCTTGCCCACGGCACTGTCTCACACTGGTCTCTGGTTCTCTGCCACCTGTGCTTCTGCTGTGGTCTCTATTGCTGCTGCTGCTGCTGCTACTACTAATATACTGCTGCTGCTGCTGCTTCCTGGCTTCCCTCTTATCGCCTCACCTATGATTTACACATGAATCTCAGCCCCAAAGAACTAGCTACATTCTCCTGTTCATCTTTCTTAATAGTAGTTGTTTTCTATCTCTGGTCCTGTTCAGTTTAAGCCTGATAGGATGGCAAACCTGACCAAGACTGACTCACCATGTTAGCATTCTGCACATCTTATTTGTATGGATAAAGAAAAGATTGAAATTGTCAATGATTTTATCTTACTTGGATCCACTGTCAACACACCTGGTACCAGCAGTCGGGAGATCAGGAGATATACACAGTTGGGAAAGTCTGCTGCCAGCGACTGCTCCAAAGTCCAGATGAACAATGATGTCAGTTTAAAGACCAAGGTGTGAGCCAGAACCAGACCCAATCTGCCAACCCCAGCTCAGGATTATGTTTGGAGAAAACTCATCAACGTGATTTAGGAGGAGTCCATCCAGTCTCTTGGTCCTTACAAAGATGCGTTTTCTGTAGGATGAAATCTTGGCTATAGATGCTCTGCAGTCACTGCCCAGGGAACTTTTCCTACCTCTTTCATGATTGTGTTATAAAAGGAGAGGGTCACATACTGAAGGAAATGGTGCAAACCTGACCTTTTCACCACCTTCCTCTGGGAACTCTGATGACAGAAGTTCAGCAGCCTTACCAAGACATCTTAAAGGCTACACTGGGCTAGGGGCCCTGCTTGCCAAAAAGTAAAAAAAAAAAAAAATTCTCCTTAAGAGATGGGAGTTGAAAGTGCTGGATTTGTGGAAGAACATCTGAACTCATTTGTTGGATGTATGGTCTGGAACCAAGGCCCTCACCCCCTTGTGGTCATTAGAGGAGTCAGAGACTTCCTATTCTAGATTAAATAAGCAAAAAAATGGGCGATTCAAGTACTAGAGAGAAGCAGCCCTTGGTTTCTGTGGAGGTGGTCACAGACCTGTGCCTCTAAGGAAGACTCTCCAGCTGAATTCTTCACTTACCTCACATAAACAGAGAGCAGAAAAAACATCTGCCACATCTTTGTTGTGAAAACTGAATATTGTTAAAACTTCATTTGAAAATACTGAGGAGATTCCGTTAATGGTGTGACCGGACTATGTTCAGGAGGTAGAAGTTGATTGCACCGGAGAGTTGCCTACCCTGGCCAGATTTGCTCCTCACCTTGGCCAATGGTTAATTTGAGCAAGTTCCTTCTATCTCACAATCAAATGGCTTCCTGCATTTCACAAGGATACTATTCACCAGTAACCTCTTAATTTGTCACACTAAATCATCTTTGAGGAGCTCCACCTGGACTCTTTTTTTTCCTGGAAGGATGCCTGGACCAGTTGCTCAGGTGCTTGAAGACCCCTGGGAGACCCTCTAGATAATGAATTGTGTGCTTTCAGTGTCTGACCTGACACATTTGTCCTTGTGTCCAAGCACCAACTGCTTAAAGAAGCTACACTTGAATGGTGTCAAACTGACAAATGTAAATCCCAAGTGCCCCCAAGTTCTATTAGAGAGAGCCTTACCCACACTGTAGCACCTGATTCAAATGAATGTGGGGCTTTAGAATCCCAGGTTACTGCCATTCTGCCTGCCCTGAGCTACTGTTCCCAGCTCAAGACCTTGTGCTTCTGTGGAAACCTAGTCTTCATGATTATCTTAGAGAGCCTTCTGTGGCTTACGTTCTACTGAGTAACTTTGTATGTGGTCTGTCTCTGGTACCTCTAGAGTGTTGCTTGGGAACTACAAACCCTCACAACCTTATGTATGGAGGATCTGAGCCTCATGTTACTGAAGTTAGAGAGGTCCAATACAGTTTTGTTTAGTTCCACCTGTTCAGACTGTGGTGTAACAGAATATTTTGATCCATAGCCCAGTCTGCTGATGTCATTGCCTTATCTTTTTAGGGTGCATCATCCGAGCTCTACTCTGAGTACATGGGAAATGGAACCTGAAATAGTAGTGCAGAATCATTTCTGAAGACTGCTCTTGAAATGAGAGAGAATGTGACCCAGCAGGGACAGGATCAGAGTGGAAAGATGCTGACTTGAGTTCATAGGACCTTAGGGAAAGCAAGTTCTAGATTAAAATACGGTATCAGTATTTCTTGGGGATGGGATGGGAGGTGTGGGTTTGGGCCTAAGAAATAAGCATGGAAACTATCCCTGCAAGGAAAGTTCTAAATAGTTGCAGAAATAAAAGAAATTTGATGGAAATAAAATTTTAAAAAGTAAAGACTAATGTAATGTATACCTTCCACTCACCTGGTATGCCTCTGAGAGCTGGACAGTGAATAAGGATGACAGAAGAAGAATGGATGCCTTTGACTTATGGTGTTGGAAAAGAGTACTGAATGTCTCATGGACTGCCAAAGGAACAAATAGTTATGTCTTGGAGGAAATGCAGCCAGAATGCTCCTTAGAGACAAGGATGGTGAAGCTTCATCTCATATACTTTGGACATGTTGTTAGGAGGGGCTTTTTTTTTGGAAAGGGACATTATACTTGGAAAGATAGAGAATCAGTGAAAGACAGGAAGACCCTCAAAAGTGACTCAGTTGACTGGACAATGGGCTCAAGTTATGTCAGAGATGATGATGGTGGCACAGGATAAGACATGGATCATATCTGTTTTTCAGAGGGGCACTATCAGTCAGACTCAGCTCAATGGCACCTAACAACAACTACCATCCCCAAGGCACTTCTTGTCTTTTTTGTATTAGTAAGCTATCCAGTTATCCTCTTGGTGTGGGCCAAAAAGACCTTCACCATTTTCATGGCCCTACCCAGTTCTGTGATGAGAGCAACAAAACTGGTAGCTAGAAAAGCTGTATTGAATAATCCATGATAGTACAGCTACATCTAAGTAAAACTTAATTTTTATTAATTTCATTATAATAAGATTAATACTTTTAGTGAAAAGATTTTTAAAACCTCTGTGTGGTTTCCAGTTCTTCGATTTCATAAATAGTGCTCCAGTGAACATTTTGGAAATACTTAATTACTTTTTTTGTGTGTAAATATTTCATGAGTAAATGATTTTTTCCCCACTAGTGTATTTACAAAATTAAAATACAAATTCAAACAAATTCTTTCCATTTTTCTCACCTCCCTCCATCAAATTGTACAACCCAATGATTAATCCCTCTTTCCCCCTGCACATCAACACCCCTCTGCTTCCAGTCTCTCCCACCCCTCATGGATCCTTATAGTCATTCTACAGTAACGGTTTTATACAATATTTATCCTTAAGTGACTGAGTTATTTCACTCAGCATAATGCTCTCCAGTCCCTCCCAAGTTAGGTAATAACTTACAAAATCATTGCTCCTGCGTGCTGCATAGTATTCCATTGTGTACCATAATTTCTCAATCCATTCGTTTGTGGTTGGACATTTGGGCTGTTTCCATGTTCTTGCAATGGTGAATAATGCTGCTATGAACATTGGTGTACAAATCTCAGTTTGTGCCTCAGTTCTCATATTCTCATGAATAAATTCTTACATATTGTCTCTCTCGGTTAAGATATGCCTTTTTGAAAAGTTATAATTTTATTATAAAGATAATTTATTGTTACTATGTGTGATAGAGTTGGGACTGACTCTTTTCAGAGGCTATAAACCACACAGGGAGAGATTGCATGTCTTTTTCCAAAGGAGCAGCTGGTGGATTTGAACTGCCTGTCTTTTGGTTGACAGCACAATTCCTTACCACTAAGCCATCAGAGTTCCGTTAAAGAAAATAAAGATATTGCTCATGAAAAATAGAAAATGACATGGAAAAGAAGAAAATAGAAAATTTATAATACTTTGATCCCCAACTCCTTGTAGTTCACAGTTCAGTAGGTATTCCTGAACTAGACAACTACATTGTAAAAGAAGTTAACAAATTGCTCTAAAAAAAATGATTACAACATAATTATTATTAATTATCACCAATAAAGATGCTCAATGATTAGAATTCTTCTTAGAAAAGATTATTATTAATCCTTTGTTATTAAAAATGTGAAAATATTTTTCAAATGCAATAAAAAATTAATATATTTTAAAGCTGCATTTTAAAAATTATTAGTGAGATAATATTTTCTTAGATTTCATCTCCCCCATCCCTAGTAGTACTTCTACGAGTTGCCTATTACTTTTGCCTGTTCTTCTGCAAAGAAGCCCTACTCTCTGCTAATTTGTAGGGAGCTATGCTGCTAATCCAAAGGCAAGTGCCCCTCTGCCACCAGGGCACTTTAGTTCAGAGCTAGGCTATTGGAAAGATCTAGTCTTTCATGACTCTGCTTAAAAGCTTTTTATAAATTGTCATCTGGTGCAATATAAAGAGCAAACTCCCTTACGTGAGCTGTGAGGTTCTGTCCTAACCTGTTTTTCCAGCCAGCTAAACACTGTGCTAAACAGTTTGCACATGTATTTATTGAGCAACTAGCAGTCATTGTTCTAGGCTCTGGAATTAGTGTTCGTTTCCACTCTCATGGGTTTTACTAGCTAATTGGGTGGGGGGTGGGATGGGGAATGTTCCTCATAATCCCAAGTAAACAAACCAGTCTAGACTGGGGAGAATTTTCTGAGGAGACATTTAAACAGAGATCTGAAGACCGAAGGAGCTGGTCTTGAGAATAACTGAAGAACAAGTGTAGGGTAACTTCGACTGTGTATTTTGTACCATCTAATTGCTTAATTTTATAAGACAATTGCGATGCAGAGATATAAACAATAAGCTAGAAGAGGATTTGTGGCATCATTCCAGAATTTTGAGTTCTTCATCTTGCAAAGATAGGGATTGAACGTTTTTCTCAGAAAACGATAAAGTATGTGAGAAAGCAACATGGACTTATTAATGAGATACAAAAGAACTAAAGAGCATTCTTTCAAGTTCCAAAGGAGTAGTTACAGGTCAAATTAAAGGAAGTACTCTTTACAGGATCTCTCCTTTATTGCCATTGAGTTGAAACTGATTCATAGCTTACCCTTCAGCAGGTCTTCAGGAGGCTGTAAATCGTACAGGAGAAGTTTGCTCATCTTTCTCCCTCCAAGAGGCTAGTAGATTCAAGGTGTCAGAGAGTCACTACCGTTGTGTTAGCAACACAGCTCCCTATCTTCTATGCCACCAGAGTTCCCCAGCAGTAAATAGAAGGAGTAGATTATCTCTGACACAGAACATAAATGAGAGTAAGTTTTATGATGGTCACAGAGTGAGTTAGCAAAACAGAGAACCTCTTTTAAATGAATAATGTTGAAATAATGATGAAAATACCTGTAACAGAAGCTTAAGTAGGTAGCTCTGGGGGCCTAGTAGGCAAAGAATTGTGCTTCCAACCCAAAGGCAAATGGTTCAAATCTACCAGTTGGTCATGGCATAAAGATGGGTGATTTACAGCCCCTGAAAATGCCCTGGAGGGTCAGCTAAAGTTGATTCTGACTCTATGGTACACAACAGCAATATGCAGAAACTTAAGTAACTAAGAAAATTAGGAGAAAATGAGTAGGAGAAACTATATGAGCTTTTTTTTTAAACTCTATGAACTTTTATAATTAAAAAAATAAATGATTTTATGTATACTATTTTTATTTAATTTTTAAAATGTGCATATATTAATAAAAATGCATAAATGTATGGATGATTTTTTAAAGTGTGAACTCACCATTGAAGGATACCAAAATTAACCCAACCCACCGCCACTGAGTTCCTTCCACTTAAAGCCACTCACTCATATGTCAGAAAGAACTACCTCATGGGGATTCTAAGGTTGTACATATTTATAGGTGTAATCTTCTACATCTTTCTGTCATAAAGATGCTTTTCAGATTTAACCACTGACCTTTGGTTAGCAACTGAGCATTTTAACTGTGTACCACAGAGACTATACCACACAGTCTTATAGGGAACCAAATGAAATCTCCTGTCATTGAGTTTGTTCTGAATCGTGGTGACTCTCCATCAACTTTCTAAGTGTAGAGCTTAACAGGAGGAGACTACCACATCGATTTAGCACTTAACCTACTACACCACGGGGGCTCTTCCTGTAGAGTTATGAATCACTGCCATTGTTGGTTCTGACTCATAGCAGCCCTTCATCAGATTTCAGAGGTTGTAAATTGCCTAGGGAGGACATTGCCCATCTTTGTTCTGCCAAGCTGCTGTGAATTTGAACTGCTGGAGAAATGGAGCTTTTGGGTTAATAGCACAATTTGCTAGCGACTACGCTACCAGAACTCTGTTGCTGTTAGATGCCACCAAGTCAAGTATGACTTACAGCAACCTGTGAGTAACAGAACTGAAACCTGTCCTGTCCTGTGCCATCCTCATCATCACTGGCACTCTTGAGCCAGTCACTGTGGTCACTGTATCAGTTCATCTCATCGAGGGCCATCATCTCTTTCACCGACCCTCCACCTTTCCAAGCATGATGTTCCTTTCCAAGAAGTACCCTCTCCTGGCAACATGTCCAAAGTATAAGAGACAAAACCTTGCCATCTTTGCCTCCAATGAGTTCTATGGCACCATACAGCCTTCCACAGTGGTTGCACCAACAGTAAACTCTTTAAGGGAGAAGGAGACTGTCAATCTAGAAATAACACTTAGTACCTGTCTATACTGACTTAGCACATAGTTTTTCCTTTTAGGTAGTGTTAGCAATACTGGAGGAGCCAACAGGAATATAACATTGAGAGTACAGAAGAGAAGAACTGAAAAGGAAGACTTGTCAGGAAAAGTTTTTTGTTTTTTTTTTTTTTTTAGGAAAAGTTTTATGTTGGAAGTTGAAGTACACTTGGAAGAAAATACTTAGGGAAATGGAAAAGTGAAGAGAGTGCTTGAGGGCAGGGGTGAGGAGAGCAAAAGTAAGAGGGTGTGCCAAACATTTGTGTATTATATATTATGCTAATTGTTTTATTCAAGCTTGGAAGCAGGAGTGGCATCGACTTCTGTAATAGCTTGCCTCCGCAAACCCTATGAGGAAAGAATGAAAGTCACATATGAGTTGAAGACTTTTTGTTCATAGGGTCACTATACAACAATAACACCAACATAGAGAGAGATCAGTTTGCCTAGTGGAGAGAAAGTGATGCTTCCAAGCCAAAGGTGGAGGAATTCTAATCAGTGGCCCTCAGGCCTGTTTTTCGTTGTTTTTGTTCAAACATTCTTCTAAGTGGTATAGCCCTGGTGTGTCCACTTGCCTTACCACGGTCACTTGTGGTTGCTGTGAAGCAGAACACTGTGACACTGATGTGTCAAATGTGTTAATGGTTACCCATGGTGACAGTGTTTGGTGGAGCCCCTCAATTAAAACAAGCTTGGAAGTAGGAGTGGCATCCACTTCCATAATAGCTTGCCTCTGGGAAACCCAATGAAGCTGGAGAGAGGATGAAAGTCACACAAGTGTTGAGGACTTTTGTTCATAGGGTCGCTATGAATCGCCTATGACTTGATGGCACTTAACAACAACATCTGTTCTTTTGGCAGTCCAGGGGATATTCAGCATTCTTCTCTAACACCACAACTCAAAGACATCAGTTCTTCTTCTGACATCCTTATAATTGTTGAGCTCTCAAATGCATAGTAAGTGATTGAAAAGACCATGGCCCAAATTAGGTGCACCTTAGTCTCCAAACTGACTTCTTTGTTCTTCAGTATTTTGGATAGGTCCCTGACAGAAGATTGCTGGTTAAGGAGGTTGATTGATGTTCCAAGCAAGATGGAAGAATTGACAGCTTCAATCCTTTATCCATCTATCATGATATTGCCTATTGGCCCAGTGGTCAGAAACTTTATTTTCTTGATGTTGAAACATAATCCATACTGAAGGTTGTAGTCCCTTATGTTCTTCAACAAGCATTTCAAATCTTTCTCACTTTCAGCAAGCAAGGTTATGTCATTTTCATAATGCAGGCTGCTGATGAGTCTTCTCTCCAATTTTGATGGCACATTCCTTTTCATAAAGTCCAGCTTCTCTAGAAAGTAATAATACTCTTCCTCAGTCATCTTAGATAGAATGAGATTGTTACATCCAGGAGGATTCCCTTTGGTTTTTAAGAGGATGGTCAAGGCACTGGCAAAATGCTAGCTTGACCTGGTAGTGAAGACTGAGAAAGTTCTTACAGAATCTCTTTTTGCTTGAGGTGATTTTCTTTAAAATACTCTCTCTTTACATATTTCTATTCTTAATAGAAGAATGGGAATCCCAGAACACGTGGTTGTGCTCATGCAAAACTTAGTCCAGGAATCTGTCATATGAACAAAGCAAAGGAACACTGCCTGGTTCAAGATCAAGAAAGCAGTGTGCCAAGAAAGTGTACTTTCTCTATATCTTTTCAATCTGATGCAGAACAGATTATTTGAGAGGCTGGACTCTGTGAAAAAGACTGTGGCTTCAGGATTGGAGAAAGATTCATCAACATCCTGTGTTATACAGATGACACAACCTTGCTTGATGAAAGTAAGGAGGACTTGAAGTGTTTGCTACAGAAGGTCAAGGACTGCAGTGTTCATCATTATTTGCATGTCAACATCAAGAAAACAAAGATTCTGACCACCTGGTCAACTGGCAACAACATGGAGAAGAGGTTGAGATTGGTAACAGTAATAGCTTGCTTGGGTCCACAAACAACATTCTTGGCACCAGCAGTCACAAAATCAAAAGATAAGTTGCTTTGGGAAAATCTGCTGCAGGGACCTTTCCAGAGTGCTAAGGAGAAATTACATCAGTCTAGGGACTCAGGTACACCTGATCCAAGCCATAGTCTTATATATTACTTGCCTGAATTAATCACGTGTATCCAGTTGTGCCTTTAATATATCAAATATAGCCTTGTCTTGTTAACCTAAGGTGCACTTAGAAGTATTAATGTTACAAAGTAGAAATTATAGGTTTTGTTTTTAAGGGGGATTTTGCTCATCAAAAGGTTACCCAACCTATGGACAGAGGGCTAGACATACCATTAGAACTTAAATACAAATGTATTATTAACCAGCATCCTTCGTGTTCACACATGTTCTGATCATCATCTTCAAAGCAACCTTCTGTTAAGTAATGCTCATTAATTGAGGCAAGCTAGCCTTGTATTTTTATACTGGACTGTTTTTCACTCATGCTTGTAATTGGTAGCTAATTTAATTATTTTTAGTTCTCTTTTATGACTCCTGCTGTGACAGACTTTCTGTTTTAACCTTCATTTTTCTTTATATTTCAAATTCATGGAAACTCTGACTTCTAGAGACTCATCCATAAACCTAGTTATCCACTCTATAGATATCTCTTGGCCATCTACTTTGCTCTGTGCTGCAACAAATGTTGGGTACTACCATAGATAAATCACAGATCTTGTCCTCAGAAATGTCACAGTCTAATTGGGAAGACAGATTTATGATGCAACAAGAGAATATGACAAGAACATAGATAGAGACAAAACCAGATATTATGGAAACATAAGTTCCTTAGTGGGAAGTGATGGTTTTCTGGAAGATCTGATGCTGAAGCTTGGCTTTTTCTTATATTTAAAGAACTTCTTTGTGTATTCTGAATGCAAGTTCTTTATCAGTTATGCTGTTGCATTGCCATCAAATTGATTCTGACACATAGCAACTCTACAGGAGAGCATAGAACTGCCTCATAGGTTTTGTTTTCTTGTTAGCACATCCTGGGTCTTTTCTCCTGCAGAGCCTCCGGCAGATGTGAATTGCTGACCTTTTGGTTTGCAGCTAATACTTATCACCAGGTGTCCGTTGAAACTTGGTTTTCAAAATAGATTGTCATATGTTTTAACCTTTAAAAAATTAGTCAAGAAAATATAGAACTTATTTTTAAACAAGAGTTTAAAGAGTGTAAGAGAAGGGGGATGGGAAATCCCGGTGAAATAAAGAATTAAGTCAGAAAGGAGGCTAAGAACAGTGTGTGCCATAATGATCTGCTGTATTCACTCAATTCTGACTGTGTAGTCCCACTTCTTCTCAATCAAGCATGCATCTTTTCATTGATAGTGCCTTAGATTAGATGACATAGGGCATTCATTTAGTCAGTAAATATTCACTGGACACCTGTTGTATGTATTGAGCTCTAGGTATCAGTTTTGTGCAAAGCAGATGTAATTCTTGTCCAGTCGGTCTTTATGAAGAAAAAGTCCATAGTTCTGTGAGAGAGCGTATAGGAGAAAGGGGGACTTAATTTAGATAAAAAATGTTAAGGAAGGGCTTTCTAAGTGACAGATGATAAAGCTGAAACTTGAAGAAAAGCAGGAATCTTTCAGATGAGTAATGAGGCTAGGGTTCTAAGCCAGGAGAACGCAAATGGAAAGGTCCTTAAGTCTGAGGTGCAATGGCCTGTTTAAGCAGCTAAAAGATAAACAGTGTAGATGGGCTTTGGTGGGCAGAAAGGAAGGTAACTAGTTGGGACAGTGGAGAATGTATTGAGATGAGGCTGGGGAAGGCTGGGGAAGGTTGAGTGTCAAGGTTTTTAAGTAAGTGTGAAAGACAATATGACTTTACCTTTTCGTGATCACTGTTCTGGCTACTAGAAAGAAAATGGTGGAGAAATGGTTCAATAGAAACTTTCTAGCATCAAGACAAGAAGTTCTAGGATTTCAGTGATGTTTTTAGAGATGGAGGGAGGTGAATTGATCTTAGCTGAGTTTTGGAGGTAGGACTTTGTGATGAATTTGGGCTAGGAGTCAAGAAGAGCATGGTAATCAGGTTCCTTCCAAGAGTAACTAACCAGCTAGGTGGAGGTGTCCGCCTGTCGCTGGGATGGAGGAGCTGCAGGAAGGATCAGTTTGGAGGGAGATAGAAGAGTTCTGTTTCAGGCTTGTTAAATTTAAGATGCCTTTGAGATGTCTAAATAGAAATTTAAGTCTTTTAGAGACCTGTTAGTCTGAAGTTCAGTAAAAAGGCCTAGACTAGAAATAGGAATTGGCGTATCAAGTTATAAGACTGGATAAAAAACAGTATAACTATGAAAATAATAGTGATTCAAGAGGATTTAAAGCACTTACTGAAGAAGATCAGAGACACTTCTACATAAACAAAACCATTCACAACTGAACCAACACGCAACATAAATGGATAAATGGAAAAAAAGACCGAAATTGTCAACAGTTTCATTTTACTTAACAATCAATTGCCTATGGAAGCAGCCATCAAGATACCAGAAGATCTAGTGCATTAGTCAATTCTGGTGTTAGTGACCTCTTAAAAGTGCCAAGGAGCAAGAATGTCACTTTAAAACTTAAGATATGACTGATCCAAGGCATGCTGTTTTAATTTGCTTCATGTACATGTAAAAGCTGGACAATGAGCAAGCAGGACTGAAGAAGAATCAATACCTTTGTGTTGAATATTCAATGTTGCATATTGACTATCCCGTGGACTGCCAAAAGAACACACAAATCTGTCTTGGCTATATAAGTATATCCAAAGTCCTCCTCAGAGTCAAACATGTTGAGCGTGTTATTGGGAAGGACATGCTATTAGGATGGGATATCATGAATGAAAAAATAGAACATTAGTGAAGGAGAGACAGACTGTCCCCAAGATGAATAGACACAGTAACTGCGATAGTGAGCTCAAAGCTTTGTAGAAATTATGAGGATGATGCAAGATTGAGCATGGATTTGAGGTGCTGCATCTATAATTGATAAGAGTCAGAATCAAACTCAACAGCACCTAACAGCAAAAAAGGATCATTTTATTAATATTAATATTGGTAACTAACACTTCCCTGCAGTCTTCTCTGTGCCAGTTTTGAGTATTTGGGGATTTTTATTATATTTATTATCCATGTGTTGAAGAGCAATGGTGTCTGTCTGGAGACTAAGGTGCGTCTGATACAGGCCACGGTCTTTGCTATCACTTGTTATGCATCAGAGAGTTGGACAATGATTAAGGAGGATAGAAGGAGAATTGATACCTCTGAGCTATGGTGCTGGAGAAGAGTATTGAGGGTACCATGGACTGCTAAGAAAACAGACAGATTCATCTGGAGAGGGTTCTGGGCTGCTCCTTGGAGGCAAGGATTCTGGGGCTTCGTCTAACATACTTTGGACATGTTGCCAGGAGGGACGGGTCCCTGGAGAGTGACATCATGCTTGGGAGGGTGGAGGGACAGTACAGGAGGGGAAGACCCTCTATGAGATGGATTGATTCAGTGACTGGGGTAATCGGGATGGGTGTCAGAGGCAATGAGACTGGCACAGGACAGAGCAGGGTTTATGGCTGTTGTACATAGGGTCGCTGTGAGTCGCAGGTGACTTGACAGCACATAACAACAACAACATCCCTGTGTTAAATGTATCATTGACTCACTCATTGTCAGAGTAGGAACAAACTCACAGCTGATCGTTCAGTGTTCTCTTGGGGACTGTAAATTGCAGTGGAGGAGCTTGTGCTTCTTTCTCCCTTAGAGCCATTGGTGGGTGTGAACTGTCATAGAAGTGCCACTTTTAGGATAGCAGCACAACTCCCTTCAGATTACACCACCAGAGCTCTCAGATTAGTTTATTATTAGTAAGAGTTTGTTATTTAAGTGCATTGACTTGTGTACTCCTCATATCTCTGTGTGCCAGGTATTGTACTTTTATTGTAGATTAAGATCCTTGGCACAGATATACCACAGCATCTGGTAAGCAAAGGAACCCAGACAACCTGATCCTAATACCTGAACTCTTACCACCACATTAGAGGAGGAAAGGACTGAGCTCCAGACTCTGGGCAATTCCAACACTTAGAGGTAGAGAAAATGGAGATGGTACAGAGAACCAAAGAGTTGGCTTGAAATGTAGGAGGAAAACAGGAACAGTGGTGTGTATCAACAGCCCGGGGAAAAGTTCAGATATATTGTCTGAGATTAGCTGGTTCAAATGCTGTTGAGAATTTGGCCATTACAGAACACAAGGATTGCTCAGAACAGGGAAGGAGTTTACTGAACTTAAAACATTGTGAGGAAAGGGGAAACCAAAGAACATGGTAGATGTTGAGTAACCTGCTGTTGTTTTGAGTTGTTAAAGAATCAAGTGAAGGCTCAGAGGGGTGAAAGATGAGACTAGAGAAGTTGGCAGTGGCCAGATCAATGCAAGGTCTGTATTAGGCCCCCAAGGCAGCACCAGCTAGCAAGTTCAGCCCAGAATCTTGGCCTAAAAGTGTATGTCCCTAAAGCTGGGTAACAACACTGAAGAAGACATCTGCCGCAGATGTTGTTAGGTGCCATCAAGTTGAGTACAACTCATAGTGACCCTATGAAAAACAGGTCTGAACCCTCTTCTATCCTGTGCCATCCTTACACTTCCTGACACATAAGAGCCCACTGCAGTAGTCACTATGTCAGTCCATCTGGTCGAAGATCTTCTTTGCTGACCTTCCACCCATCCCAGCATTATGTCCTTCTCCAAGGAATAGTCCCTCCTAGCAACATGCCCAAAGCATGTGAGGTGAAGTTTCATCATTCTTGTCTCAAAAGAGCACTTTGGCTGCACCTTCTTCAAGAAATATCTGCTCTCCTGGCCGTCCATGGGAAGTCCAGTGCTCTTTCCCAACACCACAGATCAAAGGCGTCAGTTCTTTTTCTGTCATCCTTATTCATTGTCCACAAATGTACAGGAACTAAATACGGTATCTACCTATTATTTGGTAGGCACGGCTTTGGATAATTTATCTTTGTTGTCGCATTTAATGTATATGTTTTTTGATGCTTAAATCTGTGATTTTATTTGCAACCAGAACCGAAAAATTCGTGTCACTTTTTTTTAGTGCTAAATAACTTACCATGTGGCATATAGGCTGTGTGGGAGGAAAATATCCATGCAGAGATATGTACATATTTCACATGATACTCTGTATATACTTTTTTAAAATATGGGAGTAGATGTTAAAAATAGTAGTGAGGTGTGAGCTGTTTTGCATTATTAGGCAATCTTAGTCACGTGAAAGATGTTCACAGGAATTACCTTTCTCTTCCTTCTACATCCAACACCTTTTTAAGTCTGAGTGTAACCTTGGCTTAAATCTTATCTCTGCCGTGTATTAGTTGAATATCTTTGTGACAAGTTATTCACCTTGCCATCTGCTTTGTTTAATAAAGAATTTCTTTAATAATAATAACAGCAATTATGAACTTATGGATAGTATGAGAAATAAGTAAGGCACCACAATAAAATAAAGGTGAATACCAGAAGAATGTCTACCTGTGTTTCATTGATTATGCAAAGGCGTTTGTTTGACTGTGCGGATCATAAACTGTAGCTGACTCTGAGAAGAATGGAAATCCCAGAACTAATGTGAAACCTATACTTGGACCAAAAGAGGCAGTCGTCAGAACAGAGCAGGGTAACACTGCATGGTTCAAAATTGGGAAGGGTGTGCGCCAGGGATGTGTCCTATCTCCATACCTTTTCAACATGTATGCAGAACAGATTATCTGAGAGGCTGGGCTCTATGAGGAGAAGTGTGATGTTAGGATTGATGGAAGATCTATTAACAATCTGCGCTATGCAGATGACACAACCCTGCTTGCTGAAACTGAGGAGGACCTCATGCACTTGCTGCGAAGGGTCAAGGACTGCAGCCTTCAGTATGGACTGAGGCTCAATGTCGAGAAGACAAAGATTCTCATCACTGGACCAATTGGTAGCATCAGGATGGATGGCGAAGAGATTGAGATTGTTCACAGCTTCAGTTTGCTCAGCTCCACAGTCAACACTCTTGGCACCAGCAGCCAGGAAATAAAAAAAAAAGTATTGCAATGGGAAAGTCTGCTGTTAGAGACCTCTCTAAAGTACTCAGGAGCAACGGTGTCTCTCTGGAGACTAAGGTGCGCCTGATACAGGCCATGGTCTTTGCAATCACTTGTTATGCATCAGAGAATTGGACAAAGACTAGGCAGGATAGAAGGAGAATTGATGCCTTTGAGCTGTGGTGCTGGAGAAGAGTATTGAATGTACCCTGGACTGCCAAGAAAACAAACAGATTCATCCTGGAGAGGGTTAAACCAGGCTATTCCTTGGAGTCAAGGATTCTGGGGCTTCTTCTGACATACTTTGGACATGTTGTAAGGAGGGACAGGTCCTTGGAGAGGGACATCATGCTTGGGAGGGTGGAGGGACAGCGCAGGAGGGGAAGACCCTGGATGAGGTGGGTTGAGTCAGTGACTGGGGTAATCGGGATGGGTGTGTTAGAGGCAGTACGATTGGCACAGGATAGAGCAGGGTTTAGGGCTGTTGTACATAGGGTCGCTATGAGTCACAAACAACTCTACGGCACATAACAACAACAACAACAACAACAACAACGACAACAAATAACCTAATCACAAAATGGGCAAGAATATGGACACTTCACCAAAGAAGACATTCAGATGACAAACACATGAAGAAATATTCAAAATCCCTAGCTCTAAGAGAAATGTAAATAAAAAACAATTATAAGATATTATCTCACCCCAGTAAAAAAATAGCAAAATTCCACAGAACAACGAACAACAAATGCTGGTAAGGTTGTGGAGAAACTGGGACCCTTATTTACTCTTGGTGGGAGTGTAAAATGGTGCAGCCACTCTGGAAGGCAATATGGCACTTTCTCAAAAAGTTGAAAATAGAAATACCATTTGACCCAGCAATTCCACTACCGGGGAATATACCGTAAAGAAACCAGAACTGCCACCCAAGCAGATATATGGACACTCATGTTTATTGCTGCACTGTTCATAATAGCAAACGATTGGAAACAACCTAAGTGCCCATCAACAAATGAATGGATAGAGAAGCTGTAGTACATTCACACAGTGAAATACTACGGTGCATTGAAAAACAAGGAACTCATGAAATATACAAAATAGATAACCCTGGAGGACATTATGCTGAGTGAAATATCTCAGTCACAAAAGGACAAATACTGCATAATGTCACTGTTATAAAACAGGATTGACATCGGGGTTGGGGGGAAACTGAGAAAACAGTAGATAATCCAGAATTAAGGTTGCATTGTGGAATGCATTGGGGCAGTGGGGGCTGGGCTGGGGTATTGTTTACCAATGGAGTTTATCTTTTACTTTTCAAAGAGAGGAGTGAACTGGGTGGGGGAAGGGGGAGGTAGAGAGAAAAGTGCAACAATCAAATAATGAATATCCAAAATCTCTGTAAATGTTCATTAAAATTGATAAAATAAATTTTTTTAAAAAAATAATGTACACTGCATTGAAAGAGATGAGGGAGAGAACTGCTTAAAAGGAATATATTATTAGGTATTTGCATGAGAAAGGTCCAGAATAAGAGCTTCATAATAAAGTGGATGTGGCGGTTGGGGGAATTGTATAACAATGAAAAAAAAAATTTTTTTTCAAAGAGAAGAGTGAATTGGTCAGGAGGGGTGGACAGGGAGGAGAATGTGCAACAATGAATGAATGAAAAACCATATTCTCTATAAATTTTCATCAAAATCTCAAAAAAAAGAAAAAATAAGTAAGGAAACTTAGTCAAAGAAACCTTTGTGATGAAGATGGTCAGTAATATATGTCCCTTCTTTATTGGCAATTGTTTTACCTTTGATTACTTATTTAGAATTTTATCATTTATCCTCAGCTGTCACTAGCTAACTATAGGCATAAAGTCATTTTTCTTGATGTGAATATTAAGGCTGTGCTTATTAAGTTAGAGAGTGAGAGCTAACTCCAAAAATAATCTTTACAAGAATATTAAAGAGGTGCAGCATCTAAATTTATCCATTTCAAAGCTTTGGCATCTCACATAAAATTGTGGAGAAATAAAATTATTTCATTTCTGCTACTTGATGGTGATAAAGAAAATTCAGATTCAGGTTTTCTTCATTAAGGGTAAAATAATTTTAATGCCTGTTGGAAGCAGTTTTGAATTTATTTTACCTTCAGACCATGTATATTTCATACTACATTCAGGATAACTTTAAGAGTTACAGAAAATTAAAAATAAGAAAATCAACCTTATAATTTTGTAAATTTATAGATGTTTATGGACCTAAATGTAATCATTTGTTATCCTCAGATTTGTTATCTTCAGGTTGCTTTTAGCTGTTGTTCCTTAAGGTCATCTTTGGCAGAGCCTCTTTCTGTATTTGAGGGTGTTTTGAATACTGCAGGTTGGATGCCCAGCTAATCAGTGTGGCTTTGGCATTTTGTCCTACATGGGATATTCCAAGTCTCACTTGATAACATGGCCCACCAGGTTATTATCTGTTTCCATCATGACACCAAGGAAGATAATTTAAAGTGTGAGCTGAGGGAATGTTTTCCATAATGAAGTCTATTGTATTTAAATGGAAAGAGAATGATAGAATGGAAAGAATATATTACTTTTAGAATAGACATAGATTTAATCTCAACTCAAATATTTTTAAGATCTTAATATTGACATAGAACTACCAGAAATACAAGCTGGGTTTAGAAGAGGTCATGGCACTAGAGAGACATTATTGGCAATGTCAGATCTTGGCAGAAAGCAAAGAGTACCAGAGGAAGGTCTGTCTGTGTTTCATTGACTACAAAGACATTTGACTGTGTGGATCACAACAAATTGTGGTGAACCTTGAAGATAATGGGAATTCCCGAACACTTGATTGTGCTTATGTGAAACCTGTAGTTGGACCAGGAAGCAGTCCTTAGAACAGAAGAGAGGAACACTGCATGTTTCAAAATCAGGAAAGGAGTGTGTCAGGGATGTATCCTGTCCCTGTAGCTTTTCAATCTATATGCAGAACAGATCATTTGGAAGCAGGGCTTAATGAGGAGGAATGCGGCATCAGGATTGGAGGAAGACTCATCAAAACCCTTCTTGATAAACTCCCACAGCTCATCTAGTCTTTGTTCACTAATATTGAAAGCCTCACACCTGCTCCTGAGATGGTCTTTGAATTCAGAAGGGATAGACTCAAGGTTAAACTTTGGTTCTTGTGGATTGGATTGGATTGGATTTTCTTAAGCTACAGTTTAGACTTGCATATGAGTAGTTGATGTTGTTTTGTTGTTATGTGCCATCAAGTCACCTGCAACCCATAGCGATGCTGTGTACCCTCTGAACCCTGCCCTGTCCTGAGCAAGTCTAACTAATTCTGACACACCAAGCCCTATTACCCCAATCACTGTATCAGTCCATCTCATCTTGGGTCTTCCTCTCCTGTGCTGTCCTTCCAGACTTCTGAGCATGATGTCCTTCTCCAAGGACTGGTCTCTCCTGGCTACATGCCCAGAGTATGTGAGACAGAGCTTCAAAATCCTAGCCTCCAAGGAGGGACTTGATTTCACCCTCTCCAAGACAGACCTATTTGTTTTCTTGGCAGCCCATGGTATATTCAAGACTTCCTCAGCACAATAATTAGAAGGCATTGATTCTTCTTCTATCATTCTTACTCAATGCCCATTTCCCTGATGCATAGCAAGTAACTCTGAAGACCATGGCATGGATTAGGTGCACCTTAGTCTCTAGACTGAGAATGTTGCTTTTCAGCACTCTGGAGAGGTCCCTGACAGCTGATTTTCCCAATGCAATATGTCTTTCGATTTCTTGACTGCTGTTACTAAGTGTTGATTGTGGAACCAAACAAGCTGTAATTGTTAATCTCAATCTCTTCTGCATCTATCATGGTGTTGCCAACTGGCACAGTGGTGAGAATCTTTGTCTTCTTGATGTTAAGATTTAATCCATATCGAAGACTGCAGTTCTTGACCTTCTGCAACAAATGCTTTAGGTTCATATCCATTTCAGCAAGTATTGAATATTCCATGGACTGCTAAGAGAACAAAGAGGTCTGTCCTGGATAGGGTGAAATGAGGCTGCTTCTTGGAGGCAAGGATTCTGAAGCTTCATCTTAGATACTTTGGGCATATTGCCAGGAGGGACCAGACCTTGGAGAAGTACATCATGCTTAGAAGGGTAGAGGGAGAGTACAAGAGAGGAAGACCCTCGATGAGATGGATTGATTTAGTGATTGGGGGAATCATGGTAAGTATGTCAAAGACAATGAAATTGGCTCAAGATAGAGCAGAGTTCAAAGCTGCTGCACATAGGGTCATTATTAGTGGCAATCGACTTGATGACACATAAAGAAAAGCCACTTTAATATGAGGATCCCTGAAAGTTAGGATACTTGGCTAATTACTAACTGAAAGGTTGATGGTTCACGGTCACCAGCCACACCCTAGGAAAAAGCTGTGACATTTCTCAAAAATTAAAAAATACTCATTGCTGTCCAGCTTGAACCAACTCATAGCTGATCCACCAGTGAATTTCTGAGATTCATAATCTTACTGGAGGAAATTTTCCATCTTTCTCTCATGGAGCTACTGGTGGGTTAAAACATCTAATAGCCTTTGGGGTTATCAGTTCAACTTCCTACAGATGACAGTGTTGGAAACTCTATGAGACAGCGTACATAGAATACTTGTGTTCTTCGTGCCCAACCTTGCCCATAATATTCCATATGTTTAGTACCTCTACTTTAATTTTGCTCTTGCTCTATTTTTGTTGTAACCCCTTGTCCTGTCCTAGATCTTCTAGTTTACCCTTCCATCTGTATACTCTGTCTTTGCTGTTCCAGGACATGTCTGTTGGAGGTGGAGGTTATAATACTTCTTTGCCTTTTAAATGAAGAAGTAGTGATGGTTTGGAAAATGAGGAGAATTGAAGCTGTGTTCTGCAGATGAAAGGCAGCACCCACTCTGATGCATTAGTTATTAGGTATTCATTTGGGTGTGCTATTAGGAGGAACCAGTCCTGGAGAGAGTTCTCAGGCTTGGTAAAAGTTGGTCAGCAAGAGAGGAAAACCTTCAAAGTGATATGTTGACACACTGACTGTGACAGTGGGCTTAAGCACAGCATCAGTTGTGAGGAAGGTACAGGATCTGGCAGGATTTTACTGTGTTGTGCATGTGGTTGTTATGACTTGGAGCTGACTCGACAGCACCTAACAACAGGTGCTGAGGTTTTTGTAGCAGGAAGGAGATATTTCATTACTTCTGAACTCTCTATAGTCCTGATTCTTTCCCCTTATGTTACACTAAGATTTCTTACTTGACTCAATTATCTGATGCTTCTTTCATGACAAAATAAAAAGAAAATTCTGATAGAGCCCTTCAGAAGATTGAGTCTCCTTTTTTAAGTCATAGCTTTACAAGATCAAGTTATGCCCTTCTGGAGTAAAATGTTTGAGGCCAAGAAGAATTCTATGATAAAGTGTATTGAGAATCTTTGTTTTTCTTTTAAAAAATATCCTTTCTCAATACCTACTCATTCTGTATGATGAACAAATAATTTGAGAAGCTGGACTCTGTGAAGAAGAATGTGGCATCAGGATCAGAGGAAAACTCATCAACAGTCTGCATTGTTCTAATGACACAACCTTGATTGCTGAAAGTGAGAACTTGAAATGCTTGTTGCAAAAGACTAAAGAAGAAAAGAACTATCAATATTGATTACATTTAAGCATCAGTAAAACAAAGGCCCTTACCACTGAGCCAATCAATAGGCAATGTCATGATAAATGGAGAAAAGATTGAAAATATCAGTAATCTTATTTTACTGGGATCTACAGTCAACATCCACAGTACCAACAGTCAAAAAATCAAAAGATGTATTGCATTGGGAAAATATGCTGTCATGGACCTCTCCAAAGAACTGAGGAACAATGATGCTAAGGACTGAGGAGCACCTGATCCAGGCCATGATCTCGTCAGTCACTTGCTATGTATCTGAGAGTCGGACAGTGAATAAGGATGACTCAAGAAAAATTGATGCCTTTGAATTGTGGTGTTAGGAAAGAGTATTAGATATCCCACAGACTGCTTAAAAAAGGCACAGATATGTCTATGTGAAAGATAATGTCTATGAGAAAGTTCAGCCGAAGTCTTCTTGGAGGCAAGGTTGGTGAAGCATCATCTCGCATACTTTGGGCATGATGTTAGGAGGGAAGAGTCATCATGCTTAAAGGAGTGAAGGTTCAGCAAAAGAGAGAAAGACCTTCAATGAGATAGATTGACACAGTGACAGCAACAGTGAGCTCGAGTGTGTCAGAGATGATGAGGATGGTAACAGGATAGGACAGGGGTTTAGGTTTGTTCTTCAGTCATAGGATAGGACTGCTGTGAGTCATACTTGATTTGATGGCACCTAACTATAACACCATTGAGAAAAAATATGAGCAAGCCCGATATTAAGTGCTGAAGAGATATCGTCTCCAGAAGAATATAGATACAGTCATAATTTAATGAGATGAGGATTCTTGTAGAGCATTGACTTAGAATGATCAGGAAAGGTCAGAGAAAACTTTTTTTTCTGTTTGTTTTTTTTTCTATAATTATATTTTATTAATTTTCATAAACATTTACAGAGATTTTGGGCTTCCACTCATTCATTGTTGCACTATTCTCTCTACCCTCCTCCCAGTTTGTTCTTGTCCAAATGCCACAGTGCTTGTCAAAGCCAGTTCTGATTAATCTTCTTTGTCAGTGTATCCTTTGCCATTCCCTATCACTCCTCCCTGAGAGAGACTTCACCCTGAGTCATAAGGAAAAGGGGATGGCGTATTCTCTTAGCTACTTCCTGCTGAAAAGGGACGCTGTGGGTTTCAGGGTGAAGATCTTCTCTCACTACTCTAAAGGGCCCCTTTGGCAGTAGGAAACACATAGACTATTATGGAGATTGATTTTGGAATTCAGATGCACTCTTATTGATTGTGCTTGGCTGTACATGTACATATCCTTGAAGATGTATCATGGGGGTGTTGCAACCTAGAAGACACAAATTTGACTAACAAGTTATAAGTACATGAGTCCAAAAATTATGGAAAAGTAAAAGAAAAGATTCTTTCATTGTTTTACAAACCCTCCCCCAGGTCCCCTCCACCATGCAGCCCTCGCTCTAGTCTCCTGTGATGACAGAAATACCCAGTTACATCTCTCTTTTAGACGGTTCTCTCCCTCCTCTGCTTCAGTGCAGTATACATTATTGAACCCATCTTACTCAGTGTCTCCCCAACCCCAAGGACAGTCCCATTCTACAACAGTGGCATCATGTAGAGAAAACTTATTAATGGAACGTCTTAATGGAGTACTTTAACACAGCTGTAAAGGAAAAATAGAAATTTACTGGTTGAAAAATGATAGTGTTCCAGAGAAAAGAAATAAGCTGAAAGGAAACAAACAATTGAAATGTGTGGCAGCATAGCATGTTTAGAGTTTAAATCTCTGGCTTAGGAATGCGTTTGATTTCTAACTTGAGAACAGCTCACACTTGAACCTTAATAATTCGGTGAATTTTCTGTCACATTTAAGTGATTGAATAAACCTCTACTCACAACAAAGACTTTGTCACAATCACCTTCATTTGCTAACCTGTGCAGCTTTAAAAATAGTTTCTTTTAAAGCCATTTATTTTTATACTTAAATAAATTCAGAATTCATTGTTGTCATAGTGACCCTGTAGGACAGAGTAGAGCTGCCCCCTAGGGATTCTAAGGCGGTAAATCTTGATGGCTGCAGACTGTCACATCTTTCTCCCATAGGATGGTTTATGGCTTTGAACTGCCAGCTCTAAGATTAGAAGCACAACTCTTTGAACACTGTGCCACCTCTGCTTCTCTTTTGCGCTAAAGAAAAGCTAACTAAAAACTGTGTGCATGTGTTCATTCTTATATAGAAAATTGACTTAAAGTCGCATTTAGAAATTAATCCATTCATAACATTGAGACTGCTGGCAACCCTATTCTTTGGTGTAAACAGAGAATAGTAGTGATGAGTGACAGTGGGATGTGGGTGGAGGAATGGAAGTCTTAAGGAATATGTTCCAGTGTGATATATTCATCAATATTACAATTTATTTCTGAAACTACATGGTAAGTTCATAGAAGTTTGTGATATAATTTTTTCATTCAACAAATATGAAGCACATGTATGTGTATGTATTTTCTTATGTATGGCAATACATTTTAAAATATAATTATATAATACATAATAAAAAGTGATAATTGTCTAGATTGCCTAGTTTCTTTAATAATTTTTGTTTCCTTTACTATGAAAAGCCTTGTATATGCATGTAGAATAGTGGCTCCTGAATTTCTTTCACCAACAAGTCTCATAAAAATAGTATGAATTGTTTGGAATATCAGTGGAAATGTTAAGACTGATGTCAGGGGTAGAGGTTTTAATGCTGACTCGGTATTTGTCTTCTTCAGTTCATCATAGCCCAAAGGAATACTTGGTTTTTAGAATAGTATTTTTGTAATCGTTTAACTTGTCATATAAAGCATTTATTTTTGTGCACTTTCACATTGAAATAATAATTAAAAAAGAGAACCAGGCTGATTCTATGCTGCTAAGCTGCTTATGACTTAAGAAGGGATCTAGGAAAGATGTGCATATGCTATATATGAAATGCAAATAGTGTGTAGGAGGTTTGGAGACAAGATAATCACATGAGTCAAGTTTTTTGAGGCTGGTCATTTACTCTATTAGTGATGTTGGTCTTCTTCCCAGAGTGTCAAACCAGAAATATCTGCTTATCATGCCTCCATCCCAGGATTACCATGACTGACAAAATACAAGTTAGCCAAAACTCCAGTGAGTCATCTCCTTTATCGAAGGATCACTTGAGTGTTGCCACACATCAGTGGTGCCTCCTCAAACATGTAGTTGTTTGTTGTGTACGGTCAAGTTGGAACCACTAATTGGCTGACCCTCCAGCTGATTTTTGGAGGCAGTAAATCTCATGGAAATTGATCGCCCACCTTTTTTTCTTACAGAGCACCTCATGGCTTCCTTTGCATTGACAGTGTAATTCCTTACCACTAAGCCACCAAATATCCCTTAAACATGTAGAGTCAGATGTAAATCTTAAGACAGTGTAAAAGCAGAGTTAAGCTACTCTAGTGCTGTTTGGTGTCCCTCTCTGGCAAGTGAAGAGCAAGCATGTCTTCTAAACCCACCTTCCCTGTGCTCTTCCACTAGATGCTAACAGAATTGCTTCATCATTGCTAAGCAGACCTCATTAAGTTGTATTGTGGAAAGACAGATGGCTTTTATTTTTCTTGCAAGCGATTATGCAACTTAAATCTGTGCTAGCATTATTTTTTCAGATTTTGACTATTGCCATAAAATTCAGCCAGTCTCCATTTGGTTCTCATTTCTAATCAGGTGCTTCCTGTGAATTGTCACAAGTCTTCCTTGGTGGATGTTTACATTTTTAATGGTATATATTTTAAGACTTTTTCTCCTTCCTTCATCTCCTGTGGTTTGTTCTCCACCCCACCTCCTTTAATCACAGTAATCCAGCTCCCAAACCTTTGCTTTTCCTATTAATTCCCCCAATGTTTCCTCTTCTATTGCCTGTTAATGTCATGGATTTCTCTTCTCCAAATCTCTGGCTTATACCAAATTTTAACGATGCTTGGTGTTCCTTCATACTGATGTGGCTCCAGGATAAATCCTGAACTATGCCAGTGAAGGTTGCCATCACCACTGTTTTCTCACATCCCTTTTGTTTCCTTTGGCCTACCTCTGTCTTAAAAGCAATACATGTACTGTGAGTGAGGAATATGAGAAACTTTAGTAAGGACTCAAAGGTAATTAATGGAATAGATAGGGTAGTGGGGAAAGTAGATAAAGCCATGTTATTGTTTTGAGGTGCCATTGAGCCAATTTTGACTCATAGCAGCCTCATGTAACACAGTAGTACTGCTTTATAGAGTTTCCTAGTCTGTAATATTTACAGCAGCAAATTGTAAGATCTTTCCTAAACAGAGTGTTGGTAGGGTTCTAACTGCTAACTTTCTGGTCATCAGCCAATTGCTTAACAGGACAATACAACAATACAACAGGACTCCTTAACAATTATTTGTTATTATTAGGAACTGTGGAATTTACTTCTACTCATAGTGACCTCATGAGCAACAACAGATGGAAGCCTTGTTTGCCCTATCCTGGTCATCCTCATGATCTCTAACATGTTCTAGCCTCAATAAATAACGATTTACAGTCACTGTGCCCCAGTCCATCTTGTAAGAGTCTTCCTCTTTTTCTCTGGCCCTCTACCTTTCCTAGCATATCTTTTTCCAGGGACTTATATCTCCTAATAACATGCCCAAAGTCTGTGAGATGAGGTTATTTACAAGGTTATAAATAACTAAAATGATTTCTGAGGCATAATAAGTGGCATATTTGAGAAACTCTTGTAAGTCAGCAAGGGACTAAGAATAGTGTGGTGTCAGAAAATTTGAAAATTGGCTTTTCAATCTATTGCATTAGCCCCTGCTGGGAGCATAATCTCCAGCCACTTTAACAGCAGACACATAATCTTGTAAATCATCAATAACTGTGAGACCAATATAAGAAAATGCTTTCCACACTGTGAAAAATGATGGTGAAGAGAGAATGAAGAGACTATGGCACTGCTATGAAAAGACTGTGGCACTCCTGTGAAGAGACTGTGGTACTGCTGTGTAAAGACTGTGTCACTGCTGTCAAAAGACTATGGCACTCCTGTGTAGAGACTGTGGCACTTCCGTGAAGAGATTGTGGCAAGATGTAACCAGAGGAACCCAGGAGATGGAACCACAGTTAAAAGTTTTGCTTGCTGGATGATTCAAGGAAAAGCTGACTTGTAACTGTTCTGAGTTAAAGTTTACTGGATAAGTGAGAAAACCAGAGGTGCATTTGTGCTGCTGAGATGAACCTGGACTTTCATTAATTGAGGAATTGTACCTTGTTAATCTGGCTTTGGACCACTGGACTGAACCTGGGCTTGGAATTGTATGATACTCTTTGCCTCCCCTAATTCCCAATCTATAAACCTTATTACAACTGTGAGTAAAGTCTCTCAGTCAAGCTGCAACAAACATTGGATTCAATGATTGGTAGAACTAGGTGCAGGAGCATGGTGGAGGGTGGCATGTCTGACTATGTAGCTATTTTGTTTGATACTATAGATATTGTTGATGGGACAGTTCTGCAATATGAAGCAGGTAGAAGTCAGACTTGGCCACCTGCATGTTGCATCTGTTCCTTAAGTCCTATGAGCGGAAAAGGAGAAAATGTGAAGATTTACAGGAAAGCATGACTCTTTATTAGCTAATCATGATTACAAAATGTTGGTCCTGTCCTTTCCCTGCTTGGGGGTCTTTGTTCTGCCTGACTCATTTAGTTTAAGGTAATATCTTGCTATATGTTTCTTTTTCACTCTCAATTTCCTGAGAAAACTTAATGGACATGTGTCTACCTCTGCCCTCCCATCTGACTCCTCCATCTTAACGAGCAAAAGCTAACTGGTTTCTGATTCCGGCCTGATTCTTATTGCTAGTTCCATAGTCTAGGTTTCTCATGTGATTGTGAGGCCTTTCCTATACAGTTTTCTTCCCACATTCTTCCACACTGAATGTGACTGGGCAAGTTTAATCTTGTTCCTCAGAGTTGCCTTTGTATTACATTGAGGCCTGGAGGGAAGAGTGAGAGTGAGAATTGAAAGTACAGGAAGCAGTAGGAATGGTCAGACTAAAATTCTCCTTCATCTCAGTACCTGAGGTATATATGTCCCCAAATGGAACCAGTTCAAGTAGGGTGGGTTTTGTTCTGTTGTTTTGTTTTCTCTGCAGAGGCACTGATCCCATAGATTAAAATGGGAAAAAAAACCCAAACCAAAAACAAAACAAAAAACCAAAACCCACGAAAAGACAATGGTAATAATAGACTGGTGTCTGACCTATTTCTCCTTGGGTGCCTTCCTAAGAAGGAGATAAGGTACAAAGAAAGTTGGTTATCAGGGTGATATTTAATTATCTTACTTCTCTTGAATGTTAGCACCTAAGTCTCCCTCCACTGATCTATAGGTGTTGTTACCACCTAGCTTTTGGAAATCTAGCCATTGGGCAAAGTGTTTCTGGAATACTTAATGAAATCTGAGCCAGAGTTTGTTGCTGACACAGAGCATAAAGAAATTTCCTTCCAGATTTAATTGTTTTGTACGTTTTTGTTTTTGGTTTTTTTAACATGTAGCCCATAGGGCATATAAGGACCACTTACATTTTCTGTTTGTGAGTTTTTTGGAGAGGCTCCTCTCCTCCCCTTATACAGTTCATGCTGGTATTATGGCTTGCATAATTACATAAGCAGAAGTAAGTTATCATAAGTACTAGTAAGTGACATATTAATGTCCTAAGAAGTTATTGTTTGAGGTAGTGCACTCTGGAGGAGTGACTACGTAAAACTGTTGTCGCTTTTAACTTCTGTGAGGTAAGGCTTTTGTGTTTCTTGTATATTAAGAGGAAAGTGTGATTAGGTAATATTCAAGTGACTGTTTTTTCCCTTGCCTCATTCCACCTGTCCTACCTTTAATTCTGTTGGGATTTACATGTCTTACATACGAAAATACAGCACAACTAACAAACATTTTTAATCACTCAACAATTCCGCATTAATGAAACAGTTTTAGTGAAAAAAATGTTGTCTGCAAAATCCTAGAAACAAAATCTGCATCAGTAGTAAAAGAAGCTTCTTTATGTTTAAGTGCAAATCAGTCATGCTTATCACAGACTCATTTGAACTCATTTTGGTTCTGAGTTGTCAATAGTTAGGATAGTAGATCATTCCATAATTCTAAATCTTAACATATTACATATCCTTTTTGGAAGTAATGAAAACAAAAGTAATAGTTTTATAAATGAGCTCCAGAGTGGGAACAATTGGCACACAGAAGCTGTTTATTGAATGTCTAAGATTTTAGTACTGTGTAGAGATATTGTTTATCTAATGAATTGTGTACTGGGAACTCTGTTTTTACACAACAGGAGAAGGTTTTTTAAAAATTCCAGTAGCATATTTGCTGTATAACATTGCAAATTACTACTTACATAAAAACAGCCCAGTAATAATCTCACATTGTTCTTCAGAATTGTTTTTTGCATTTTTTAAAATGTAAATTTATTATTAATTTCACTAAAAATTTACAGAGACTTTGGCTTTCCATTCATTCATTGTTGTACTCTTCTCTCCTGTTTTATGCATATTTATGAACCTGTGTATAGCCTCTCTTGAGACAGAATAGATGAGTATTGCTGTCATCCCTATTTTACGGACACTTGACACAAAAGCAAAACCCAATATCGTAGCCCTGTGTTAGAACCTAAAATCTAAGTGTAGCACTCTTTCCTCTCTAAATGGTTCATACAGAAAGTATTAATAACCTTGCCTATTGGAAACTACTAGGACAGTGGCATATTGAAATATTTCCTTTTCAAATTATTTTTTTCTTTATTTATATGACTTGAGTAAAAGTTAAGCATAGAAATATCCCCCCATTCAAATGTTTATATATATTTTTGTAACATTAATTACGATATTCCTAATGTATTCATTTCTTACTTTCCCCCTGAGATTCTCATTTCCATAAATCCTTCTATCTCTCCCTGCCTTCAGCCATTAACTTTGGGCAAATGTTGCTCTTTTGACATCATGTGGTTGATTGTTCTAAGGAGTGAGTACTTCTCTGGTGCTGCTGGTCAACTTATAGGCTTATAGTTTAACTAAAAGTTGAGCTACAGGGGTGAATTTTATTTCGAGTTCAAAGGGTGACTGAGAACCATAGTCTTGGGGATTCCACCAGCCATGATCAATCAGAACAGTAAGCCTGGACATTTTTCTATTTTGAGTTCCACATTTACTCCACTGTAGGAATCTTCCCCTGTGATCCCTTTAGAGTGACTATCGATGGTGGCCAGGCAGCACCTAGTTCTGTGAAAAATTTTTCTTACAGGCAATGATTATACTTCAAATTCTATGAAATACAGCTCTTCTCTCTGCTTTTCTTTACCTTGCTTTCCTTCTTGCTGTCTGCTATTTCCAAACCATCCTCAGCTCATTTAAATTTCTTTTATTCTTAAATGACCTGTTACATGTCTGTAGTATCCAGAACTACAGTACTTTGTGGTTAGTACTTAGAACATTCATTGCACTGCCAGCACTTGATCTGGAAATAGCACCATGTATAATATGACTTAATCCAAACACTCGTTAGGCTTAAAGCTCCAATTAACTTAGAACCATGATCATTGTTAAGAATGAAGACGAGAGGTGCATTATGTGAATGAGAATACACGTACAGGCCCAAGGCCAAATTAGTCTGGCCAGTGTCATGTGTTCTCTTCCTGAAAATGGGCATTGATGTCCAGTACATACTATTAGGAGAGTCCCTCTGAAACACCGTGTGGGTTCAGTGCTTGAAATAGCCAGGCATTTTAGTATCGTTTGTTCTTTTCTTTCAGAATTAACCACATAATCATTTGCCCTAAATCCATAGAATGTCTATTTGAGGCTAAAGATTTGCTGCTTTAGGATCCTCTTATAATTGCTGTGCCTCTTTCACGGTATCTAGGCTGCAATATCTAAGCTGTCTTCTGGCCAGATGTACTATTTTTAAAAACTTTTTACTCATTTTTGTAAAAGTAATGAAAGCAAAATATTAAACTCTTTTTTCCTTTTCTTTTTTGTAATTAGCATTGGAGTTCTTTCTCTAAAGAAAATTCCAGATGCACTTAGTGCATAAAAAGCCACTGTTGTAGAATGAGGCTGGCATTGGGGTGGGGGTAAGACTGAGAAAAACTGGATGAAATATGTTTACGGCATTGAAGTCTATGGGGGAGAGA
>NW_006399975.1:635168-641408 GCF_000299155.1 Elephantulus edwardii | reverse complement strand
AGCCAAGGCTTAAAGCTGCAGGTTGTTACTACATTTCCCTATGACAGTGACTCTTGAGGGTAGCTGAGAAGTCATTAAGGTTTTGTAGAAACTAGAATGAAAGGCACAATAAAAACTCTAACTGTAGGTATTGCTATTTAAAAAAAAAATCGAAGCCATCTGACTGTGCTGCTGAAACTGGCAGAGCCACTATACCAGGGCTTCAAAATCTGTTTGCTAAACAGACCCATGGAAGTTCATAATCAGGGAAAAATGGACTTTATATATGTACTTTTTTTCCTAAACTGACATTTTCAGCTACCATTTACTATTTTTTAAAAAAATATTTTAATTGTAATTGTAATGGAAGTTTACAGAAAAATTAGATTTTCATTTATTCATAATTGGTCCTTCCCCCCATTCCTTCTCCTTCAAGCATTTACTATTATTTATAAAGCAAAGTCAAGCTGTAATTTTAGCTACTACTTCAGAACATACATTTACTTAATATAGGCATAATCATACTTCTGGAGCAAAAATATTTTTACTAATATAAAAATTACATTTCATACTGATTAAAATTTCTTTGTCATAAATTGTTGAATTATAAGCCGGTTAATGATGTGTTGGATATATTACCGCAAACTTATCAATTTACTAGTTTAATTTTTTTCCCCTCACTTTTTCCTTCTAGTTTGCCAGAGTTTGGATACCTGATCCTGAAGAAGTTTGGAAGTCAGCAGAGCTGCTCAAAGATTATAAACCTGGAGATAAAGTCCTCTTACTTCACCTCGAAGAAGGGAAGGTAAGAGTCTTGCTTTAGTTTGTTGTTTTGGAATCAAGTGAAAGGAGGTCAAAGTATAAGTTGAGTATAACATGCTTGAGCTCAAATCGAAGTTAAATTTTGAGCAAATATAATATCTTTACTTAATAACTTGATAAGAATGGTAAACTCAATTTTCTGCCCTAAGAACATTGCTAATGACATAGGTTTGCAAAAATAGCAGATACTTTAAAAAATCCATTATTTTCATCTGTGATCTTATTTTATTCATGTCTTGTCCTCAGTATACCCCTGTTTAATTGTATTTTTTGTAGGCTAGAACTACAATTATATTATCTAAGAAAATGTAGCTGGAATAGATGAAGAATGTGGCATCATATTTGAGGAAGATTCATCAATTGTCTATATTATACAGATGGCACAACATTGTTTGCAGAAATGAAAAAGACTTGAAACACTTCCTGGGGATGATCAAAGACTATGGATTTCAGTGTGGATTACACTTTAACACCAAGAAAACAAAAATCCTCACAACAGTACCAGTACCAGTAGCTACATCATGATATATTTATTTGAGAGTCTAAAGGGAGCTGTGGTGGCCTGTTGGTAAGCTCTGTCGCCATCCTGGAGGCATGCGATTCGAATCCACCCACACCAAGGGAGAAGAATGGGCAATGTCCTCCCGTGGGATTAACTACCTCTGAAAACCCGCCAGAGGGTCAGCCAAGGATCGTTTCTGACTCAATGGTACACAACAACAACAACAACAATGGATATGACTTGTATTTATAGAGGCTAGCAAGTTCCAGGTCCATGACACATAGATTTGAAGGCTAAAAAAAATCATCCAAAGTCAGCAAAGGCAGGCTGCTGGCTCAGATTCAAAGAACCTAAGAGGTGATGAATCAGAAACAAAGTTGATAATCAGTCAAAAAACAAGCCTCCTCTACAAGACTTCCTTATATATTTGATTTAGGTCACACCTGCAGTGAAAATCTTATTCAGCTGACTGCTTATATCAAATCTTATCAAAGTAATGATTGTACTACATCAAGACTCATCAAACTGCTAAAGTAGAGATATCTGAGATGATTCACAACCTAATAATAATCAGAGTTGTTGGGAGATTGGGTGAAGCGAAAAACAAAACAAGCGAACAAAAATACAAAAAAAACCAAAGTTGTTAAGATGTCCGTGCTAAATCTCAGTACTATCCAAAGCTATCTATAATCAATGCAATTCCAATAAGAATTCCAATAACATTCTTTACAGAATTGGAAAAGCTAATTTTCAATTTTATATGGAATGGTAAGAGATATTGAATAACTAAAGGCAGTGTTGAAAAATAATATTATATTTAAAATACAAAAAAAGAATGATATCATACTTCCATAATGGTATCAGTTTTAGGACTAAGGTACACGTAATTCAGGCCATAGTCTTTCCGATCACTTGCTATGCATCTGAGAGCTGGACAGAGAATAAGGATGAGAGAAGAATTGATGCCTTTGAGCTGTGGTGTTGGAGAAGAGTACTGAACATCCCAGGGACTGCCAAAAGAACAAGCAGATATGTCTTGAAGAGAATGCATCCAGAGTGCTTCTTGGAGACAAGTATGATAAAGTTTTACCTCACATACTTTGGGCATGTTGCTAGGAGAGGCTATTCCTTGGAGAAGGATGTCATGCTTAGAAAGGTGAGGGGTTGGCGATAGAGAGGAAGACCCTCAATCAGATGGATTGACATAGTGATTGCAGCCAGGGACTCAAGAATATCAGGAATTGTGAGGATGGCATAGGATAGGACAGGGTTCAGATTTGTTGTTCACAGAGTTGTTATGGGTTGTACTCAACTTGAAGGCACCTAACATAACAACAGTAACAATATATAGCTACAGTAACAAAAACCATTTGGTACTAGTATAATAACAGATATATAGACCAGTGGAATAGAATTGAGGGTGCAGAAATAAACTTTTGTATTTTAGTCAACTGATTTTTTTGTAATGATACTAAATCCACTCTGTGGTCAGAGAAGCCTCTTAGGGGAAGCGGAAAGGGGAAGGGGATGGAAAAAGGAGAAGGATAGAAATCACTAGGATAGCAGAGTTTAGTGGGTGAGTTGGGGGGGGGAGCGTGTGAAGGAATAGGAAAGATTCAATAGGGACTGGAAACGATAGGATAGTTCAAGAGTAATTACATAAAATACAATATATATGAATGATTTTGTGAAAACATAATGTGGATGAAATAGTATATAAAATAATGTAAATGAAACACAATTTAAACAAATAAAAATATAAATGGTGTTAGGTACACAGGAATTTCTACATGAAGGAAAGTTAAACTGGATCCTTGTTTCTCACACCATACAAAAACAAAACTATTAAATTCTTAGAAGAAAATGCAGAGACAACCCTGTCAGGACTAAACTTCACCGCATTTCTAAAAAGAAGGACAAATTAACATGAAAGCGGAGAATCAGATACTTACACACAGTGTCAGTTGCAGCCCTATTCATAATACCCAAAATGTGGAAACAACCTAAATGCCCATCAGTGTATATTGGTAAACAATATATGGCATATAAATATAATAGAATAATACTTAACCACTAGGAGAAGTGAAATCTTAATTCATGCTATAAGATGTATAGAACTGGAAGACATTGTGCTGAGTAAAATAAGTCAACCCCAAAACAAATGTTTGCATGTCCTACTTACCACTTACTAAAGTAGAATGTACTTGTTTTTATCAGCTGTGTTAAAAGTCATTAATCTTTAATTTTAACATTAGTAGGATGATGTGTACATTAGTACAATCAAGTTTAAGAATAGGAAACAGTAAGTAAAATTGCTGTTGTTGTTGTTATATGCTGTCAAGTTTAGTATGACTCCTAGCAACCCTATGGACAAAAGATCTGAACCCTGTTCTATCCTGTGCCATCCTTACACTGCCTAACACACAAGAGCCCATTACAGCAGTCACCATGTCGATCCACCTGCCTGAGGGTCTTCCTTTCCTTTACCAACCCTCCACCCTTCCCAGCACCAAGTCCCTCTCCAAGGAATAACCCCTCCTAACATGCCCAAAGTATGTGAAGTGAAGCCTCATTATTCTTGCCGCCAAAGAGCACTCTGGCTGCACCCTCTCCAAGACGTATCCGATTCTGTTGTTGGCCGTCCATGGGATGTTCAGTGCTTTTCTACAGCACCACAGCTGAAAGGCATAAATCTTTTTCTGTCATCCTTGTCCGTTATCCAAATCTCAGATGAAGTGCAAGTAATCAGACACACCATCGTTCTCAAATTAATATCATTACTCCTCAGTAATTTGAAGAAGTCCCTAACATGAAGATTTTCCCAGTGCAATACGTCTCCTTATTACCTGACTGCTGGTACCAAGAGTGTTAATTGTGGATCCAAGGAAAATGACATTATGAAAAATGTCATCTGCTCTAGTTACCTTCTCCTTTAGTCTTCTGTGCCCTCTGGAGAGAAGAAAGAAGGCAGACACCAGTAGGACTTTTAGAATCATAAGATTTAAAACTCAAACTTGTTTTTGAGTTGATTATGACTCATAATGACCCTCCATTGGGCTTTCAAATCTATACGTTTTATCTTTAATGATTTTTAAATTTTAATTGTGATTTTAATGAAAGTTTACAGAAAAGTTAGATTCATTTATTCATTTTTGCACATTTTACCCCCTCTTTTTCCCTTCCCCCCTCCCCCAGTTCACTTTTTTAAAAAAAAAAAAGATTCATTGTTGCATAATTACCTCCCTGCCCCACCCCTCCTTCCAGTCCTCTTTGCAATGTACCTCTTATTCTGGGCTGTTGCACACATAATGCCTAATCATGTATTTCTTTTAAAATGTTGCTGCAAATGACGGCAATGCATAAAAAAAAATGTGTTTCTAAGCACCGTCGTCAGTTTAAAATTGCGCAGCAATGTGTTAAACAATTCTTTCCTTCATCTGTTCCAAGTATATAAATTTTAAGGAGAGGAAACTGCTGTCATTGTCCCAAGAAGCCGCTGGTGGATTTGAATCACTGCAGATGTCTTTTGGTTAATAATACAACAATGTATAAACAATGTATCACCTGACTTTTTTGTAATTATTGAAGAGTACTTTTATTTGGTCATGTCCAGATATTTTTAGGGAGCCGGTTCTGCCCTTGCAAGGCCAATTCCAAGAAGAAAATTGTGATAAGGAAGTTCTAAATAATGAAGGAAATCAAAGATTAAAAGAAGACACCACAAGACCAATAAACAACACAAACCTGATATAAGAAGAACTGATACCTAGCTACCCTGCCAACCATTCTGACCACTCACACACCACAGTAGAAAGTCCAAAATAGTATGGGAGAAAAATGGAGAACAGATTCCAATTCCTAAAAAAAGCCCATATTTACTGGGTCATTGAGGGCTACAGGAATCGCTGAGCTATTGCTTTAAGATCCTGTTTGAATTTGGAACTGAAGCCATTCCCAAATAATCGATTGTTCTTATAAACATAAACCTGTGAGTAGTGGACTCTCTTAAGTAGATCAACAACCACATGTGCCCAAATGGGCAACGTGTACTCAGAAGCAAAAATGAGATGATAAAGGACAGGGAGGCTAGGGTCATATAACCAGGGTGAACAGAATGGAAATAATGAGAACGCTGACACATCATGAAAACTGTAACCACTGCCACTGAACAGTAGGTAAAAAACTGTTAAATGGGGACCTAATTTGCTGTGAAAAATTTCACCTAAAGTACAATAAAATATTTAAGGGAGGAAAGTTAGAGATGATTCCTACTTGTATTATCATATCTTCTCTAAATTTATCTTGTTTCAAACCTCTTCCCATGCTCAAGACTCTGTCCTCTCATGAAGACGCAGAGCTTTCTGTTTGAACTTCTGGCCTCATCTTGCCCACCCCCCCATGAAGAATAGTATCTATGTAGTCATGAAGATTCAGCATCACCTGGGACTCACTGCTAACACTAGATTTAACTCTATATTTTCATGTCATTGGGAGTAAACATAAATAAGCTGAAAAAGAAACTGTAGTGAGACAATTTATATCATTCACTAGAGAAACAAACAAACAAACAAACCACAGGTCATTGTGATTGAAAAAGTCAATGCAAGGACTAGTCAGCGTTCAGGAAATACCTTCAACTCTAGTAAACAGACATATAGGCAGAGAGAGATGTTAAGAGGGAAATTCTAAAAATGTGTCTCTTTAGCATCTTCCATTCCAAACGAATTTGAATGCTTGCCCTCTACATAGCTCTTCAATATTAGCAAAAATGACTTTTTATAAAGCCAGCTTCCCCCTCCCTGCAATTAAATTGAATCTATTTCCTTTTTAATTTAACATACATTGTTGTTGTTGTTGTTATGTGCCGTCCAGTCGTTTCTGACTCATAGCGACCCTATGCACAACAGCCCTAAACCCTGCTCTATCCTGCGCCAACC
>NW_006399975.1:618589-633708 GCF_000299155.1 Elephantulus edwardii | reverse complement strand
GAATCATTTAATATTCTGCCCAAAGCATCCTTGATTACAGCAACTCTAGGTTTGAATCTGTTCTTCAGTTCCTTGAGCTTAAGAAATGCTGAGCGAGTCCGGCCCTTTTGATTTTCTGACTCTAGCTCCTCGCAAATTTCATTGTAGTATTTTGCTTTGTCATTCCGAGCAGCCTTTTGGAATCTTCTGTTCAGCTCTTTAGTACATTATTTGCCCTTAATACAAAGGAAGCGCTGATGGCTTAGTGGGTAGGGAATTATGCTACCAACACAAAGGCAGATGGTTCAAATCCACTAGCTGCACTACAGGAAAAAGTTGGGTAGTCTCCTCTAATGTGATTTATAGCTTCTGAAAACTCAGTGGAGAGTCAACTATGGAGTTGGTACCGACTCAGAAGCACCAGCAACGACATTGTTGACCCCATGGATGCCTTTTGCTATAAAATCGTATTCACATGTCTTTAAAATGAATAAGACTTCGTAAATTGTTTTAGGTAACAGATACTTCACTAAAATTTAATGGAAACTTTCAAAGAAAAGTATGTATATACTCAGTGTCATACATAATTTCTGGTGTTTTTCTTTTTTTAATCTTTCAAAACTTGGGGGGTTTCCAATTACTTATCACATGGTAAGCTTTGTCTCACTTAATTAATTTCCATCACTACCCTAGGAGCTATTTTTGTTATGTCCTACTTATAGATGATGTATTATGTTTAAATAACACACTCAGAATCACATAAGCATTAAGTTCAACTGTCAGGATTTAAACCCAGATTCATCTGTGCCTAAAGCCAAGCTCTTGACCACTTTATTATACTTCTTGCTTATCATGGATGAAGGTAAAATGAAACAGCTTGTTAACTATCAAAACCTCAAAGTCACTGCCATCAAACACACTGAACTGTCATAAGTTCCCTAAGCTATAAATCTCAGTGAGAGGAAACTACCCTTCTTCCTCCTGAGGAGTGGCTGGGGGATGCGAACTCCCAGAGAAGTGTGGTCGTCTGGCTAGTAGTGCAACACCAGTAGTCTATGCCATCAGAGCCCAAGATTTCCAGTTGCAGGTCTAGTAATTTGGTGAAAGAAGTGTAAGTTATGATTTCTCAAACATTATTAGCAAAAATTATTAATACAAGTTAATACATTATGTGAAAAAGAAAACTTCTTTTTGCTTGCCCTTCCTAGCACTTTTCTGTAATATTGGGATTTGCCAGGTAAAGAATGTATTTAATATTGGAGGAATAAATCAGGAATAGGATATAAGCAAACCGAGTGGCTCTGTTTTGTTTTCATTGTGATGTTTATCCAGATACTATCTCATGTACATTTTTAGGATTTGGAATATCGTCTAGATCCAAAGACTAAGGAGCTGCCTCATTTACGAAACCCTGACATACTTGTTGGTGAAAATGACCTCACAGCCCTCAGCTATCTTCACGAGCCTGCTGTGCTCCACAATCTCAGAGTGCGCTTCATTGATTCCAAGCTTATTTATACATATTGTGGTAAGTGTGCCTTCATGTCTGAGAGCACTTGAGAACTCTTTTTCTCTAATGGACAGAGCCATGGAAATATTCTGTGCATGGAGAAAGAGGGCAGAATTGAATTTTCCCTTAGCAATATCAGTAATCAAAGAGATTTATCTCTGTCCATTAGCTGAGTTACACTTTATGCTTTCTAAGTTCTTTAATGAACTATTCTTACTCCAAAGTTTAAAAAGAGGCTCATCTTTTATTCCAGATTTACCCTTTATTTTCTTTTGTTACATAATCTAAGAGATAAAGAAATCTCATCTTTGAGACTGATTCAAGAAGTTCCCTGTTAACTTTTCCCCTCAGTTATTTAGAGTTAGGATTTATAAATAATTAAATCAATTCCTTATTCAATATTTGTTGAATGAATTTATCAAATCAATATATACATATTCAAATTTTTAAAAAATATACTAAAAAGGAAAAACAATTATATGTAGTTTATCACTGAGTAATAAACCATTATTTTTATATGTGTGCGACAGTATATGTACATAAAAAATTAGAATCAGTCCTTATGTACTTTTACAGCCTCCTTTCATATGACATTCCTTTCTTTGTAAATGTGAGTTTTTGATAATAGCACAATAGTGTGTCACATGAATGTAACAAAATTTACTCATTAACTCTCCTTCTATTATATGATCAGTGTATTTCAAATTTTTACCTTGAAAAATATCATTCCGATAGCCATTTTTTAAAAAACCCTTTCCCTAATATCTGATTATTTAATTTGGATACATTTCTAGACATAAGAATTCTGGTTTCAAAAGTTCTTAAAACATTGCCTTAAATGTCATCATTTTTTAAAAAAATCTAGTTTAAATTTTAAATAATATTTTAATTCAACTAGGTATAATTAGTTCAGAAGCAAAAACTCTATTTTTGGTGCTTAAATCTACAGTTTTGTTAGTTCAGTATTTATTGAAATAGAAGTTTTATGTTAGTTATAATTCTCACTTTACCAAGTTTAATAGTTGGTTATCATTGTGTTGACAGACCAGATAGGAGATAGTGCTGAAATTTTAATATACTGACTTTTTTCACAACATAGTAATAGTAAGAGTAATGTGTGCTGATTTTATTTACTCTCCTCCCTCTAGGTATAGTTCTAGTAGCTATAAATCCCTATGAACAGCTGCCTATTTATGGAGAAGATATTATTAATGCTTATAGTGGTCAGAATATGGGAGATATGGATCCACATATCTTTGCAGTAGCTGAAGAAGCTTATAAGCAAATGGCCAGGTTGGTAGTAGCTTTGCTATTTCATAGTTCTTGTTAGTTGTGATAGATTCTTTTTTTCTAAGCCACAATATTTTAAAATACAGTGTATGGAAATTTGTAAGATCAGTACTATATAAGCCTTGACCAGATTGTCTCAGGTTACCTGGATTATTGTTAAAATAACCTCACATTATAAAAGGATATGTAGATTTTTTCTTATTAATAAATTTATAGAGATATTTTACTTATAAATAAAAGCTCCCATTTTGTGTTTTTATATATGTGTACATCCATGTCACCACAAACACTATAAAGATACAGAATATTTCTATCACACAAAAAAGTTTCTTCATGTACCTTTGTAGTAATTTATACCACCCTGTGTCTCTCAACCCCAGGGAGCAGTAAAAAGATATCACTCAAACTCAAGTTAGAATGGACACATAGCTTGTCCTCCAGCAGGTTTTAAGAGATTGCAAATCCCGTGGGAGCAGCTGGTCAACCCAAACTGCCTGCCTTTGGGTTGACAAAAAAAAAAAAAAATTGACTCCTTACCCACCTGGCCACCAAGGATAATGGACATGTTGAAACACAGTATTTACAATGTCAGATACTATCCTCATTGTAAAGGTAGATGATCAGACCAAGGTTTGATGGTATTAAGTGACTTGTCCAATGTCATTTACCTAAAATGGAAGAATTCGGACAAAAAAGTAGGTGTATTAGCTAGTTTTGTTACATGCTATCAAAATTCCTTCTTTGACAATCAGATAATATGTCGTTGTTTTTAGCTTCTCTACATATGAGTGAATGTAAACATCTTTTCATATATTTAAGTGCTTTATAAACTTGCTTGGTTTTGATTTATTTATTGTCCATTAATTTATTTTTAAAATTTCTCTTTTGTGTTTCTGGTGCTCTGATTTTCACCTTTTTAAGAGTTTACTCAAAATCTGAACAAAAAAATTCCATATGACCCAGCTATTGGACTTCTAAGAATATATCCTAAGGAAAATAGAACTGAGACACAAATGGAGATTTGTACACTTATGTTCATAGCAGTGTAATTCACCATAGAGCAAGAAAATGGAAACAGTCCAGATGCCCATCAACAAAAGAATGGATTGTCAGATTATGGTACATTCACACAATAGAATACTATGCAGCACTATAATAAGATCAAGGATTTTGTAAAATACATATGACATGGGAGACTCAGCATTATGCTGAGTTAAGTAACTCGCTCTCATCAGGACAAATACTGTGTAAGACCATTATTGTAAAAACAGAAAGATAGCTAAAGGTGTGTGTAAAAGCCCAAAAGGGCAAGTGGGGCAAATGGTGGGGAAGGGAGGAAATCACTAGGATAATAGATTGTAGTGAGCAGGGAGGGGGGCAAAGGAATTGGGAAAGATCCAGTGGGGACCTGACAAGATGGGATAACAGTAGGTATAGATAAATGGTGATTAATTTTATAAAACACAATGTATATGAGTGATTGTTTGAAACATAGTGTCAGTGTAGGAATGTGAAACCCAGTGTACAGGAATGATACAAAATGCATACAAGTTCCATCTGCAAACCAGCATAAAATAAATTGGGGAGGGAAACCCATGTTGTCTGGTTAAATAATTATAAACAAAAGAAAATTTTTTAAACTTCTCATTGGAAAAAAATATTACGGCTATTAACTGGATGTTGGGTGGTGCGTTGATCACACAGTTGTTAAAGGGTTCCATTGCTAACCAAAAGGTTGGCATTTTAAACCCGTCATTTTGTGTGAGAAAGACATGGTAGTCTGCTTCTGTAAAGACTAAAGAAATCAACTTGAAGCAAATGGGTTTGTGAGGTTTTGAGAGAGAGTAATCAAATGTTTTCTCAAATTTGTCCATTTTCATTTTATGTAGGGTCTTTCCCCACACACATTTCTTAATATTGAATCTGAATTTTGAACATCAATATCAAAAAAGTTTTTATTTTTACATTTAGAACTCTGATCCATTTAAATTGTGTTATTTATAGGGTGTGAGGTGTGCATCTAAATTTATCTTTTTCCTCTCAAATGTTTACCCTGTTATTCAAGCACAATTTATTAAGAATCTTGTGTTTTCTTCAGCTATTTGGAGTACCACTTTATCATATAATAGATTGTTATATGCTCTCAGGCCAGTTTTTGAGCTGTTTTTCTTTTCTATTCCCTTTGCCAATTATTATTTCAGTACCACACTGTTCAACCGTGGTAACCTTATGGTATGTTTAATGCCTGGTATGGCTAGACCTTTTATAGCTTGTATTTTTTTCTGTTTTCTGCTATCCTTAGACTTTTTATCATTGGCTTACCTAATTTTAGAAATAGATAAACACCCCAAACCCTAACTTCTAAGTAATAATATAAAGGAAGAAAGCAAGCCATTCAGATATCTGAGGGGAAATATTCTGGACAAAAAGAATAGCAGCTGAAGCACCACACAAAACTGTAGATTATCATAGCAAATTTGACTTTTCCTTTGAGTGAAGGTTTTGAGCAGAGGCGTAGTATGATCTGGGAGCTATGTTAAGAATAGACTTTTTTTTTTAAAGAATAAACTGTAAATTCCTGCCAAAAAGGATGCATAACTGGAACCTAATTATGAGGAAACGTAGTCAAATGGAAAATTTTACAAAATAACTTTCGTATGCTTTTCAAAAATGTCAAAATGGCCCAGTGGTGAGAATCTTTATCTTCTTGATGTTGAGCTTCAATCTATATGGAAGTCTACTATCCTTAACTCACTGCAGCAAATGCTTTAGGCCCTCCTCAGTTTCTTTTAGCAAGGTTGTGTCATCAGCATGATACAGGTTGTTGATGAGTCTTCTTCCAGTACTGATGCCACATTCCTCTTCATAAAGTCTAGCCTCCCAAATGATCTGTTCCACGTATAGATTGAGAAAGAATGGAGACAGGATGCATCCCTGACGCACTCCTTTCCTGATTTTGAACCATGCGGTGTTTTCGTGCTCTGTTCTGATGACTGTTTCAGTTAGGTGTTCTGGAACTCCCTTCTTCTCAAGTTTAGTCACAATTTATTGCTTTCTGATAGCTTCTTAGTCAACACGTGAAAGTGTAGGTTCAGTTCAGCAGCACAAAAATTCCTCCGTCATCTAGCAAACTTTATCTCAGAGCAGAGTTACAAGTCAGCTTTTCATACAGTTATCCAGGAAGCAAAACCTTTAACTGTGTCTACATCTTCAAGCTTCCTCAGATTACATCTTACCACAGTTACTTCATAACAGTGCCACAGTCTTGTCACCTTCTATCCACCACTGTTCACAGTGTGGAAAGAGCTCTCTTATATTGGTCCCAAAGCTATTGATGATTTGCAAGACCACGTGTCCTCAATTAAGGTAGCTGGAGACCATGCCCCTAGTAGGCGCTAATGCAGCGGATTTTAAAAAAGCCAATTTCCAAGCTTCCTGACACCATCTGGGTAGATACATACTTTCTTTTCACTATTTTTGTGATTTTAGGTTTGAAGTCTTATCAAAAGTCAAGTCACAAAAAACCCCATCAAGAATAGACGATAATCAGATAAGAGTAGACACCAGGAGATGTTTAGAAAGCTACATGGATAAAGGCATGAAATAATGATAATATGGATGAGAAAAATATTAGTGGAGGTGACAAGAAGTGGGTAGACTCTGGATTTTTTATTAACCTAGAAGTGACAAAATAAGCCTTACTTAAACTACCAGGCTTTTAGAGAAAAAGAGTACTTGGGATGATAGCAAGGTCACTGAGAATGTTAGAATTGTCATTGATTGAAATTGTGATAATTACAGGAAGAGTTGAGTGTCTGTGTTGTGTGAATGTCAGAATTTGATTTTTAATCTTAAATATTGAAATGATGTGTTAGATATCTATCCTCAAAGCAAAGCTGACATTATAATTTTTCCTGAATATATATATATAATCTCCAGAGATAGTAGCAATAACCAAAGCCTTTGACTCATAACTTATTTGTAACACATGTAGCTTCTAGAAAACAAGACCTTTATAGAATTCCTTCATAGACTAGTCCCTTAATTTTAACAGTATGTTCATGTAACGAATACAAAGGAGGCCAGTGGATCCCATGTCTGTCGTTCTTCTGATAGTCTTGCTTCCCATTATTTCCAGTTTTCCTTCATGCTAGAATTGATTGCTTTCTAGGTTACAATGTATTTTTTCTTAGAATATCAGCTTTTTCTTCCTTAAAACCAGAAAATATTAATTGATTTGAATTTCAAGTATTTTCTCCCCATTGTAAAAGTAAATAAATGTTGTTAACCAAGTTTTATCAGATAGGTTACCTTGAAATAAAGCATAATATCTGGAGATACTATGGTTTGACTTCTGGACTACAATAAAGCAAATAATGCAGTAAAGTGAGCCACATGTATATTTTCGTTTCCCAGTGCAATTAAGAAAGGTGTGTATCAGGGTTGTGTCCTTTCTCTAGATCTCTTTAATCTGTATGCTGGGATGATTATTTTAGATTATTTTTGGGACTCTGAAGGAAAATGTCATCAGGATTGAAAGAAGACTCATCGATGACCTTCCCAATATGGATGACAATTTTGCTTGCTCAAAGTGAGGGCAACTTGAAGTACTTACTGCAGATCAAACACTGCAGCAACCTTCAATATGGATTTTATCTCAATGTCAAGAAAACAAAAATCCTCCCTATTGAGCCAGTAGGCATTGTTATGATAGATGGAGAAAAGATTGAGAATGGCATTACCTTCATCTTACTTGGATCCACAAGAAATATACTTGGTTTAACCAGTGAGGAGATCAGGAGACATTTTGCACTGGGAAAAGTCTGTAGTCAGGGACTTCTCCAAATTATTTAGGGACAGTGATACCAGTTTGAGGACTAAAATGCACCTGATTCAGGCCATGTTCTTTTCAGTTACTTGCTGTGCATCTGAGAGATGGACATTGACTAAAAAATGAACAGAAGAATTGATGTCTTTCAATTGTGGTGTTGAAGAAGAGTGTTGAAGATATCATGGACTGCCAAAAGAATAGACATATATTAGAAAGGGCACAGCCAGAGTGCTTCTTGGAGGCAAGAATGGGGAAACTTCATCTCTAATACTTTGGACATGTTGCTGGAGAAATTATTCCTTAGAGAGGGATATCATGCTTGAGAAGATGGTCAGACAGTAAGGAGAGGAAGACCTTCAACCACATGGATTGACACAGTGACTACAGAAGTGGACTTGAGAGTGTCAGAGATTGTGAGGATGGCACAGGATAGGACATCATTCAGATCTTTTGTTCATAGGGTTGCTATGAGTCATACTTGACTCGATAGCCTCTGACCACAGCAACGGTGCTTATGAAAATTATGTTTATACTATTAATCTATTACATTGTGCATTTTGAAAAAGTTTAAAATATTGTGAAAATTATTAGTATGTGATTCAGAAACATGAAGTGGGCACATGCTGTTGGAAAAATGGTGCCAATAGATTTCCTAGATACAGAATTGCTCCAAACATTCAATTTCTACAAAACATAGGATCTGTGAACTGTGGTATAGGAGGTATGCAATTAACTGTGGGTTAGTGAAAAAGGTACTAGAGCCAGTTTCTCTAATAACTACCTACATAAACTTAAATTTCCTAGCCTCCCTAGGTCTCCTTTTATAACCTTTAAAACAATGGTTGCATTATATTATCTTGCTTTAAATTTAAGGTGTTCTGGCATATGTGTTTGCTACTTTTTCCTTTAAAAAAGTATTTTTTTTAGTGTTTGTAAGTAGTTTCCTTCTTTATAAGGGAAGACAGATCATGGTAAGGAGCTATGCGGAAAAGCAAAAGGAGAATAGTACAGATTTTCCTAAAAAATCAAAACATCTGGGTGCCACTGTACACAGCTTTACCATATTAGTCATCAACCTTGAAGAAGCAATAAAGCCACTGATACTGTTTTTACCTGAAGAGACAAAGATCATATTCTTGGGTGGCTCAAATGGCTACGTACTTGCCTACTAACTGAAAAGTTAAGAGTTTGAACCCACTCAGTGTGCCTTGGAAGAAAAGCCTGATTTATTTCTCTCTGATATCTCATAGTTTTGAAAATCTTATGGAACAGTTTTTATTCTGTACCTCTGGGGCTTCTCTGAATTGGAATAAATTATCAATTGGGCTTTTGTTGTTGGTTTTAGTCTTCATAGTGGTCATTGTTATGAGGTCTTATGTCTGGATTCCCTTTTCATTGATTCCATTAAGCTTCTCATAGAATTTTGTTATTCTTGACGTTTGCTTATTGCTAGACTTTAATTAGGGTGGCCTCGTTGGTTATGTGCTGTCTGAATAGTTTGCTGTCCTAGGGTTAATTGATTATATGCAAACTATTAAAAATTACAGAATCTTTACTGTTTTGAACTGTTATCAGCTACCATGTGATGTCAGATATTTGTGCAAATAGATTTCATCCTTGGGACACACAGGGGTTAAGTGCTTGGTTGCTAACCAAAAGATCTGCAGTTCAAAACCATCAGCTGCTCCATGGAGAGAAAAACATGTGGCAACTTCTGTGAAGATTTACGGGGAACTTTATGGAACAGTTCTGTTCTGTCCTTTGAGGGTTGCTGTGAATTAGAATTGACTTGATGGCAGTGGGGATTTGGATTTGTGATAAAAATTTTATGTACGTTAAATAAAAGCAAATTGATATATTTTCAGAACTATTTTTATATCTCTACTCTTGTGCCAAACATGGTGCCAAGCACATTGCTTTTCATTTTTATTACATCTCTAGGAGCAGACATTATCACCCAACTTTACATGTGAGGAAAAGAACCTCTTCAGACAAGAGAGATAGTAAATGTCTTTGGAGTTGAGATTTCAGTCTAGCTCTGAGACTCCAAATCCTTTCTTCTTTGTCACTTAATTTTGTCTTACTTTGAAATTGCATAGCCTTAGTCTAAGAGATCTATTCCTTTGAATTATCACTGAGAATTACCATTCCTTAGAATTCTATTTCTCCACCCTTTATTAAGGATGGTGAAGAGATTGAGATTGTTAACAGCTTTAGTTTGCTTGGATCTACAATCAACACTCTTGGTACTAGCAGCCAGGAAATGAAAAGAAGGATTGCTTTGGAAAAGGCTATTGTCAGAGACCTCGCCAAAGTACTGAAGAACAGTTATGTCGCTCTGGAGACTAAGGTGTGCCTGATACAGGCCATGGTCTTTGCAATTACTTGCTATGCATTAGAAGACTGAACAATGACTAGGGATGATAGAAGGAGAATTGATGCCTTTGAGCTCTGGTGCTGGAGAAGAATATTTAACATACCATGGACTGCTAATAGAACAAACAAGTTTGTCCTTGAGAGGGTGAAGCCAGGCTGCTCCTTGGAGTCCAGGATTCTGAAGCTTTGTCTGACACACTTTGGATATGTTGCAAGGCGAGATCAGTCCTTGGAGAGGGACATCATGCTTGGGAAGGTGGAGGGACAGCGTAAGAGAGGAAGACCCTCGATGAGGTGGATTGATTCAGTGACTGGGGTAACTGGGGTAGGTGTGTTAGAGACAATAAAATTGATACAGAATAGAGCACGGTTTAGGGTAGTTGTACATAGGGTCACTATGAGTCACAGGTGATTCAAGAGTACATAACAACAATACCCTTTATTCAGCTCAAATGTCCTTTTTTGGTGATTCTTTTATCTGCCTATGCTCTGAGTTTTAGTTTGTACCACCTCAGCCACAGAAAATGATTCCTGTTAAGAATTCTTTATTATATGAGCTATTCATTGGAAATTCTTCGAGTGTTTTCTACCCCTTAAGGGAACTCTGGTGGCCTAGTGGTCAGGAGATGTGCTGCAATCCCAAAGGCACACAATTCAAATCCACCAGCTGCTCTACAGGAGAAAGATGGGCAGTCTCCTCCTGTATGATTCTGAAGCCTCTGAAAACCTGTTGGAGGGTCAGTTATGGGTCACTTCCAACTCAATGGTATAAAATGACAACAGTCTACCCTTAAGTTACAGTAGAAAAGAATTGGCATAAAACTGATGGCATTGTGTTTTATTTTAGTTTTATGAGAACACTACCATCTGTAAAGGTTGTAGACAGCATAATTGGCTATTTCTCTCATACTGTCTTTATTGCATTCTTCTCAAAGTTAGTCATAATTTGTTATGATCCACAGAGTCAGATGCCTTTGCATGGTCAGTAAAACACAAAGAAACATCTTTCTGGTGTTCTCTGCTTTCAACCAAGATCCATCAGACATCAGCAATGATGTCTGTCATGCCATGACCTCTTCTAAATCCAGCTTGAATTCCTGGCAGTTCCTGTTGATTTACTGCTCTGGTCACTTTTTAATATTCTTTAGCAAGATTTTACTTGTATATGAGAATAATGATATTGTTAGAAAATGTCCACATGCTGGTAAATCACCTATTTTGGGAATGAGAACAAATATGGAACTCTTCAAATCAGTTAGCCAGGTAGTTGACTTTAAAATTTCTTGGCACAGCAAGTGAATACATCCAGGGCTGCTTCTGTTGAAACATGTCAATTGGTATTCCATCAATTTATTCGACCTTATTTTTTTGTAAATGCCTTCAGTGTCGCTTGAACTTTAACCACTGATTCTTTATTATATGGCACTTTTGTAATATTTCCATCCAATCAGTTCTTTTTGGTACAGTGATTCTGTGTATTCCTTCCATCATCTTTTAATGCTTCTTGCATCACTAAAGATTTTGCCTATAGAATCTTTCAGTATTGCAACTTGAGGCTTGAATTTATTTTTCAGTTGTTTCAGCTTAAGAAATGTCAAGCATATTCTTCCCTTTTGATTTTCTCACTCCCTCTCTTTGCACATTTTTATCTTTGCTTCATCTTTTTTACTTCCCCATTTCTTCCCATTATTTTGGCCCTTCTATGTTCCAGTGCAATTTTCAGAGTATTTTCTGATGTTCATTTTGGTCTTTTCTTTCTCCCCTGTCTTTCTAATGACATTTTGCTTTCTTCATGGATAATACTTTTGATGTCATCCCACAACTCAATTGGTCTTCGATTAGTGGTCAGTGCTTCAAATCTATTATTGAGGTAGGTTGTTTTAAAATTCTATATTGGTTTGCTTATAAAGTTTGTAGACATTGTGTTTCATATTATTCTTAATTCACATTGTGTTTTATAAAATCATTACCATGCATTATGTTTTATAAAATCAATCACTGTTGAACCATGTCCAACATTACCCTGTCTTTTCAGATTCCCATCAGATCATTCACATTTCTTCTACTCACTAAATTGTGAAACACTGTGGTGGTTTCACTCCTGTTGAGGTACTTTTTAACATTGAGAAGAATGAGGATCTCAGAACACTTCATTTTCCTCATGCAATACTTAGACCAAGAAATTTTTTTTAAAAGAACAAGGGAGCATTACATGGTTTAAAATAAAGATAGCTATGTGTCAGGGTTGTATCCTTTCTCCATATGTATTCAATCTGTGTCCTGAACAGATCATTCAAAATGCTAAGCTATATGATAAAGAATGTGGCATCAAGATTGGAGGAAAACTCATCAACAACCTGTGTGTTGCAGATAATACAAACTTGCTTGCTCAAAATGAAGATGACATAAAACACTTGCTGCAGAAGATCAAAAACTACAGCCTGCAATATGTGTCTAAACAGCAGAAAATAAGACATAGGAACACAGGGCTGTGAGCATCTCTCTGAAAGGATCACTGGGAGTAAGAATAGCACAGCCCCTCAATGCCTTAGAATAGAAAGCCAATAAAGAGCCCATAGCCTAGCCCCATGTTGCCTGTAGAGCCCCATCAGCAGCAAGAGGTTTATTCGTTACTGATTCACAGACTCAACAGTGATGGTACCAACAACAGAATTTATTATGGAAGAAAGTTAGAGAGTAGGGGAGGCAAAGAAAAACATCCAAAGTAAGTCTAGATTTTAGCCCAAGTTCCAAGGCACAATTCCTCACTTTGTCCAGGCTATGGTTTCAATTCAGCAGTCAAATCCAAGTCATCCAACAAAGTTTAGTTATAAGTCAGCTTCTCCTTCAAGCATTCTACAAGAACAGCAAGAATCTTTAACTGTGGTCAGCACAAATGCAAGAATCGTCAGACCAAACCTTGCCACAGCTTCTCCACAGCAATGCCCAGTCTCTCCACCAACAGCATCTTGCACTCCCCAAGGTCTTGCTGTCACAAGCCTTGCTCACCTCAAGTGTTGCTGCCCGATGTGGGAAACACTCTTTCTCTTATCCTAGTCCCACAGCTGTTGATGCTTTGCAAGACCTTGTTGATTTGCAAGACCATGAGTCTGCAGTTAAGGTAGCTGGAGACCAGAGGCAGCAAATTGTAATGGTTTTTAAAAAGCCAACTTTTAGGCTAACACCACAGTATGGATTACATCTCAATGTCAAGAAAACAGAAGTTCTCACCACTGGACTAATAAGCAGCATTATGTCAGATGAAGAAAGATTGAAGTTGTTAATGATTTCATCTTACTTGACAGTCATCATCCATGAGAACAGCAGTTAAGAAATCAAAAGATGTTTTGTTTTGGGGAAATGTGCCAAAGACCTCAAGGATGTCAATTTAAGGACAAGGTGTGCCTGATCCAAGTCATGGTCTTTTCAGTTACTTCCTGTGCATGTGAAAATTGGACCGTAAATATGGATGACAGAAGAAGAATGCATGCTTCTGAGTTGTGGTGTTGGAGAAGCGTACTGAATATCCCACAGACTGCTGAAAGAACAAACTAGTCTGTTTTGGAGGAAGTGCAGCCTTAGCGGGTTTTTAGGGTACTCCTTAAGAGGCCCAAATGGTGAAACTTGGTCTCAGTACTTTGAGTATGTTGTCAGGAGGGGTCAGTACTTGGAAAAGGACATCATTCTGGGAAAGGTGAAAGATCAGAGAAAGAGCGAGAAGACCCTCAACAAGAAGAATTGATACAGCTACTTTAACAATGGTCTCTAGTGTGTCAAAAATAGTGTGAATGGCACAAGGTTCATAGCATTACTATGAGTAATAGTCAATTTGATGGCACCTAACAAGAACATTTTTATTGCATAGGCCATGAACTGATAGGTTCAACTCAGGTTGACAGGAAAGGACCTGATATCCTTATGACAGATTTCTCAACAGGAAATGGGTTACTTTAGTATGAATCTCTTGAGAATACTCATCATCATAATCTCCTTCTCTAAAGCACAGCTTTCACTAATGGCAGCATTGTCTTTTTTTTATGAAACTATTTTTTAACTGAGATTTTAATGAAAGTTTATAGAGAACTTGGATTTCTATCCATTCATCATAGCATATTTTCCTCCCTGCCCACTCCGACCCCACCTTGCTTTTCTCTTTGAAAAAAAAAATCTTTTATTGTTGTACAATTCCCCACCCCCACCCCAGTCCACTTTACTGTGCAACTCTTGTTTTGGACTCTTGTCATGCAAATAATACCTAATCATATATTCTTTCTAAGGAGTTCTCTCCCTCATCTGTTTCAATGCAGCACACATTATTTATCCACTCTTTTCTTAGTTTTTCCCTAGCCCCGGTGTCAGTCCTGTTTTATAACAGGGATATTATGAAGTATTTGTCCTTCTGTGATTCAGATATTTCACTCAACATAATGTCCTCCAGGGTCACCCATTTTGTAACATTTCATGAGTTCCTTGCTTTTCAGTGCCGCATAGTATTCCATTGTGTTAATACACCACAGCTTCTCTAGCCATTTGTTTGTTGATGTGCACTTGGGTTGTTGCCATCTCTTGCTATTGTGAACAAAGCTGCAGTAAACATGGGTGTGCATATATCTGCTTGGGTGGCAGTTCTGGTTTCTTTACAGTATATTCCCAGTAGTGGAATTGCTGGGTCAAAGGTTTTTCTATTTCCAACTTTTTGAGAAAGCACCATACTGCCTTCCATAGTGGTTGCATCATTTTACCCTCCCACCAGCAGTGAATAAGGGTCCCAGGTACTCTACAACCTCACCAGCATTTGTTGTTTGCTGCTCTATTGAATTTTGCTATTGTTATTGGGATGAGATGATATCTCATAGTTGTTTTGATTTGCATCTTTCTTAGAGCTAGAGATTTGGAACATTTCTTCATGTGTTTGTTCGCCATCTGAATGTCTTTAATACACCACTCTCAAGAAAAGATAAAACTTCCAGAAAGAAGAAACTCAACAAAGATGCTAAAGAATTAAACTACCCAATAAACTAACTCAATCTTATATATATAATGCACCCCAAGAAAGCATAGTGTACCTTCTTCTCCAATGTGCATGGAACGTTCTCCAGAATAGATCACATTTTAGGTCACAAGGCAAGCATC
>NW_006399975.1:582192-618384 GCF_000299155.1 Elephantulus edwardii | reverse complement strand
TTTTTTTTTTACCATTGATTCTTTAACCCAACATCTCAAACAAATTGAAGAAGAACATCAAGAAAACCCGACACCCTCTAAAAAAAATCGTAAATTGTAAAAATTAAGGCAGAAATAAATGAAATAGAAAACAGAAAAATAATTGAAACCATCAACAAAACCAGGAATTGGTTCCATGAAAAGGTCAATAAAATTGACAAACCACTAGCAAAACTAATAAAGAAAAAGAAAGAAAAGACACAAATAATCTGAATAAGAGATGAAACAGGCAATGTCACAAAACCAAATAAAACAAAAAGGTTAACAATGGAATATTATGAAAAACTATACTCAAACAAATAGGAAATCCTAGATAGAATGGACAAATACTTAGAAATTCATAACCTACCTAAACTGACACAGACCAAAATTGAACACCTGAACAGACCCATTACAAAAGAAGAATATGAAAAGGTAGTAAAACAATTTCCAACCAAAAAAAACCCTGGACCAGAGGGTTTTACAAGTGAATTTTATCAAACATTTAGAGAATAACGCACCAATTCTATGTAAAGTATTTCACAATAATTTATGTAGGAAAAAAATAGAAAAAGATGGAATTCTCCCAGACTCATTCTATGAAGCAAACATATACCTGATGCCAAAGCCAAGGTATAGGCCAACATCTCTCATGAACATACATGCAAAAATCCTGAATACAATCCTGGCCAGTAGAATCCATTAATGCATAAAAAACAAAAACAAAAACAATTCACCATTGTCTTTTATAGTAAATATTTATACTACAAATACCAAAATGAATGTTGTTGTTGTAAATTCATGGTCTCTTATCAACTTTGGAGTGTTGTCTTTGCTTCTCAGAATTAATTTAAAGCAAAAAAAGTATAAACATCAGAGAAGCTTGATTTTAATGAGTAGTATTAATGTAAAAAAAAATAACCAACCAAAGGAAAAAACCAAACCCATGGCATCCTTCTGATAAAAAATTAGACTATTAAAGGAAACTGAGTAAGAGCACAATTTTGGAATAAAATGCTATTTTACAGTAACGTATTTTATCTTCTGAACAAGTGATTGATTAAAGGGAGAAGCAATTAGATTAATTGCCTATGTTGTTATGTGCTGTCGAGGCACTTGCAACTCATAGAGACCTTATGTAAAAGAGCCCTAAACCCTGCTTTATCCCTTGCTAATCATTGTCTCTGACACACCTATCTTCATTATCCCAGTGACTGAATCAATCCATCTCATTGAGTGTCTTCCTCCCCTGCATTCTCCCTGTACCCTTCCAAGCATGATGTCCCGCTCCAAGGACTGATCCCGCCTTGCAACATGTCCAAAGTATGTCAGATGGAGCTTTGGAATCCTTGCTTCTAAGTAGCAGCCTGGCTTTACCCTCTTCAGGATGAACATGTTTTTTCACTTAGCAGTCCATGGTATATTCAGTACTCTTCTGCAGAACCACAGCTCAAAGGCATCAACTCTCCTTCTTTAATCCCTAGTCATTGTCCAGCTTTCTGATGCATAGCAAGTAATTACAAAGGCCATGGCTTGTAACAGGCACACCTTAGTCTTCAGACTGACATTGTTGCTCTTCAGTACTTTGGAGAGGTCTCTGACAGCAGACTTTCCCAGTGCATTTCATCTTTTAATTTCCTGGCTGCTGGTACCAAGAGTGTTGATTGTAGAGCCAAGCAAACTGAAGCTGTCACAATCTCAGTCTCTTCACCATCTATCATGATGCTGCCAATTGGCCCAGTGGTGAGAATCTTTGTTTTGTTGATGTTGAGCTTCAAATCATATTGAAGGCTGCAGTCCTTGACCACACTTCAGGTCCTTCTCAGCTTCAATAAGCAGGGTTGTGTCATCTGCATAATGCAGATTGTTGATGAGTCTGCCTCTAATCCTGATGTCACATTTCTCCTCAGAGCCTACACTCCCGGATAATCTGTTCCACATATAGATAGAAAATATATGGAGATAGGGCATATCCTTGATGCACACCCTTCCTGACTTCGAACCATGCAGTGTTTCCTTACTCTGTTCTGACAACTGCCTCCTGGTCCAAGTATAGATTTCACATAAGCACAATCAAGTGTCTGGGATTCCCAGTCTTCTCACAGTCAGGTACTATTTGTTATGATCCTCCCAGTCGAGTGCCTTTGCATAGTCAATGAAATACAGATTGACATTCCTCTGACAATCTTTGCTTTCATCTAAGATCCATCTGACATTAGCTATAATATCCCTAGTGCCATGGCCTCTTCTAAATCCAGCCTGCACTTCTGGCAGTTCTCTTTTGATATGCTGTTCTAGTTGTTTTTCGATTATCTTCAGCAGAATCTTGCTTGAATGGGATATCAGTGATACTGTTCAATAATTTCCACACTCTGTTGGGTCACCTTTTTTTGGAATGGGAACAGATATACATTTTTTCCCCCAATTAGTTGTCCAGGTGGTTGTCCTCCAGATTTCTTGACACAACTTGGTGAGCACATCCAAGCAGCATCTGTTTGTTGAAATATGTCAGTCGGTATACCATTAATTCCTGGGGCCTTGTTTTTTACCAATTCTTTCAGAGCAGTTTGAACTTCTTCATAACCACAAGCTCTTTTTTTTAATTATTATTAAATTTTATTAGTTTTAATGAACATTTACAGAGATTTTGGGTTCTCATTCATTCATTGTCGCACTGTTTTCTCTACCTTCCTCCCTAGTTCATTCTTCTTCTCCCCCCCCTCCATTCCCTATCACTCCTCCCTGAGAGAGACTTCACCCTAATTCATAAGGAAAAGGGGATGGTGTATTCTCTTAGCTACTTCCTGCTGAAAAGGGACGCTGTGGGTTTTAGGGTGAAACCACAAGCTCTTGCTCATACGTCGTCTCATGAAATTCTTCTGTGTCTACCAATTCCTTTTGGTACAATGACTCTGTATATTCCTTCCATCTTTTAATGCTTCCTGGGTCATTTATTATTCTGCCCAAAACATCCTTAATATTGCAATTCAAAATTTGATTTTTTTTTTTGCAGTTCCTTGAGCTTAAGAAATGCTGAGAGAGTTTGGCCCTTTTGATTTTCTGACTCCAGCTCCTTGCACAATTCATTATAATACTTTACTTTGTCTTCCCGTGCTGCCCTCTGGAATCTTCAGTTCAACTCCTTAATATCTTGATTTCTTCCCTTTGCTTTGGATTCTCGGTGCTTTAGTGCAATATTTAGAGTTTCTTCTGACATCTACCTTGGTCTTTTCTTCCTCCTCTATCTTTGTAATGACCTTTTGCACTCTTACTGGATGCTATTCTTGATATCCTCCCATAGCTCATCCAGTCTTAGCTCTTTAATGCCTAAAACCTCAAACCTGTTCCTGAGATGGTCTTGAAATTAATGTGGGATAGACTTAATTTTGTTTCCTGTGGACTTCATTTAATTTTTGTCAGCTTCAGCTTGAACTTGTGTATGAGGAATTAGTGGTCTGTTCCACACGCAGCACCTGGCCTGGTTTTCACAGCTCATACAGAGCTTCTCCAGCTATTTTTCACACAGATGTAATTGATCTGATTCCTATACATACCATTGGGTGAAATCCATGTATATAGCCTGCATTTATGTTTCTTTTATTTTTTCATTTATGTTTCTTATAAAAAGTATTTGTACTGAATAAATCGTTGCTTGTACAAAATTCTATCATTCTATCTCTGGCTTCATTTCTATCACCAAGTCCATATTTTCCAACTGCTGATCCTTCCTCTCTGTTCCCAACTTTTGCAATTCAGTCACCCATTATTATTAATGCATCTTGATTGCATGTTTGAACAATCTCTGACTGCAAAAGTTGGTAGAAATCTTCTATTTCCTCCTTTTTGGCTTTGGTTGTTGGTGCATAAATTTGAATGATGGTGATATTCATTGGACTTCCTTGTATGTGTATGAACATTATCCTGTCACTCATAACATTGTATTTCAAGACTGATCTGGAAATGGCTTTTTTATCTATGAAAACAACCCCATTTTTCTTCACCCTTTTGTCTCCAGCATAATAGATCATATAATCCTCTGACTCAAATGTCCCATGCCAGTTCTTCTCACTTCGCCAATACCTACTATGTCAATATTTATGCAATTTCCCTCTTAACAATATCCAATTTTCCTACATTCATGATTCTTACATTCCATGTTCAATCCTAGTGTCTGCTTACAGCTGTTCCTCCTCCTTTATGTTTCCATACTTGAGGGTTCACCCTCAGTTGCCATATCTGCTACTCTAAGTGTGCTCTATTGTACATAGGGTTTTCAAAAGTGAAAACTCTAAATTTTATTTCACAAGAACATGTTTACCTATAAGCTAAATATTTAGATAGATAACTATACACTTGACCACGGTACCTGGTAACACCCAGTGCATGAGTATCAGTAATTATATCAACATGAATGTTATTGGTGGTGTTGTGTACTGTCGAGTTGGAACTGACGCATAGCTGGCCCTCCAATAGGTTTTTAGAGGCAGTTAGTCACATAGGATGAGATTGTCTGTCTTTCTCCCACAGAGAAGCTGGTGGATTCGAGCTGCATGCCTTCAGGATTGTAGTGCATTTTCTTGCCACTGTGCCACCAGTGCTCTGTGTACATGGAATGCACTGAATTGACTTCCACATGAGTCAGATCTCAAGCCCATATTCTTGTTAATAATCTGGTTATGAATTGAAAGTTTGCAGAGAACAAGTTGATTGTCTTAGTAGATAAGAATAACATTAAATATGTCCATAATAAGCTAGAGTGATTACACTTTTAAAGGATAAAGTTCAAAAGAAAAATAGAATATAAAATGAAGATATAAAGAAAATGCTGTTCAGACTAAATAGAAATATGGTCACTGAGGATCCTAAAAGGATAATTGACTGCTTCACAAAACCTGTCCTTTCCTATGGTCATAAGGAGTGATTTCCTATGCCATCTTCTTTAGACTGTCCTTTCTAGCATCCCATATGCATATCCCACATCCACTGATTTCATGTCCTTCCTCCATATTTTGATAGTATCCTGGGTGGACCTCTTTTGTAGCAATTACCTCACTGTATTTTCACTGTATGCTTCTCCATGTCCTACAAATAAGTTACAGTCGTAGAATCTTTTCTCCTCATCAGAATCCTTGACACATTTTTGACTGCTCATTAAAATTTTGTTGAAGGAATAAGAAAGCAGCATTCTCAGTGGGGGCTTTTAGTTCACATATAGGACTTCTGGGACTCCATTCATTGAGCCAGATGAAAAGAGCACACTCCATTACAAAGATACATACCTATACCCAGACTATTTAAGGTTGGTTATTCTAAAGACTTGAGCCAGAAATGATAAATCTTGGATTCATGCATTCAGATTGCTCTGTCCTAGACAAAAAATGGACTAACTCTGTTTACTTTATTTGACATTCTGAAGCCCATATAGTGCTATCAACTTCCTAAAAGTAGAATGGAGTACCTGAAGTATTGTGGATAGTGATTGATCAGCTAATCAACACTTCCAGGAGCAATTACTAATATGTAATAATCTAGCCTATTGAGATCTCTGGTGGCATAGTCCATATGGAGTTGCTCTGCTTCTCCCAAGGTTTGAATCCACCATCAGCTCCTGAGGAGAAAGAAGGGAAGTCTCCTCCTGTTATGATTTACAGCCTTAGAAATCCTATCGAGGGTCACTTTGAGTCAGAAACATCTCAATTGCAGTGAGTCTTGAGTTTTGAGATAAAGCCTATACTAAGTGAATAGAAGAGGGTTGACTGTTCTATTAACTTAAAACCATACAGTGCTTATCTGTGATGTTTTTGTCTGCTTTCCCCCATCTCACCCTTCTTGTTTTCCCCATTTGTGTGTATCCTTATTTCTTATATATTCCTCTTGGCTCTTCACGTTTCTACATAGTTCTTCACCTCAACCTATTGTCTATTCTTGTCCTGTCTTTTTAATTCTCCTTGTGACCACATAGAATTGAAGTGCATAAGAAAAGTTTTTATTAAAAAAAAAGAGAAAAGTTTTTATTGTACTTTATTTTTTAATAAATACTTGATTTTCTCATCTTAATTTAAAAATGGGGCAGTGATTTAATTTACATTTCCTCCTATAGCCCTTTATGAATGGCCATATCTAGAGAAGTTATGTTATCTCTGGATATGTGAATATTGCACATCTCAGGCATAGCCTTTCAAGACCACTGTGGAGATTGTCCTTGATTTCAGGAGTTCACACCAGTTTTTAATGTAGATTATGGCTAACTATACATCTGAAAATTCAACCCAGAGTTAGACTATTAGATCATGGTCATTTACAATTTGAAAGTAGCTTGTTGTTGTTATATAAGGAAAATAAATGTCCCCTTAGAACATTTAAAAACTTGGTCATGTGCTCCTTAAACCCTCGAAAAGAAAATGTACCTATTTTGAGTGCTTAACCTCAGTGTGTATATACAAATCTGTGGAATTTGTTTGAACAGCCCTTGATTTTATTGCTTTTAATATTCTTGCCCATGTTGTAAGATAAGCCTATAACTTGTGAATTTTCATGTAACTTTATACATTTTATCATTAAAATTTATATCTTTTCAAAGCTAGTAAACTTTGGAATATAGCCCCATTAGGGTTTGGTTTTCATCAAATTGGTGGTTGGCTCTTCACTCTGTTTGCTAGTGAAATGGTTGCTGGGTGAATTTTGTCAGGGTAGGCATAGTAACAGAACTGATTGTGCAGGGATTGGAAACGGTTTCTTTTTCTGACTATACTGTTGTTGAAGGGACTCCAATGACTGCTTGTATGATCTGTCTCTATTTTTCATTTTTTCAGTCTCTTGATAATGTATAAAAAGATAAATTTAAATGACTGACAAAAGGAACATTGGCACCACAGTGAGAACTGTCTTACTCAAGTGATTTATCTTAAATTTGGCCATGAATGAACAGAGAGAATGAAAATATTTTTAGTCTTGAAATTCAAATAAAAAGGAGAGGAGATGATGATAGGAGGTTGATGGAGTGTTTTGTTAACAGTGGGGAGTTCAAGCAAACTTCTACTCTAAGAATTAGACATTCCTTAGTATTGCCTAAGACTTCCTGATTTTTTTCAATATGGAAGCCAGAGCGTCAGGAACAGGATGCTCTGTGGCCCCTATAGTATGATATGAATGAACTTAGGTCTGACCTGGATACTCACAATGTATTTGTCAAGTTTGATTAAATAAAGTGACAATCTTCAATTCACTAAAAATAATTTTACCTTAAGAAAAATACTAAAATTCTACTCTGGGAAATTATTACCCATGCTATTGATTTTTGCCACTTTAATAGTTCTCAAATTAACCTGCCTCTCAGTCTCCACCATTGCTAACTTTGTGCAAATTTTCAGTTTTTCATCTGATCCTCTTCTGACCCAACTCCACATTTCAATTGAGTCATATGTTAAAATTCTGTATTTAACTTTCTGAGAAACCTGCACACCAGCTGTACCATTTTACATTCTCACCAGTGATGTATGTGGATTCCAGTCTCTACACAGCCTCATCCATTCCATTTCTGATAATATTGATCGTAGGGGGTGCAAAGTGGTATCTCACTGTGGTTTGAATTTGCATTTCCCCTATGGCTGATAGCTTTGAACATGTTTTCATTCTTACTGACCATATATATATATTCTTTGGAGAAATGCCTTCTTAAACCCTTTGTACATTTTTAATTAAATTTTTTGAGTTGTAGAAATTCTTTACATGTTTTGGTCTTAATATTAGTAAAAATGATTCCCAAGTATTTTCTCTCATTATTTATCTTTCCTTTCTTGATGAAATCCTTTGATGGACAAAAATTTTTCATTTTCATAAAGTCCATTTTATAAATTTTTTCTTTTGTTGTTCATGCATTTACTGTTCTATAAAAGACACCATAGTTAAAAAACAAAACCCAAACCAAAAAAACAGCCCTTTATTTTTCCTTATATCTTCTCTTAAGATTTTTTGTGGATTTTAGTTCTTGTATTTAGGTTATTCATTCACTATGAGTCAATTTTTATGTATGGTATAAGGAGTGGAGCCACTAGTCTTTGGCTTGTGGCATCCGGTTGTCCAGTAGCACCCTTTATTTAAGAAACCATATAGAGTTTATGAGTCATTGTATGAAAAAATTAAAGATGTCATAGTTTATAGACTTCTAATTCTAGGATTAGTAGTAGGAAAATTCTAGGTAAGCCCCTTAGTCTTATTAATAATAATAGTATTCCAGCAGCACATCTTCAAACATAAATTATGGTTGAATGTATTTGAATGAGACTAGTCAGAAAATGGACTATTTTTTTTTTATGACAAGAATACGTTAGTAGGAGCTGGAGCTTATAGGATTTTTATGGGCTGCTATCCCGTGGACAGTTTAAAATACAGTTTAATTTCTTAAATGGTTTTATTAGTTTAAATGAGAATATCTCTTACATTTTTTTTATGTCATTGACAAGAGTATTGTAAATCACCATAGTCATTTTCTAGGAATATCATAATGTGAAATGTGTGTCCACACAATCACACATGTATATAAAATCAGATTCTTTATTATAGACTAACCCTCCATAAATTCAACAAAAACTTCTTACTGCCATTAAATCAGAACCTGCCTTCTAGTGGGTTTTCGGGAGGCTGTGAATACCATGAGAGATTGACCATCCTTTTCCCAGAAAGGAGCTGGTGATTTCTAGTGCCAGAGAGGTGCCCCTGTGGGTTAACAGTGCACCTCCCTATGGATTATGTCATCAGAGCTCCCTAATAGATACTCTTCTCTATTAATGTTTGCTATCTTTTCTTTCTTTCTGTGTGTTTAGTCTGTAAGTAGTTATTTTATTCATAAATACTATTTCATGTTCCTGTCTATATTTTACATGTATGAAATAGCAGTAAGCCACTGTATCTTACTGATGAGAACAGAGAAGAAATAATATTCATTATATTCAGAAATGGGCAGCACGATTAACACGCTACTCCTCTTTGTTTTACAGAGATGAGAGAAATCAGTCCATCATTGTAAGTGGAGAGTCTGGGGCAGGAAAAACAGTCTCAGCTAAGTATGCCATGCGATACTTTGCAACTGTAAGTGGTTCTGCCAGTGAGGCCAATGTTGAGGAAAAAGTCTTGGCCTCCAACCCCATCATGGAGGTAAGACAGCAGCATCCACAGCCTTCTTAATATAGCTTACTTCTACTCTTATATCATGTCCATATTCTTACTTCTCTTGTTAAAAAACATGTTCAAAATGAAGTGATAGAACAATATTTCTGAGAAAGTCTGGGGCCTCCTAGCCACCAAAATTAGGAAACTACTTTTCCACGTGTTAGCAATCTAGGAAAAATGAGTATTCAGCAAAGTAGACCTTTTTAGTATAAGAGGAATCTGCTTTAGTCTATAATCGTGCCTTTTTTTTTAAACCTACCACTGAATTGTTGTCTTTGCATTAGAAGGCAGTGATATTTCTTTTCAGCAGTTTCTTTTCTCCTAGTTAATTGACTCATTTCTGTTGCTCCTTGTATCCAAAACACAAGTTACTCATTTCCCTTCAGTCCAGAGATGTTCCGGTACTTTCCAGAACACAAGCTTTGTTATGCTCAAGCATGAAGGAATTTCATTATTCCATTTTCACATTTCATTTTCTGTACTTAGTCTAACTTGTCTAGCTAAAAATTTTTATTTTCTTCTAGGTTTAAACTGTAAACGGAAATCATGATCACAACCTCACTGTTATCCATAAACATTTGTTTGTTTGTTTGTTTCTGTAAAGCCCATCACAAAGATTTAGGTTAGAAAAAATAATTCAGTGACATTAAATTCATGAAAAAGTGTGAAAGAATGTCCTTTCAAGAGTTGAATACTTATACAAAGTAGAAAGAAATGTTTTTACCAAAGGAAATGGGAGTAGTTACATGAGTGAGAATTTAAGTATTTTAAAGTTTGGAACTAGAAGACTATTTACATATTAATTGGATTTTAGGAAAACTACAATCTTGTAAGAAATTCCACTAGCAGAGATAAATAGGTCTTATTAAATGGAGAGAGTAAGTTTTGAGCATGCAAAAGCAAATGTTTCTGTTGAAAATTTAAACCAGCATTTTTATTCTTTTCCCCTTCCCCTTCTTGTCAAGCTTTATTTGTCACCCAAACACAGATGACTTTAGAACTGGCCTGGTGCACCTGTTGTACGACTGATTTTGCAATTATCTGCACAGAGGTAATTGTACCTGGTTTGCAGTGCTGTGTGTGACACTTCCAAATGCAGTGCTTTGACAGTTTGCCTGAAGGGCTGTGCCCTAGAGCAGCAGGATTTCTGGAGGAGTTGAGAGGACTGGAACCTTTATGGAAGTAGAACTGGGAAGGTTTTCTAAAATAGAACGGACAGAGGAAACAGATACATATACTAGAGGAGAGTGGTACAAATACCAAAAGAAATTTTGAGCAAATATTAAGATTTGTTTTTAAAGCATTTGACCTATAGAAAATAGAGGTTTATGTTGCTAAGTATTTGTACTAGAAGAACATGATCCGTGGAGCAAATTTTCTGTTTGGGTTGAAAAATGACATTTGCTTCTTACCATTGTTTTGACTGGTTTTGGTCATAACAACAAATTATTGACGTTTGCCTACAGTTCATGACTTTCTGATCCCATATGTTAGAATCACCTCTAGTGGCTTAGTAGTAAAGAATTGGGCTGCCAGCCTAAAACCAGGCAGCTTGAATCCACTAGCTGCTCTGAGGGAGAAGGATAGGCAGTCTCCTCCCATGCGGTTTACTATCTCTGAAAACCTGCGGGAGGGTCAGCTATGATGTGGTTCCAGCTCAACAGTGCATAACAACACGGATTTGAGTAATGCTTGTAAGAATGATAGTAAACTTTTAGAATGGCCCCAGATACTACTTCCTAAATTTGATGGTCATTCTAAAATGCCATGTGCAGTATCTGTAACCATTCTGAAATTACATTTCCCATTTGCTGGGATAAAACATAAAGGGCTCAGTTATGCTTAACTACTTCCTTCATATTATTGTTTTGCCTGTTTTCAGGAATTTGGCCTAAGAAAAATTTGGTAAACAAACAAGGAACTAATGAGATATTAAAAATGGGTGACCCTGGAGGACATTATGCGGAGTGAAGTAAAACAGGACTGACATCGGGGTTGGGGGGAGACTGAGAAAGATGGAATAAATTGGAATAAATAATGTATACTCCATTGAAACAGATGAGGGAGAGAACTGTTTAAAAGGGATATGTGATTAAGTATTATTGTCATGACAGGAGTCCAGAATGAAGGCTGCATAATAGAGTGGACCTGGTGGGGGAGGGATTGTAAAACAATGAAAGAAATTTTCATTTACTTTTAAAAGAGAAGAGTGAATTGGCCGGGGGAGGTGGGGGGAGGGTTGGGCAGCGAGAAAAGTGCAACAACGAATGAATGGAAATCCAAAATCTCTGTAAATTTTCATTAAAATTAATAAAAAAAAATTGAGCAGAAAAAAATTTGGTAAATAGTTGGAAAACTGATGTTTATCAACTACGGAAAGAGGAACCCTGCTAAAGGATTAAAATGGAATTTGGGGCTGGAGAATTCTCACAAAGATATTATATTTACAGAAGAAAAAACAGATACATTATAGAATATGTGTGCCAAGAAATGAATGTTGCAGCTCTAAATATGCCTTGAATCCCTATATCAAGAATGTCCAATCTCTAGTTCTCTGCTGACACTCCTAGTTGAGTAATAAGTGTCCTACATAGTCAGTGTGACAGCCTCGTGGCTGCATAATGGAGACTTGCATACTGTCTTGTAAAAAGCAAGCTTCTCACCCTCAACATGGACTCCTGGTATTAACTATAAATGATAGGGAAAAAAATTATTCTTATTCTTTTTTTTTGACATGTTTTATTTTTCTCCTGGAAAAATTTAAAACCTAAAATGAGAGCAGGGAAGATTCTTGAGATCCACGGGGTCTTAATAATTCTTTTTCACATTCAAGCTCTCTGTAGTTGACAATTTTTAGATCTATTTTGTGAAAGTAAATAACTCTCTCACCTAACATTTCACTAAAATCCGTACTAAAATTGAGATTATAAAATTTTTCTTTTCTAACAATTTCTTATTTATTGATTGAAAAATAGCATTGAAGGAAGCGGTTGTGAACACTGTATTTATAAGGCTGAGTAAAAAATTAATGGGAGATGAACAAAAGATACTGTTTATATAGAGAATCTTTTTGTCCTTTGGTGGTATAATCTGTTGGGAGCTGGACTGCTAACATAAATGCTGCATCTGTAAGGTGGTTTGAATCCATCGTTTGCCCTGAGGGAGAAGGATAATCCCTCTCCTCCCAAGTGATTTATAACCTTTGAAAACCTGCTAGAAGAGAAATTTAGTTATGAGTCAGTTCTGACTTGACAACAATGAGTTTGAAATGGGTTCCCGCCCCCTCCCAACCCCCCATATCAGTTTTAGGGCTTAGAATAATATAATTTTATTTTTTTTAAAGGCGTTTAGAGCTTATCCGTCCCAGTCAGTTTATACCTGTGGGCACTACAGTACAGTATTAATCTTAGCAAATGGATATTTGGGCCTGTTCTGATAACCATCTGTTCAGATTTTACTTCATTTGATCTTTATATCACTCAATATTCAAATAATTACATCTTAAATAGAGAAAAAAAGATCTACTTCAATTTTAGCTTTCTTACTGCCTCTTCTCACAGAGCAAAGTATGTATTTCTGCTCCATTTACTCAGCACTCCACCCTGAGTAGATGGATGGGGAAGAAAGATGAGATGAGATTTGGAGACAGAGGAGAAACTGGACCACTCTTCTCTGCCTTGCTCAATTACTGGATGTAAAGTCCTTAGAATTGGGCCTATTAAGCACTCCCAAGCATGATGCCCCTCTCCATAGACTGGTCTCTCCTGGTGTCATGCCCAAAGTAGGTCAGACAAGGCTTCAGAATCCTTGCCTCTGACTTACAGCCTGGTTTCACCCTCTCTAGTACGAACCTGTTTGTTCTCTTAGCAATTCATGATATATTCAGCATTCTTGTCCAGCACCACAGCTCAAAAACATCAGTTCTCCTTCTGTCATCCCTAGTCATGCTTGGGAGAGTGAAGGGGCAGCACAAGAGAGGAAGACCCTCGATGAGATGGATTGGTTCAGTGAGTAGGGTAATGGGGGTAGGTGTGCCAGAGACACTAAGATTGGCACAAGATGGAGAAGGGTTGAGGGCTATCGTACATAGGGTGGCTATGAGTTGTAGGTGACTTGACAGCACATAACAACAACATTAAGCACTCAGTAAATGTGTTGCTATTTTTTTATTTCATCCTTCCTCTGTTCATTGGTTCAGTATATTGTGTTGAAAGAAAATGGTTTCTTTTTCTTTAATTTTCTAAAATGAAGAAACTAGTGAGAACTTACAGAGATTTTGTTGTTCTTTTTGGTAGTTTCAAGAAAGACATATCAGAGTTAATGCCTGAATAGTTACTTACATTATCCCAGGCCACATTGTTGTTGACGTGCTATCAAGTCGACTAGAACTCACAGCAACCCTGGGAACAACAGATCTATACCAAGTCCTTTCTATCCCATATTTCATCCCTCTGCAGCAACCACTGTGTCAGTCTATCTCATTGAGGGTCTTCCTTTCCTTTGCTGATCCTAGATCACTTTTCACTGAGAAGTCACATTCTAATCTTTATTGGGTTGCTATAAAATTATTTAATTAAAAAAATCTTTGGCCAAAAAAAAGCATTTACATTTTTAATCTGATGTATCAATGTCATCAGTGACAAAGCAAAATATGATAATACCTGCCTTTTTTTTTCAGAGAGTGACAATACATTTTTTATCAGAGAACTAAATGTGTTGACCTTTGTGTCTCTGTCACTGCTGTTTTCATCATTTGTATTTGTGTTCTCTTTTTAATACCCAACAGCATTTTCACATCTTTCTCTCTGCTGTTTTGATGTACTAATGCTGTTAGTCACAGGTTTTGCACAATTGAAAGATTTTAATCTTCTATGAAATTAGCTTCATATACATATAACATGCAGTATATGAGAAGTTGCATTTCCAGTTGCACTATTTTTAAAAGTACAATTTGTTTTAGAAGAAAAATTTGTGTATGTTACTAAAACTAGAAAATAATGCATATGTCATATGTTTTTAATATTTAATGTTATGTAAAAATTTAGCAGAAAGTTACATTCTTATATTTTGTTGCAGATATTTTGCAAATTAGGTTCAACTATCAAAATCCAAATATATTTTTTTTACTGTCAGTGGTTTCTAAAAATGGCATTAGATCACACCGGCAGTGTTAACGCTGTGCTATAAGAAGTTCAACTGGAACAGTGTAAAAATACAGTATTAGGATGTCTGACCTCCTCTAAGTTCAAGAAGGGAAAGGGAGTCAGCATCAGTACTACAAGGCTGATTCCTGCCAGATAGAGATCAGACATACTTCCTCCTCCTAACATTTTTGCCATTTCTGACACCATCAGTTCATTTCATGGCACTGTGTGCCTCTTCTGGGTTCAATAATTTGTTACGCGTAACTCACAGACCATATGCTCATGATTGTGGGGTTTATTAAAGAAGTTCTAGACTCAAGTAGTTGAATGACTCAAGATAAAATTCTTCAGTCAGAACAATTTCTTCTCAGTCTTGCTCACAGACAAGTATCTCTGTCCTTTGGCTCCTCAGCCCCTCAACCTCTCCCCTTCTTAAGTGAGTATTAAAAGGTTCTGTAATTCCTCCACTAAGTGTCTGGATGTACCCCCCACCACCATATGTCACCAGTAGCTCTTGACCTGCAGGTGCTCAACTCTCTTGCCTCTTGCTCCGAGTCAATGAGCCTAGTTTCACTGAAATATGTCTGAAAGCACCTCAGTCTGCCACCAACCCTCCTGCCTTAAGTTGCTTAATTCTCTAATTCAATGATGTGCCACCTCCACTGTAGCTTATTCTGTGGGCCAAGAAGCCCCTGATGCTATCTCCTAGTCCTGCTACTGCTGGTTCTTCACTCTGCTTGTCACTGCTGCCCATGATGTCCTTTAGGTCATGGAGGTTCTCAATGTAGGGAGCTTGGGTTTGAGGGACACACCCTACTCCCAGTTCTTCCTGATAATACTAGAGTCCTCTCTGTTCTGAGATTGACTCTCGTTTATGCTTAGCAGAAAGATGAACATGGCTGATATCTTCTTTAGAGGTCAGCTACATGATGGTCCCACCTCACCAGGAATTCCATGCTCTTTATTTGCAAACTATTCACTACCTTTCGTGGCCCACAGGCACCTTATTTGTACTCTTACAGTAACTCTGTGGGAGTAACAAGATCATACATGACCCATGGGGCATATCAAGTAATTCTCTAGTCCACAGCCAGAATTTCTCTAGGACAATATGATGGAAGGAAACTTTCTGGGTAAAGTGACCCTGAACACCAAACCAAAACTTCCAGGAAAATATTAATTTGTCTTAGCTAATTTATTTACCACAAACTAAGCTTTTAAGAAATGAAAAACCTCTCATGTTTTACCAAGAGAACTCATTCCTTGACAGTTCCTAACCCCATCCATTCTCTCTTTGCCAGAATGAATGAACATGTATTTACATGTCCCAAGTGGTATATGAAAATCTCCCAACTGCTGGGCTCAAATTTCCAGTATCTAAATGCTATATATGTGAGAAGAATAAGACGGATAAGGACTATTAGTGTATATGTTTGGTGGTGCAGTGGTCAAAGCATACACTTGCACATGCAGGGGTAAATTGATTCTGTTCTTACAGGCATCAGTTCTGAAAGGTTGTGTCCTGTATACTTATTTTTTTCCCCTGAACAAATTCTGTAAATATTCATGACATTAATTTCGCTTCTGAAATCTTGCTTTCTCTCTTGTTTCCTAGTCAATTGGAAATGCTAAGACAACCAGGAATGATAATAGCAGCCGTTTTGGAAAGTACATTGAGATTGGTTTTGATAAAAGATATCGAATCATTGGTGCCAATATGAGAACTTACCTCTTAGAGAAATCCAGAGTGGTTTTCCAGGTAAGATGGGCATGTTTACATACATTCTGTGTTACACTGTCATGTACGCGCATGCTTGCTGATATGCATCTGATTTTCAATACCTTGACTGCATCATTGGCAATATTACAACAAACTACACTTGAACTGATTTGTGTAAAAAGGTACTTGTATGAAACATTAATAATCTTCGGCAATCGGTACATATTGCAGTTTAATGGTTTTGACTTTACCGATGTTGTTGTTAAGTGCCGTCAAGTCGCAGGCGACTCATAGCGACCCTATGAAGGAGAGTCCTTGACGCTGGGGTGCCTTTCATCCTCTCTCCAGGTTCATAGGGTTTTCCGAGGCAAGCTGTTATGGAGGTGGATGCCACTCCTCCTTCCAATTTGACTTTACTTATAGATAGTTTAAAAGCTTATTTAAGAAGAGATCCTGTTAGTTTAGACTTTTCTAGCATATTTCCTGGTGGCACTCTTGTTTAATCTTCTAACTGAAAGTTGGTGGGTCAAACCAACTTGGAGAAAAGATGAGGCATTCTGGGTCAGTAAATATTTACAATGTTGGAAATTCTGTGGTGCAGTTCTCCTCTATCCAGTAGGGTCCCTGTGATTTGGAATCTACTCAATGACAATGTGGCTGATATTGGTTTGGTTTGGTACAATTTTTCTCAGTTTTTTAAAAAAAGTATTGTTCATTTTGTGCCTTCAGTTAATTACAGTGTAAATTTACTTCAAGAAAGAAAAAATATCTTTGTCCTCTTCTTTGGAGAATAATATTATTTCAGTAGACTAAACAGTAAAGTCAACAACAAACCCACTGCCCTACAGCTGGTTCCAACAGATAGTGACCCTCTTTCTGCTGTATGAGGCTGTTGTAAATCTTTCTGGGAGGAGACTGCCAATCTCTTTTCTTTGGAGCAGCTGATGGACTCAAACTACTGACCTTTTAGTTAGCAGCCCATTACGTTATACACTGTGCCACCAGGATTCCTTTTAAATAGAAGAAAAGGATTAAAAATTACTGCTGTTGTATTGATTTCCTTTCATAGTCACTCTCCATCAAGTTTCTGAGGCTGTAAATTTAATAGAAAGAGACTGCCTGTCTCTCATGTAGTGCCGTTGCTGGATGCAACCTGCGTGAAGCAGAGCCTTTTGGTTAGTTGTTCGACACCCTGTGGATTGCTCCATTGTTTGTTGTTGTAATTGTTGTGTACTGTTAGGTTAGAACTGACCCGTAGCTGATTCTCCAGTGGGTTTTCAGAAGCAGTAAATGTCATGGGAGGAGATTGCCCATCCTTTCCCATTAAATCTACAGTTGGTAGATTTGAATCACATGCTTTTGGAATTTCAGTGCATTTTCTTACCACTAGGTCAGCAGAGCTTCATTACAGCACTTGGTATTGCCAGATGGTCTCCTACCCAAGTACTAACCAGGCCTGACGCTGCTTAGGTTCAGAGACCAGATGAGATTAGGCCCCTTCAGGGTTTTTACAATCCAGTTGTGAACTACTAAGAATACACTCAGTTGATTAATATCATTCCGGTGGATCTGTGTAGAATCTATATTCTCATCTGTATATGTTAGGTTATTTTTTTAACGGAAAGTATAGCACTGGCTGACATACATTACCATAATTATAGTCTAATCTAAAGAGTGTAGATTTATCTTTGGAAAACTCTCTGTAGAGAACTCCTAGTGACCTTTGTGTGCCTTATGCTGGGGATGCAAGATTGTGTGACCCAGAGCTTTGAGTCTCAAGACCCCTGGGCACTCAGTGTAGCATAGTCTACCTCTCAAGTCTGTTATAGCTTTGAGTGAGTTTGGGCAGCCATTTTCTTACATTTTCATGCTGTTTTAATAAGTACATATTTTAAATAAGGCATTTGGTACTTTGATTTTGGAAATGTGCTTGTGGCTATTTAAGCATCGATGGGGGTGTCTGTTGTTCTTGTTATGTGCTGTCGAGTCACCTGCGACTCATAAAGACCCTATATATAAAAGAACTCTGAGCCCTGCTCTATCCTGAGCCAACCTTATTTTCTCTGACAGACCTACCCCATTACCCCAGTCACTTTGTCACTCCATCTCATCCAGGGTCTTCCTCTCTTGTGCTGTCCCTCCAACCTCCCAAGCATATGTCCCTCTCCAAGGACTGGTCCCTCCTTGCAACATACCCAAAGTTTGTCAGATGAAGCCTCAGAATCCTTGCCTCCAAGGAGCAGCCTGGTTTCACCCTTTCCAAGACAGAACTCTTTGTTCTCCTAGCAGTCTATGGTATATTCATTGCTCTTCTCCAGCACCACAGCTCAAAGGCATCAGTTCTCCTTCTTTCATCCCTAGTCATTGTCTGGCTTCCTGATGCATAGAAAGTAAATGTGAAAACTATGGCCTGGATCAGGCACACTTTTTTTTTTATTATTAAATTTTATTAGTTTTAATGAACATTTACAGGGATTTTTGGTTTTCATTCCTTCATTGTTGCACTGTTTTCTCTACCCTCCTCCCCAGTTTGTTCTTCTTCCCCCCCGCCCCCCGGATGTCTATTTTAATTGTCCAATTGCCACAGTGCTTGTCAAAGCCAGTTCTGATTAATTTCCTTTGTCAGTGTGTCCTTTGCCATTCCCTATCACTCCTCCCTGAGAGAGACTTCACCCTGATTCATAAGGAAAAGGGGATGGCGTATTCTCTTAGCTACTTCCTGCTGAAAAGGAATGCTGTGGGTTTCAGGGTGAAGATCTTCTCTCACTACTCTAAAGGGCCCCTTTGGCAGTAGGAAACACATAGACTATTATGGAGATTGATTTTGGAATTTAGATGCACTGTTATTAATTGTGCTTAGCCGTACATGTTCATATCCTTAAAGATGTATCATGAGGTGTTGCAACCTAGAAGACACAAATTTAACTAACAAGTTAAAAGTACATGAGTCAAAAATTAACAAGCAGTAATATTCCGAGTAGAGGTTCTAGTAGTGGCACAAATCAAGTTACAGAGGGAAGGTGGTTCTTACAATAAAAGGCCTATAGACTAGCACTTTGTCTATTATAGTGTACAAGTTAGGAACCACAAGATGTAGAGGCTCAGCTATGTCATTTATGCTTCTTAAGTCCTGGAGCAAATTCCATCTACCACTGGGCTGTTTTACAACTCGCAAGTTCACATGCAAGGTAGAGGTGAAGTAAGGAAGTGCTTATGAGGTTTTCCGCCCATTCCAACAACTAAGAGATAGTGAGAAGGGTTGGGACCTCAGAAAACGTTTAGGACCAATTAGTAGGCTCTGTGTCCAGGAGAAAATGAATATACTTACCAGTAATGTTAATGCTCATCCACGGCTCTTCTGGGAGGATCTAAATCGTTGAAGCGCCCTCCTTTGTTTCCAGCTTGGAGCTGGGGCCTGTCAGTCCTGTCTGCCACGAGGACCTGATGTGGGCCACTTTGACCAAGTGTCCTTCAGAGCCACATTTAAAGCAAGTGAGTGGGAGCTTCCTCTCTACTCCCTTGCCTATCTGTGGCTTTCGTCTGTGACACTGTCTACTGAAGTGGCCCAGCTTTCCACAGTGGAAGGAATTCTGACCTCCTTTATTACCTTTGGGTGGCACTGTATATGAGGAAGACTTCCTTTTCAATCAGGCACACTTTAATCTCCAGACTGATACTGTTGCTCCTCAATGTTCTGACATGTCTCTGACAGCAGACTTTCCCAATGCAATCAATCTTTTAGTTTCCTGGCTGCTGTTACCAAAGTGTTGATTGTGGAGCTGAGCAAATTGAAGCTTTATATAATAGATAGATAGATAGATAGATAGATAGATAGATAGATAGATAGATAGATAGGCTAGATAGATAGATAGGCCAAGCAAACTAAAGCTCTCTCTCTATATATAACATTACATTTTGCACTGCTAATTGTTGTTGTTGTTAAGTGACATCGAGTTGCAGGCGACTGCAACCCTACGAAGGAGAGTCCTCGACGCTTGGGTGTGTTTCTTCCTCTCTCCAGGTTCATAGGGTTTCTGGAGGCAGTCTCTTATGGAAGTGGATGCCACTCCTCCTTCCAAGCTTGTTTTAATTGGGGAGCTCCACCCCACTCTCTGTCCGCATTGGGTGACCAACCATTAATGCATTTGACACATCAGTGTCACAGTGTTCAGCCTCATAGCAACCACAAGTGACTGCGGTATGGCAACTTGTACACCAGGGCTATACGACCTAGAGGAATGTCTGAACAAAAACAATGAAAGATAGGCCCGAGGGCCACTGCTAGTAGTAAGGTTAGCAGCTTGAATCTACAGCTGCTCTGCCAGTTAAAGTTGGACTGTCTCTTCCTATAAAGATTTGCAGACTTGGAAACCCAGTGGAGGGTCATCAGCAATTGGTATCCATTTGATGGCAGTATGCTTGGTTTTAGTTTAACTTATAACACTTGGTTTATATAGTAAGACAATAGTCTTCTAATGCATTTATAGACACAGGGAAATATTACTATACACATGCCCATATACATATACCTATTTGCATAGGTTACCCCCATTAAAGGATCATTTATTAGCCAGAAAAAAGGATGTGTGAAGCATTGGCAGATAAGATTATGTTAAAATAGTTGAGATATGATTGATCAGTAAATGATTGAAGGTTAAATAAGTAAGAAAGACAATCTGTGGTTAGTCAGGTTGCCAGAAGCTACTAGTACTTAAAAAAAAACCCAAGATCTTTATTGCTTTGTCTAGAGACAATGGAACAATTCTAATTATTTCCCAATTTCCCAGGTTTATATAATATGGGAGATATTTGGAATGTCAAAATGAATCAGACATTCAGAGAAAACATTTAATTTTGTCCTCCATGTGCAGAGATAACCAAAACATTTCACATAGTCATTTAATTTCTAGTTCTCTCTGTGTTAAACTATCTATCTGATCTTGACAATTTGTTCTTATGATCATTGGTGATTGGTAAATCGTTCAGTGTCGTCTGTCCCTAAAACAGGTTTCCTTTACCAAATACCAGTTCCCTTTGGGGCTCAAACCAGACTTTGGCCTTGTTACACTCATTGTCTTTAAGTCAGAACTTAACTCATAGCTGCTTGACTCGTGTTGAATTTCAAGGGTGTAAATCACATGGGAAGAGATTGCCCGTCTTTCTCCCACAGAACAACTAGGGGATTTGAACCACTTGTCTTTGCGTTAACAGCACAGCTTCCTATGGATCATGCCACCAGAACTCTCTTTGGCCAACAGAGTTAGTCAGTTGGACACACTGTAGAATTGGAGTACAAAACCTTGATTTTCTGTAAACTATATGGCCTAACTGTATTTTTTTACAAATGCATTTGTGGAAAAGGAACATCAGGAAATAAAAAAAAAATCCCACAAAAAACAACCAACCTTGGAGTTTTAAACGACTTCTTTTTTTCCTATTCTATAAAATATTATTATTGATATATAATATTTAAACTCAACTTTTCCTGATGATATGGTACTTTGGTGTATTTTGTATGAGCAGTGTCAGCAGACAGCTCATTCTAAAATCTGCTAGAAAACCATGAATCTAAGGAGTGTTCTGAAGGAATAATTACAAAAAATGGTTTTTCTTTCCCTCCAAAACACTGTCCCTTATGTTTGTAGCCATATGTCACTAATTTAAAAAGTTTAACTGTCAAGTTTTACAACATGAGAGTCTAGGGAACATTATGTTGAGTGAAATAACTCAGTCCCCAAAGGATAAATGCTACAGTAGACTGCCACTGTGAAAATAGGAGAGTAACTGACAAGGGGAGGGGAGAGGGGGAGCACAGAAATGGAATGTGTAGACAAAGATCTCCACAAAGGCCAAGGCCAAGGGAGAATCAAGCTGCAAGGAGTTGATAAAGACAATATGGCTACTGCAATTAGCAAGGTAAGTAACTGTTTAAAAAGGAAGGAGAGAGGGGCTTTGGAAGAAGGAAGAGGAAATCATTAGTCAGCAGAGATTAGTGAGGGAAAGGATGGTGAAGAAATAGGTGAGGTGCAATGGGGACTTGAGATGGAAGGATAAAGTAACACATCAGTAATATTCATTATATAAAACAATGTACAGAAAGGGTTGTATGAGAGGAAATGTAAATTAATGAAACAGTGCATATGAATGATCATATAAATAAATAATGTATTTACTTTTAAAATGAAAAGATTGATGCCTTTGCATGATGAGGTTGATGAAGAGTGTTAAATATCCCATGGACTGCCAACTTGGAAGAAGTGCAGACAGATGGCTCCTGTGAGGCAAAAACCTCCCAAAAGTATTATTATCCAATAATTTATTTTGAATGTGACCAATAAATACACACTCATATATATACACATATACTACTAATCATAAGATTTAATTATAAATATGTACTAGTAAGGGAGCTCCGGTGGCCTAGTGCCAAAAAGCTGCATTGCAATCCCAGAGATACACAGTTTAAATCCACCAGATGCTCTGCTGAAGAAGAAAGGGCAATCTTCTCCTTTACCAGTCAGATCCAATTTGATGGTACACACAAACAAAATAATAAAATTAAAGCAAAGCAAAACCAAGTAAGTGTGTACTAGTTAATTTAGAATGATGTTGTTGGTGTTGATTGCCTTCGAGCCAAGCACAACTCTTAGCGACTCAAAGGCCTGAAGCCTCTCTACAACTATCAACATTTATCAAAGTTCATAGTTTCCAGATGTCATGTTGTTTTAAAAGTGCTTCCAATAGGACCATTTATTTAACCAACTGAGATTTAATATTAAAATTTTACTTTATGAAATTTTTGATTGAAATGCTATACTTGAAAACTGTTTTCTTCTTTCAAAGGCAGAAGAGGAGAGAAACTATCATATCTTCTATCAGCTTTGTGCTTCTGCAAAGTTACCTGAATTTAAAATGCTGCGATTAGGTATAAATATGGCTTTATATTTGTTGCACTGTTATTGTTTTCTTTTAACTTCTAGTTCACTTACTTGTAAAAAAAAAGGAGCTTATCTCATACTGAAGTACTGATGGGTCAAATTATGTATGCATAATATGGAATAATAATATAAATGGAAGTTACGGGAGGAGTAAGGGAGTGGCCGTATAAGTGGAACAAAATTGAATTTGAGTTGATATGTTTAAGATTGGAGTTGAGTGCAACCACTGTGGAAGGCGGTATGGCGCTTTCTCAAAAAGTTGCAAATAGAGATACCATTTGACCCAGCAATTACACTGCTGGGAATATAGCCCAAAGATACCATAACTGACATCCAAGCAGATATATGCACACCCATGTTTATTGCGGCTTTGTGCACAATAGCAAGGAGTTGGAAACAACCCAGGTGCTCATCAGCAAACGAATGGCTAGAGAAAATATTCACACAATGGAATACTATGCTGCACTGAAAACCAAGGAACTCATGCAATAGTATTAAAAATGGGTGACCCTGGAGGACATTCTGATGAATGAAGTATCTCAGTCACAAAAAGACAAATACTGCATGGTGCCACTGTTGTAAAACAGGACTGACCTCGGGGTTGGAGGGAGACTGAGAAAGATGGGTTCAATAATGTATACTGCATTGAAACAGATGAGGGAGAAAACTTTAAAAGGATATTTAAAAGGGATATGTGATTAGGTATTTTTGTCATGACAGGAGTCCAGAGTGAAGGCTGCGTAGTGGATTGGACCTGGGGGAGGCTTTGTAAAACAATGAAAGAATTTTTCTTTTACTTTCCCAAGAGGGTAGTGTACTGGGGGGGGGGAAGATTGGGAGGGGAGAAAAGTGCAAAAGTGAATGAATGGAGACCCAAAGTCTCTGTAAATTTTCATTGAAATGAATAATAAATTTAAAGAAAAAGATTGGTGGGGAGCTCTGGTGGCCTAGTAGCAAAAAGCTGCATTGCACTCCCAGAGGAATGTAGTTCGAATCCACCAGATGCTCTTCTGGAGAAGGAGGGGCAATCTCCTCCTGTACCAGTCAGATCCAATTTGTCGGTACACACCCAAAAAAATAATAAAATTAAGAAAAAAAAAGATTGGTGATGAGTACATAGAGGATTATTATACTAGTTCTCTCTACTTTCATATATGTTTTAAGTTTTTCTTAATTAAAAGGCATCTTTCTGTCTGATGGAGATCTATAGGGTTCCTGATGAAGACAGTAAGGGAGCTTTGGTGTGTAAAGGGTTTGGCTGCTAACTCAAAAGTGGCCCAGAACCTCTCTGATGGTTAAAATTCCCAGCTGCTCATTGAGGGAACGATGGGCAATCTTCTCTTGGGCAATTTACAGCCTCTGGAAACCTGCTGGATTGTCAGCCATGAGTTGGCCCCGACTTGACAGCAGTGTGGAGGGAGGGAGTGATCCTAAACATGTAGCCATTACCCAACTAAGAGAAATATTTAATACTGAGTTTTGTATTAAAATACTATAACTGAAATAATAGGAAGCTTAGTTTTAAACCTTGTCATTTTACTGTACTGTCACTGCCCCTAATTCAGAGTGACTTAAGGATAAATGTCAAGGCTTTCTCATGGGCCGCACAGCTTTAATTTCCCTTATTTACAGGAGATGCAAATTACTTTCATTACACGAAGCAAGGAGGCAGTCCTGTGATTGAAGGAGTTGATGATGCCAAGGAGATGGCACATACCAGGCAAGCCTGCACTTTGCTAGGTAATTAAATTTCCTCTTGAGCTCTTCTGAATAATGACTTTATGACTCAAACAATCTTTGCTTGGAATGTTGACTTGACTTTGAATTAATGTGTTACTAGGAGATTGAAGATTCCCTTAAAAAAAAACACCCAACTTTTTTGGTTGTGAATGACATGAACTTTCTTTTTGGGGTGATAAACTTCTAAAATTAGATTGTGGTTAGTAGATGTGCATCTCTATAAATTTCTAAAAATTACTGACTTGCATACCTAAAATGGATGAATTTTGTGATCTGAAAATTAAATAAATGTATATATGTAAATTAACATAGGTATATAATACAATAAAGTTGCCTTAAAAATACTTGAAGGCATTATAGGAGGTAGGACTAGTTAATTTTTTGCTTAAAGTTTTACAGAATCTGAAGGTTAGAACTAAACGAAATGAGTTCTATTAAGATATAAGTTTTCAAAGTGCGTTAAGTTTGGTTTTCTTTTATTTGGGGTTTTTGTTGTTGTTTCATATGTGTGTGGTTCTGGATCGGCTGTCCTTTGTAGCACTTGGGGTCACCAGGAGTCAGTGTTGACTGTGCGAGCTTTTACTGGGAAATGTGACAGTGAGCTAGCTCGGTGACAGAACTTTGTATTATATAAAATTTAGTATTTGACACTGCTAAGTGCCACATTTTCTTTCTTAGATTGAAGAATGTTGACTTTTCATGTGATTTACATTAGTCTTAGTACCTTAGTGACAACTTTTAGATATTAATACTTTTAAAATCTCAGGATATAAAAATAACTGCAAAGCCATATGCTGATACTTTGAGGAATACCCACAAGTGAATTAATTTAAAATCACATACTCTACTTGGGCTGTTTCAGCATGGAGTAGTGTTTTGCAGGTCTACAGGGAAATGTGTTAGAAACACAGAATCTCAGAACCCACCCTAACCCTACTGAATCAGAGATCCATGCGTGAGTCATATGCACTCACTCAAGTAAAATAAATAGAGCTTTACCTCCTAAGCAAAATCAGTTTGCAGGTTGAAGATTGTAAGTTTTAAAAAGTTTTACTGTAGGAAATAGCAAAAACATTCATTATAAGGTTAACACTCTGTATTAACTGCCTGGTTAAATATTGGGAAATAATTTTACTACTTTTACTTACATATAACCATCCTTAATGTTCTGTATATTCTTATTTTTTAAAATTCTTATTTAATTGGGAGGCGGGGCAGAAGTCAGATATAATAAAAAGCTACAGGCAGTGCAGCTTTCTTCTCCTCTATATCCTGTTCTAACACCAAGTTTGGACATGCTTTCATCAAGCTAGAGTACACCAGTCTGAACTCCTCTGATCAACTCTTACTGGATTTATACAGTCTGTGCAGTTAGAAGAGTTAAGTAATCAGACCTGGGTTTCAAATTGCATTTGGCTTAGAGAGAAATAGAAATAGCAATAATGTTAGTACAGTCCTTAAGCCCTGCATGTCACAATGATGTTGATAATTTATTAGCATTTAAGCTTATGCTATGTAGTATGTTATCTGCATTGTCTTTTTTAATCTTCACACTTACCTGTTGAGACAGTCACTGTTATTTATTTTAAATGAAAAGATGGAAGCCTAGAAAAGTGAAGTTACTTACCCAAAATGAGATGGCAACTCAAAAGCAGAACCAGGCCTCAAGTGCTCGTCTGTAACTCTCTCTGTGCCCAATGTTGTCAGCCATGATGTCAAACTAACAAACCCATTAATGTCAACAAAGATCAAAGTGTTGTTAATTGTGCATAACATCATGCAATATTTGAGAATTAGCAATGGGCTTAACATTGTCTGTTATATTTGTTCAGTTCCTATTCTAAAATTAATCACTTGCTCATTCACTCTAATGTTTCAGGAATTAGTGAATCTTATCAGATGGGAATTTTCCGAATACTTGCTGGCATCCTTCACTTAGGCAATGTTGGATTTACATCTCGAGATTCAGACAGCTGCACAATACCTGTAAGTTCAGGATGAAAAAAAAAAAAAAAAGGATGAGCTTAGTATGATGGGAGTTGAGTTGTGGGGTTTTTGTTGTTGTTGTTAGTCCTTGTTTTATGAAAATAATATATTTTACCAGAGAGATAATTTTTAAATAACTATATACTGTAAAGTAGAATCATAAACAGTGAATAAAGAAATATGGATTCTAATATCTCATGTACAGGGATTGTGTGTGTTTGTGTGTGTGTAAGTGATTTTGGCTCTATATCATTTATTATTTATTCTATTTTTATATTATTTCTATTATAGAGATGTTACAATTGGATCAATGAGTCTACAGCAAAGAATTCATTTGGTCCATGACACAAATACCAAAAGTTGCTAACTTTATTTCAGGGGTAGAAAAGGAATATGGTTTAAAAATTGTTGAAGAAATAGTTAGTAGTGGTTGTTGCTGGGAAGAACTAAATGGCTGATAGTGAAGGCAAAGGGCAAGAAATGGATTTGCCCCTTTTAGTCTTATTGAATATGATTCATGTGCATCTGTAACCTGTTACAGTCCAGCAGAAGAGACATAGGCAAACAGGCAGGAGGAGCTGATATGGACAGGTGAAAGGACTACACTCATACCATACGTAGATCTATATCCATATATAGTGTGTGGTGTAAGTACGCACGTATGTGTAACACAACCATCAGGGATCAGTGTTGTACAAGCTTCTTAATCATAACCAAGCACCCTGATGGAATGAGTTGCTGGTTCTGGGGCACTGAGAACATCAAGGTCCGTTGACCTTGCATAGTCCACAAAGACAATGTTCTGCATGCTACATTGGTGAATAGTAGTGACTAGGACCTTAAAAGCTTATGAATAGCCATCTACAGTGTAACTATTGCTTTCTCCATATCCAGAATAATATCCAGAATAAAGAAAAGGGAAGAAAGATGCATTGAAACAATTAGTCCAAATGACTAATTCACCCTGTGAACCTCAACATTTGTGACCAGAACTAGATGGTGTCCTGTTACCACTGCTAACCTCTCTAAGAGGGATCACAGTAGAAGGCCCTGAATAGAGTGGGGGCAAATGTGTACCATAACTCAAAAATATAACAAAGATCACACTCACTCCTCTGATAGAGACTAGTGAAATCCCCAAGGCTATTCCTTTAATCCCCCTTCAAACCCCAAACAAATTCAGTACCTTGGCTCAACTTTTAGCCAAATGATAGACAAGCCTATAAGTTGACAAAATACAACAGGGAGGCACTGACTCCTTAGAATAAGCAGCCATATAAGGTGAAGAAAGCAATATTTGTCCAAGGATAAAACTCTGGAGGCAGGAAAGGGTGGGAGAGAAGGATTAATAGATATGAAAACTACAGGAAAGATAAGGGGATAATTAAGATTGTAAAACAATATTAAGATTATATAACAACATTAACATAATTGATATTGCAAAACAATACATATGAATGGTTGAACGAAAAACCAATTTGCTTCACAAACTTTCACTTAAATTTTGAGGACTTCTTGTTTTTGTTCAGGTTACCCTGATCTCTTCTCACATTCTACATTCTAGACATTTACTTGCCAAGTTGCCTCTGTTTCCAGACTTTCCTGAGGTTCTCTCTGCCTCTTATTTGCCTTCTAGCACAAAGATGTGGCAGTCTTTAAAAGCATTTCACTTCTGCCTTCTTTTGTCTTAGCACATATTACATTGTTCTGTAAAGATATCTCTTGCTTGCCTTTCCACATGATGATTTGGAGTTTTTTTCTTTTATGTTCTAAAAATTTTAGAAGGAGTTCTGGTAGCCTTGTCAGTAGGGAGTTGGTCTGCCAACCCAAAGGCCGGCAGTCCAAATCCCCCAACTGCTCTGCAGGAGATAAATGGGTAATCTCCTCCTTTGGAATTTGCAACCTCTGAAAACCTACTGAGGTCAGTTATGAGTTGGTTCTGACTCAATGGCAATGAATTTGAGATTTTGCTTTGGAAAGACGTCGAGAGCTCTGGTGGCTTAGTCTTTAGGGAGTTGCACAGCTAACCCAAAGTCCACACCATTCTAGAGGGTTGTATCCATCAAGAGCTCTGTCAAGAGAAAGGTGGGCAGTTCTCTCCCATTAAGATATACAACCTCAGACACTCGATGGAGGATTTATGAGTTGGAATTGATGACAGTGACATAGCCCTTTATATAAAACAGACCCAAAGGCACATGATTTGAATCCACCACCTGCTCATTGGGAGATGGGCAGTCTCCTCCTATGCGATTTACTGCCTCTGAAAACTCACTGGAGGGCCAGCTATGGGTCAGTTTTGGCTCCATGGTATACCACCACCTCCTAGAAGCAAAGAATGAGTTGCTTGCCTTTTCTAAATATAGTAGCTTTGTATTATATCACAAAACTAGTTTTCTAAAGTTTTAAAAAATTATTATTATTATATGAAATATGTGATTTTAAAAAGCCCAAACCTGTTGTTGTTAAGCCAATTCTGACTCCTAGTGACTCTATATGACAGAAACAAACTACTTCTTAAGGTTTCCAAGGCTGTAATCTTGTGTAAGCAGACTTCTATGTCTTTCTTTCACAGAGCACCTGATGGATCCAAACCACTAACCTTTTGGTTAGCATTCTGACACATAACCACTGTACCACAGAGTCTCCCTATGTGAGACACAATAGAAAAGAAATGCGTTTGTGACAGAGACAACCCCTATGACGAATGACTTTTCTATAATTAAAGAGTCAAGAACTTGATAGGTGGGGAGCTTTGTTCACAGAAAACTTGATATTCATGATTTTTCATTATGGATATTTGGTATGTAAATTTCCTAACCCATAGAGCTTAATTTTAATTGCATACTTTTCTCTCTCAGCCATTTATTCCATGGTTTAATCTGTTTTAAGTGAGTGAAATGCTCGTCATTATTTAAATTGATTTCTTCTGAGGAAATATCATAGACTGGCCTTTTTTATTTAATAGCTTTATTGAGCTATAATTCATATACTATTCCATTGACTGACTTGAAGTGTGCTATTTAGTGGTTTTCAGTATATGCAAAAATATACTGCTGTCACCATAGTCAGTTATAGAGCATTTTAACAAAAGAACCTTAAATAGGAACCCTAAAGCATTTAGTTAGCATTCTCTTATCCAGCCACTTACCCATCATAGTCCCAAACAGCCACAAGCCTACTTTTGTATCTATAAATTTTCCTATTCTGGGCAGCTCATATACTAGAAATTTTCTAACATGTAATCTTTTATAACTGAATTCTCTCATGTAGCATAATGTTTTCAAGCTTCATCCATGTTTTCCTATTTATAAATGTGCCATTTCTTTTTTTTTTAAAGCTTATTATAATTTGAATGAAAGTTTACAGAGGAAATTGATATTCTGTTCAGATTTATTTTATGACAGTGGATAGTGACGCAGTCCCCACATTTTATCATCATCCTTCTGACTGTCTCCCTGTGGTCCTTGTTTTCATTCAACCCTCCAACTTTTCTCTTCCTATCTTCGGGTTTTTATCCTTGGACCCTGAGACCAAACTAGTCTTGGGGTCTCCAACAGTTCCCATCAAACCAGTAAACCTAGTAAGGCTTATTGTGATTTTGAGTTTTGGGCCACTTTTCTTTCTCACTCTGTCCAGGACCCTCTGCTGTAATCCCTTCAGAGTGGTTAGCGGTGGTAGCCTGGCACCATTTGTCTTGTTACTTTGGTTTCAGGGTCATGAAGGTCATGAGACTCATGAGGTCTGTTGGTGCTGTGGACTAATTCTTTCTGTGAGTGGGACTTTCCTGAGTATTATTCCTGTGTGCATATACCAAGTTTATGGAGAGGAACATGATGCTGGGAAGGGTGGAGGGTCGACGAAGGAGAAGAAGACCCTCAACCAGATGGATTGACACGGTGACTGCTGCAATGGGCTCTTGTGTGTCAGAAAGTGTGAGGATGGCGCAGGACAGGATTGGTTTCAGATCTTTTGTTCATAGTGTCGCTATGAGTTATATTTGACTTGATGGCATCTAACAACAACAACAGCTCAAAGGCAAGAAGGGAACAGATAGAAAGATAGATGAACACAAAAACCACAGGGAAGAAGTAGGAAATATTCTGCTACACTATAGGACAAGGTATTGATCTGTTGTTCATAAGGTTGTAACTTGATGCGACCTAACAACAAACAATGTGTATGAGTGGTTAAATGGATTACTGGTGGGTTCTTTAAACTCAAATAATAATAAAAAGGTTGGGTTTTTTTTAAAAAAAATCATTACACTGCCAATATTTCCTAAAATTTGAATATTTTTACAGTTTTACTCTTTCTAGGGAGCTCTGGTGGCCTATTGGATAAGGAGTTGTGTTGTCAACCTACAGGCAGGCAATTCAAATCCACCAGCTGCTCCAAGGGAGAATGATTTCCTGTACAATTCATGACCTCTAAAAACCTGCTGGAGGGTCAGCTGTGAGTCAGTTCCGACTCAGCAAGGAGTGAGTGAGTGGTTTCGTTCTTTGAGAAATTGAGAAGTAATTTCAGAGGAAGTGTACATACAGTCTATGGAAGTTATTCAAAAGTTACTTCACTCTGGTTCTTTAATCCCTTGGAATTTTGTGATTTTTGCTTTTTTTCCAGAAAATGTCAACTTTGTTGTTTTGATAGCAACTACAGTTTGACTACTGAAGAGGCGAGAATCAATGATCTCATTCTATTTGGTTTGACAGTCAGTGCTTGTGGACTCCATAGTCAAGAAGTCAGAGAGCATATTGTGTTGGATAGGTCTGCAGTAAAAGCGCTCTTAAAGGTTTCATCTTGGTTTTTTTGTTTGATCATTTACAAATCATGTTAGTTTTTCATTTATTCATTCTAATACATTTTGTTTTATTAAATTGATAAAAATTTGTTAATTAAGTGAATGACAATTTCTGACCAACCTCTTACTGTATATTGCCTTTACCTATATAAAAATTATATACCTCACTCCCTCTCTTCTCATCCCTGATAACCATTCACAAATGATTCTCTCTATTTGTAATCTTCCTTAGCTTTTCCTAGTGGTGGTCTTATGGCATAATAGTCATATTATGACTGACTTATGTTACTCTGCATCATTTCTTCTTGATTTATCCATATTGTACAATGTTTCATAAGTTCTTTATAATTTTTTTAGTGAAACTTAATACTACATTTTTTTGTTTTTTAATTTTTTAAAAATAATTTTAATGAACATTTACAGAGGTTTTAGATTTCTATTCATTCATTGCTGCACTTCTCTCCCCGCCCAGCCCTCCCCCTCAATACTACATTTTGTGGATGTTGTTTTCACGTCTTTGCTATTTCCTAAAGGTTTTAAAAAGTAAAGATGTGGCTTTGTTAACTAAGCCATAGGTTTTTTTCATTCATCTTGGATGCATATGAAAGCTGGACAGTGAAAAACTAAGACTGAAGAAGAATGCATATGTTTGTACTGTGTATTGCTGAAGGATATTAGCTATATGCTTGAGAAAAATAAACAAACTACTGTCAGAAGAAATAAAACAGAATTATCCTTAGAAATGAGGAGTCAGACTTCCCTGATTAGATAGATCCTTTTCCTCTCACATGCATAGTGTTCACCTCGGTAGTGATTTTATATTCAGGGAATGATCACTTGATTCATCATATCTCTTCTTGATGACTACAACAATAGAAGAACAGGAATGTCCTATCTGGTTTGCTTACTAGCACATCACATACTGGCTGGTCAGTAGATACTTACTGACCTGCTAGCTGATTTTCAGGTGGGCTGACTGAATCCCAAGAGGGAGACAAAGAAAATATTATGAAGAGTTTAAAAGGTCATTTTTGAAATGAACTTTGAAGGAGAACTTTTAAAATGTGCTCTAGATGCTAGTCTAAAAGCTGCTTTTGAGTATCACCATCAATTAGTGTAAGGTGATCTTGGTGTTACAACAAAGAAATTGCTAGATTATGTTACCTCTTATTATCAGTTTTCAGGAAATACTTAATTGGCATGGTCCTGGGAAGTAATCATTTTCTTTTGGCAGCCCAAGCACGAACCTCTCACAATCTTTTGTGACCTCATGGGTGTGGAGTATGAGGAGATGTGTCACTGGCTCTGCCATCGGAAGCTGGCCACTGCCACAGAGACGTACATCAAACCCATCTCCAAGCTGCAGGCCACAAATGCCCGTGATGCTTTGTCCAAACACATCTATGCCAAGCTTTTTAACTGGATTGTTGATCATGTCAATCAGGCTCTCCATTCTGCTGTCAAACAGCACTCTTTTATTGGTGTGCTGGACATTTATGGGTAAGGATTTTTGGCTAACATACCAAAGTGGACATTTTTTTCTAAAGATTATACAGTAACTATAAAAAGATGTTTTTATCTTCTGTTGGTGAGGAGAAGAAAAATTCTGCTTATGACAATTCAAGAGTACCTTGATGGTGGTGATATAATTGTATGTTGTTAAAACTGAACGCAGGGCTAGCTGAGTAAGCTAGTGGGTGGAATTGATTAGTTTTCAGATTTCTGTGGCACATTACTATTTAATTTCTTAACAATCTAATTTTATTTGCTACTTGGCTTTCTCCAAGTAGCCGTCTTTTAACTTTTAAGACCCTTTCAGTGCATTTGTGCTTATTTGATGCCTAATGTTTCATTTTCTGATTGAAGCCCTAAAAACCACCAGTGAGGTTTCTGTTTCTATTTTTTTTCTCAGTATGTGTAGAACCATGAGTATAATTGCAAAGAGCACTTGAGGACGAGTGAGCCATCAGAAGCTCATGTTGTTACCTGCTGGAGCTTTTAAACAATCTCCCAGCAGCTTGGCTGATGCTCTGCTGTTAGGTATACATAGTCCATGTTATTGACTTATAAACCTTCGTCTTCACTGAGGTGGAAAGTATCACAGTGTTGATCAATTCCCAGTTCCTTTCCTTCTTGAAATGTGTGCATTTTCAATATTTTTTAAAAGCAGTTTCTCTCTTTTTTCTCTCCTCACTTTTGGTCTTACAGATTTGAAACATTTGAGATAAATAGTTTCGAACAGTTTTGTATAAATTATGCAAATGAAAAACTACAGCAGCAATTCAATATGGTAAGAATTTTCCTCTTTGAATAGTATTCTATAAATGATCCTTTTGAATTCTTGATCTGTGTTTAAAGCTGGTTTCTAAAATGAAATCTTGACTTATACATACTGCCTGGGGTTTAGAACAGCTGAACTGCTGGGGAATTGCTAATTAAATGATGCAATTTTAGAGTCAAGAGCCAGTTTTTCATAGTTCAGGTAAGATGACCTTTAGATTGCTGCCTGCAAATAATGAAAATTTGGTCAAAGTAAATTAAGCGAGTGAAGGAGGAAATGTAGTAGGTACTAGTGAAAGAAGTATGAAGCTCTGTGCCCAAGAATATCCTCGGATTTGTTCCTGAGGCTACTATATGTGCAGTTACAGCAGTCACTCTTACTTGCAACCAAAAGTAAAAACTTTACATATTCTCTTTTCAACAATCTGAAACAGTCACTGACCTAGTGACAGCAGTAATATTTTGTGAGTGGCTCTGGTTTAATTGTTTTGTGAAATAGAAACATCACATATTTTTGAGAATAACTGTGGTGTTAGGGGATTTAGAGGTACTTGAAAATGATTTGAGACCTGGGAATGAAGAGCACATACTCTAGAAGTGAACTGTTATTTGGGTTGGAAAATCCCACTGGGTAATCAAGAACCAGGGGACCTTGGGCAAGTTTATTGACTTCCCTTGGCTTTAGCTTCCTCATCTAGAAAATGGGGACGATGATTGAGCCTACTGCATATGGTTGTATAGATTATTACATGAGTCAGAATATGTAAAGTGCTCACCAGACATGGTTTCAAACACAAGTCAACCATGGCGGATGGCAACTCTTTGAACAATAGATCGGAACCTTGCCCTATCCTGCACCGCTAGAGGATCTCCACCATGCTAGAGGCCATTGTTCCAGGCACTGTGTCAGTCCATCATGTTGGAGGGCTTCCTCTCTTCTGCTGACTGATGAAAGAGGACCTTAAAAATGAAGCACTCAGAAATATTGGAAAGTAGAGGAAGGAAAAAAAAAGAATCCTTGATCCTTACTTTATATAGAGAGAAGTCAAGTGGTATGGTCTACAGTTGATAGAACAAAAAAAAGTTTTAAAATGTTATTTTAAGTTACAAAAGAGGAGAAACTCCCCCCAAACCAACGACATCTAAAATTAGTAATATTGAGAGAATAATGAGGGGCAGTGGAAAGGTACATTGTAGGTATCTTGAGTTTGCCTTATTCCTTTAGCAGGAGATCAGTAGATATTATTTCAAACTGATATATAAAAAATAGCTAAGAAGCACATTCTTTAGAAAGGTATAGGTGAATATGAGTATATCTAAATAGCTAAGAAAATGTTTAAAAATGCTTACCTCTAGAGAGTTAGATCAGGATTGGGAAGGGATGAAGCACGAGATTATTACTCATCATTATAAACTTTTTATTATACTGTTTGATTTTTTAAAACGCACTATTTCTTACTTTGATAAAATTTGAGCAACATATAAAAATTTGAGTGTGTAGAGCCAATTAGACTCCTTAGCACTCCTTAGTACTGTGAGGGACAGTCTTGAAACCTCAAGTTTATGACTGTTTCCATGATGATGTGATTGGTGTAATCTCCCCCCCCCCTTTGAATAGAAACTTTAATAAGAATCTACCACGCAGAGACTGCACTGAGTACTGTTTTCTCTAAAGGTCTTAATGAGTTTTTCTTGGCACAGCCTTCAGCTTTCAACTTGAGTATTTGACACAGGTGATTGGAAGTGTGAGAAGCAAAAGCCACTTTTGGGGTTGGCTAGTTTGTCTCTTTCTCAGGATCTCTTATCTCTCTGTGAGTGGCTTAGCTTTCTCATTTCTTTCTCTGTTTCTGCCTATTTTTCTGTTACAAAAATGTGCATACACATGAACATACACAAGCGCTCTCTCTCTCTATATATATATGTATATATATGTGTATATATATATACACATGTATATATATGTTTTATATATATATAAAACATCATAGCTTTTCTGTCTTCTTCACTCTAACTATAAAATGGCATGCTCTTTCCTTTCACTCACTATATTTTCTCTACATCCTGGTTTCTTCTTCCTCAGTTTCTGCTGCCTCATTCACTTCAAATTTCCCATGAACTGAGCAGTCATTGAAAACAATCCTGCCAAGGTCTTGACTTGCTTAGCTTGCACTCATCTTGCTTCTCTCAGTGTCAGCTCCTATTACTAACTGCCTCTCCCCGCACCCCTTAATTAATTCTTATATCTGAGGAAAGGAATCTGATGAACTTATTTAATTTTTTCAGTAGTGTACTCCCAGGTTGCAATGACCATTTGCACTCTTCCTGGATGATACCCTTGATATCCTCCCACAACTCATCTGGCCTTCGTTCATTAGTGTTCAAAGCCTCAAATCTGTT
>NW_006399975.1:567136-580102 GCF_000299155.1 Elephantulus edwardii | reverse complement strand
GGAGTTTAGGGCTGTTGTACATAGGGTCGCTATGAGTCGCAGGCGACTCGACGGCACATAACAACAACAACAACAACAACTCCCAGGTTACCAGTACTTGGTTCAGTCAGCCATAGCTGGCAACATGGAATTTCAGGGTAAAAACGGCATGAGCTGTTCTCTCCGATGAGGATATAGATGGGACAGCTGGGCACAGTAAACACTGTTTGGTGTAGGAGGCATTATTGTGTTTACTAAAGTTCTCTTATTGAACCTGTGCCCACATTCACCCTTTCACAAATAAGTATCCAAACCTTTTGAGGCCTCTTGGTTTTTTCCAAACTATGTATAAAGATGACTGAGAAACAAACTTTAAAGTATAGAGAAGTCTTCAATAGTGATTGAAAACTTTTGTAAAAACAGAGACTTTTACACTAGTGTTTCATAGCAGCATTATTCATCATCTCAGGAACATGGAAACAGCCCAAATGTCCCACCACAATTGAATGAATTGAAAAATTATGGTTCATTCAGACAATGGAGTGCTACACAGCACCACAGGAGCAATGATTTTGTAAATTACTACCTAATTTGGGAGGGACTAGAAAGCTATGGTGAGTGAACCAACTCAGTCCCATAAGGACAAGTACTGTATAAAACCATTATTGTAGAACAAGTGTGAAGATCCAAGGAGGGGAAAGGTGAGAGCAGAGAGGTGAGGAGGGGTGGGGGAGGGAGGCCATTAATCATTGGGCTGCACAATTTGATGGGTGGAGGGTGGTAGTGAAGGAAAGATCCGGTGTGAAAACAATTTTTAAAAACTTTGTAAATAAACCATCATAAAATAAAAAATACAACTTTTGTCAATGGAGAAACTGACTATTAATTAATGAAATTTAAAAAGGACAGCACTTACTGTTTTAGAAAATATTGGAACCATCAGGCAGAGCATCCTGCTGACATATGGTGCCCTGTTTGTCTTCTAATTAATCAAAAAAACAGATGAAATTTGCTTTCTAATTAGCATTGCATAAATGTTCATATGGATGACCGCTTTTTCTCACAAGCTCACTGCAGCTGGTTAGAGTGTGAACACTGCAAATGAGCCAATAGTTGTATTATAATAATAGAACAATCGCCAGGTACGTGAGAGTAGCTAGATTTCTAAAGTGTTTTGAACTTTCATGATACCAACTTTCATGGTATTTTCAGGTTCTAGAAAATATACGTGGTCTAGGCATGGTGATAAAAAAGACTAGCCTTGTCAGAAAAATATGTGAGAGAACCAAAGGAGATAAAAGAGACAAGGAAAGAAAAGTAGAGATTCTTGAAGGAAGAATGGTCATTACCATGTCTGGAAATAGAAGTTGTGGTGCCGGCAGCTTTGGCGGGGGCAACCTGAAGCAGGAGCTGGTCTTTTCCCTCTGTGACTTGCTCAGCTCCTCTCCATCCTCTGTCTGACCGTAGGTCACACAGTCCTTCAGGGAAATCTTTCCTGATCACCTGTTCTCCAAAGTAGATCTGGATTCTTGCTGTGTGTTCTTATGTTTTAATTTTACTATGGTTTCTAATTCTACTCCTTGTGACTGTTTCATTTCTGTTTGTTTCTCCCACTAGTCCAGGAGTGCTCTTGACTGTGCATAGTGGCTGTCATGGAGACAGGCAATATATATTTTTCTTTAAGTTATGGAGATTTGAAGAAATGGTAATGATAGTACCTGAAGCATTTAGCAGAAATAGCAGTGGATTGATAGTAAATGCTGATGCTTACAAATTGGAAAATGGGCTATAGATTCCCTGATTATATTGAGATTACAGTTCTGCAATGTGGAGGGCATCTACACTGTATGGCTACTCCAGGCCAACGAGGACATTCCTGTGTCCCTTGTTTGCAGCATTGCACAGTAATTTAATAAGCCAAAAGGCACATTCTGCATATTTTGCCATATAAATATTTTTTAAAAAAGAAAACTATTTCATTTATCAACTATTTAAAGCATGCATTTACCAGATTTTCTTGTTCACCAAGAATCCTATTTAGTTGAAGTTTTACTGTATGTGGTTTTTACTTACTTATATTTTTATCTTTATCTACTTACATTGTTCTCTGTATAAGTCATATTTCTCCCACAAGATTGTTGCCTCTAGAAGGCAGGTAGAGACCAACCCAAGTTTTGTTGATACGAAGATTGTTTTACATAAATGTTATTTCTTGACTAATATTTTTTATTACATTGATTAAAAAAGCCTGAACTTTTCTTTTTTCATTTCAGCATGTCTTCAAATTAGAACAAGAGGAATACATGAAGGAACAGATTCCATGGACACTCATAGACTTTTATGATAATCAGCCTTGTATAAACCTTATTGAGTCTAAACTGGGCATTCTGGATTTGCTGGATGAGGAATGCAAGGTTAAGTATGATTTTCTGGGGCACTTCATCTATCAAGTGATGGCTATCAAGGCCAGAAGATAAGTGAGTTTAAGCAGTGATTCAGTAATAAACCAGGAAGTTCCATCATGTAGGGAAACTTACTAATTTGTTTTTTGAAGACAATAAGTAAATGAAACTGGGAGAATTTCTTTTTTTTCCCCTTAGCTGATTCTTAAGTTTCGTGAAAGTTTTGCTTTACAAACAACTATTGCCAATTTTAGTTGCTGTTTTTACTTTATTTTAATCTCATTTGTTATCATCATGCTTTTATTTAGAGTTTTTTTTTATTCAGCCATTAGTCTATATTTAAAGAAATATAGAAAGTTGTCCAAAAGATATTTTCAATAATAGTTATAAATATCTGTAATTTTTTGCCTTATTTCTTAAAATGTTTATTTGTGTTTTATTAGTTATGCAAAGACATTTGAGCATACAGATCTTAATAAATTATAGATCATGGTGAGAAGAATAGGAATTCTAGAACACTTAAATGTGCTCATGTAAAGCCATATATAGACCAAGAAGGAGTTGTTTGAACAGAACAAGTAATACTGCATAGTTTTAAAATAAAATCATGAAAAAGGTGCTGTAGAGTTGTACCCTTTCTCCATATAAATATTGGTTTGTTTAACAAAGTGTGCATAAATTGTGTTTTACACTATTCTTCATTCACATTGTGTTTCATACAATCATTCTCATGCATTATGTTCTGTTGTTGTTGTCTTTTAACTGGCATAATTACCCTTCGGTACTTTTTTTTCCCCCATCTGTAATTTTTAAACCAGTTAGTTCCTTCTTACCAATAAATAAGGTAGGCGTGGAGTTTTTGGCTAAACCATTTGAAAATGAAGACTATTGGAAAGATATTGGATCTCTAGCTTTGCCACTTATTAACTGACAGCTCTTAAGCAAATAACCTCTTTTTGTTTCTGTTTAGCTTATAGTGAGTTACAATTTACCACAGGCTTATTGTCCTAAGCTTACAAATGTCCTACTACATTAAGAAGGAAAAAGATGCTCAGTCTCACCTGAGATTTAAAAAATGCAAGTAAAAAAATGTGATCCCACATGTTAACCATCAGATTAACAAATTTAAATTTAGCAATGCTTTTATGAATATTGCACATATATGCTTGATGTAGGGAACTCTGGTGGCCTAGTGGTAAAGAGCTGCACTGCCAACCCTACAGCATGTGGTTTGAATCCACCAGCTGTTATGTGGGAGAAGAATGGGCACTTTCCTGCTGTGAAATTTTTTGTTGTAAGGTGCCATCGAGTTGAGTACAACTCTTAGCGACCCTATGAACAAAAGATCTGAACCTAGTCCTGTCCTGCGCCATCCTCACACTTCCTGACACACAAGAGCCCATTGCAGCAGTCACCGTGTCAATCCACCTGGTTGAGAGTCTTCCTTTCCTTTGCTGACCCTCCACCCTACCCAACATCATGTCCCTCTCCAAAGAATAGCAGCTCATAGCAATATATCCAAAGTATGTGAGGCAAAGCCTCATCATTCTTGCCTCCAAAGAGCTCTCTGGCTGGCCCCTCTCCACGATATATCTATTCATTTTCTTGGCCATCCATGGGATGTTCAATGCTCTTCACCAACACCACAGGTCAAAGGCATCAATTCTTTTTTCTGTCATCCTTATTCATTGTCTAGGTCTCAGATGCATAGGTAGTAATTGGAAAGACCATGGCCTAAATCAGATGCACTTTAGTCCTCAAACTGACATCACTATTCCTCAATACTTTGGAAAAGTCCCTAACTGCAGATTTTCCCATTGCAGTGTGTATCCTTATTTCCTGACTGCTTGTTACTGCCTCTGAAAACCCACTGGAGGGTCAGCTATGGGTTGCTTCCAACTTAGTGGCACACAACAACAACTCTTGATGAGAAGCATGATTCATTATGAAGTATTTTAAAAGTAGTCTGACAGCATTTATCAAAATCATAAATACATGTTAGACCTTTTGACCCAGAAGTTCTACTATGTGTATCTAAAAAAGACCTAAGGCATATGCATAGAAGTCACCATTATAATTTTTGTAATAAGAAGGATCAGAAACATAAATAATACAATAAGTGTATAGAATGACCACATTTATGTGCAAGCAGTTAAAGATAAAAAGAGACAATTTAGGAGAAATAATAAGAGGCTACTCTCCATTGTTGATGTTTCTGAATTATATACATATATCAGGTTGTGCAAGTGTTACTGTTATTTAACAAATTAAAAAGATACATGATAACTATACTGTTTCATCTTTAATATGTGAGGCCTTTTCTGTTATTATCATTTTAAAAGCAAATCCCATGCTTGTCTGGTGATGCATGAGATGGGCAGAACATGACAAAGTTTGGACCAGTTTGCCTGTAGGTAGTCTTCATGCTTTCCTTTAATAATTGAGTGTTTTGGTTTTTTCTGCTGGGAAATGGGTTTATCTTTCTTTTTAAAAAAACTTTGTTTCTCTAACTGGAATAAAAGTTTACAAATCACATTGCATTTTCATTCAAGTAATTAGATTTTGGCTTCTAACAAAAGAAATGAGAAAAGGAATGAGAGTTAATAGATTTAATATAATACCTATTAGATAAACAAGAAGTCTCTTGGGGGCTGATGCTCCAGGCATGTCTCCTAACAGCATTTGCTCTGCTTGCTTTCTTCCCCTGAATATAGATGCCTAAAGGTACAGATGACACTTGGGCCCAAAAACTGTACAATACACATTTGAACAAATGTGCACTCTTTGAAAAGCCTCGTCTGTCAAATAAAGCTTTCATCATCCAACATTTTGCTGACAAAGTAAGGAAGTTTTATTATCTTTTTTCTTTTGGAATAATTAAATGAAATGAAGGAGGGGAAATATTAGTAGTCAAGAGATATCCTTTTTCCTTGACCGATTCTGCATTCTTTAGGACCTTGTGGAAAAAGCATCCTCTTCTTCTTCCTTGTAAGTTTTTTCTTCCTTTAAATAAAAATGTATTATGTCATATAAGTTTATAATTCTCTAATACTCTAAAATCCAGAAATCTCTGAAAATCAAGTCCTTTTATAATTCATTTGATGACTAATCCTGATTGACCTGAACCAACATGAAGTTTCTAATAATTTTTATCTACCACATTGGAGATATCCACATTTCAGTGTAGAAATACTAATAATTTCACAACAGATTGCTGCTTCAGGCTCTTCCAGAGATATTACAAAATATTTGTATATACCACTTCTCTAAGTTTCTGAAAAGTTCTCAATTTTAAAGCATATTTGATCCTGTGGGCTCCAGACTGTTACTGTGGACTGTCATCCTCTATCATTCATTCTTTGGGATTTTCTATCAAGACATGCAAACTTGCTGCTTGAGCAGCTCTGTAGAGTCTACTTCGTGAATCAGAAGCCATGGGACTAATTCATAGGGTAGACTTTGGAGTTAAGTTTCCTGAGGTTCCCTTTAGGGTTTGAAGACTTTCTGTATCTGCTTTAATCCTGGTGGGAACATGATGTGACCAGAGCTGGTAGTACAACTGTGGGCCCCCTTGGGTATCAAGTGGTTGAAGCTGCTAGAGTTTTGGCAGTAGGAACAGAATAAACCATTCTTGAGTAGTTCTGCTTTACTCATCATACAGTATTTCCTCAGCACCAACTGCAATCTATCAACAGTTCGTTGGTGTTCTTCCAGTTAGAGACGTTGTGATGTCCCCCTCCTGCGCTATCCGTCCACCCTTTCAAGCATGATGTCCTTCTCCAAGCTCCCACATGCTCAAAGTATGTGAGACAGAGCTTCAAAATCCTAACTTCTGAGGAGAATCATGGTTTCACCCTGTTGAAGACAGACCCATTTATATTCTTAGCAGTCTACAGTATATTCAAGACTCTTCTCCAGCACCACAACTTGAAGGCATCAATTCTTCTTCTGTCATCCTTAGTCATTGTCCAACTCTCTGATGCATAGCAAGCAATTTTGAAGACCGTGGCCTGGATTAGGTGCACCTTAGTGCCTAGACTGACATCATTGCTTCTCAGCACTCTGGAGAGGTCCCTGACAGCAAGATTTTCCCAATGCAATTTTCCTTTTTGATTTCCTGATGGTGTTTATTAAAGTATTTTTCATTTAAGGAGCTCTTCTCATGTATTTTCAGGTGGAATACCAATGTGAAGGCTTTCTTGAAAAGAATAAAGACACTGTTTTTGAAGAACAAATTAAAGTTCTTAAATCAAGCAAGGTAAATATGGATAAGCTTTCTTCAATTGAGATATATTCAATAATATGTTCATTAAGCCTGGCTTTTTACCAGTAATACTTTTTCTACATAATTAATTTTATTTTTTATATTATCAAATATATAATATTGACTATATGTTAGGATCTGTTCTAAATGCTTTACAAATGCTAACTCATCTAATCCTTATCACGAGGTGATGTTATCACTACTCACAAGGAAACTGAGGCACAGAGACCTCATAGCTAATGATATATTTGGAGCTGAATAAAAATTCAGACCAGCTAGCTCAGTGTGTCCTCCAAACTGGCATGCTCTGTTCTTTTCAATTTCATTTAAAAATAACCCAAATATGAAAAACTGGACTACTGCAGTTCTCAACTCTCCTGCTACTTTCTGAGAGACTATGAGAGGGAAAACAATGATTTTTCTGCTGTGTTAGTTTGAAGGAATGTGCTAGAAACATAGCCTTATGCAATCCATCTAGATAGAATTTAATCTTTGGGTCATTGCATGCCTTTTCAGTTATGTTCTAAAGCATGTTGAATTTTTTCCTATATTTAATTTCTTTTGCTTTTGTTGAGAATGCACATATTAAAGCATACCCCAGTTCAACTGTTTTTACAGGGACAGTTCAGTGACATTGGCACATATTTACTCGTTAAGTTCATGTTTTAGGGTTAAAGTTTAAAGGCAATCTCATGATAATAGTTTCAAGGCTTCATCTAACCTTCATGACTCCAGAAAGTATAAACCCATGAGAATTTTAAATTATGTTCATTGTTTCCCCCATTTGCATGAGGATTCCTCTTTGGAATTTTTTATCAAATTGTTCAATAATAGTATCCAGATACCATTCAGTCTGTTATGGCAAAAGAGGCAGTTGTTCATGAAGGCAATTATCTGCCTGCCTTGGATTGAATTGTGCCCCCCAAAATCTATGTATGTAAGGATATAATGTAAAAGCTATGTAATGATCTTCCAGGATCTGATAATTCAAATAATTGTAAAAAATTAAGGGCAGAATGCAGCACCTCTTAATCCCATCACAGCTTTATCCAACATAAGGGAGATTTGCCTAGAGTGTGATCTGTAAAACCTTTTATCTCATAAGAGATAAAAAGAGAGAAAAGCAAGCCTAGGGGAGACCTTAGTACCACCAAGAAAGAATGCCAGGAATGGAGTGTGTCCTTTTCGACCCAGGTCCCTGAGCTCTGAAGCTCCTTGACCCTAGGTACACTACACAATGAAGTATAACAAAAGAACAAAATAATTCATTTTTCCAATGAATTGAGATAGCCTATGAAATTATAACCCTAATGGAACCCAAAGGACTAAATCCCATGAGATGATTGATTGTACGTAAATAACTCAGCAACTACTCTTTATGTTGAAAATTTATCTATTGCATAATGTTTGCCAACTTGACTTTGTATAATTGTGTAACATTTTAACAGTAATTGCAGCAATTGACTGCTCAATCCTACCCTTAATAAATGAGGTTTTTCTATCACCATTAGAAAGTACCAGGCTAGAAAGTCAGTATATATAGAAAGACATGAGATGCCACTTTAACTGGGGTTGTTAGCGAAGGTGTGTTTCTGAGGGAGCTGAAACTTGATAGAGGGAGATAGCTACATCAAGACAGGGAAGAATTGAGGAGCACAGTTGTGGAATAAGTGAGTTGCATTTGAGATTCAAAACACAAGCCAGTGTGACTAAAGCATGGTAAATTAGTTGAATGGTGGCAAAGTGTATCAGTTTTACATCTGCTGTAGTACAATGTTGGAGAAGTTTTCACCAGAGGGTGCTGTGTGCAGGTGTAATTGGAGTGAGTGGAGATGAGGTGGTAGTGATGTAGAAGAGACATGGTGGACTGAGATACTGAGATTGTAACAGTGGTAGTGGTTGTGTACCATCGAGTCAGAACCAACTCAGAGCTGACCTTCTGGTGGATTTTCTGAGGCAGTTACTCACACAGGAGGAGACTGCCTATCCATCTCTGATGGAGCAGAGTGGATTTGAACTGCGAGCCTTTGGGATAGCAGCACAGCTTCATACCACCAGACAAACAGCGCTCCCTAGCAGGGGAGGTGGGATATAATTTGTGGGTATAGCTGTTAGAGCTGGTTGATGAATGAAGTATGAGAGAAAAAAAATGAGGTTTTTTATATGAATGTTGGAAGGATGATGGGACCATTACTAAACTGAAGTCTAGTAAAAGAGCAGGCTTTAGGGGAAAAGATCAAGAGTTCTGTTTTAGTCATGTTTTGTTTTAGATGTTATTGTAGGAAGCTGGAAATGAAAATTGACAGTTCAAAGAAAAATTCAAGGCAAATGATACAAATTTGGTAGTCTTTAGAACCTAGGTGAAGTTATAAGGTGGATTAGATTGCTTAAGGAAAGCATGTAGATTAAAAGCAGAACGTTGTCATAGCCATCCCAACTCTTAGAAGCTCGTGAGAGGAGGAGCCAAGAAAGAATTAAGGAAAGAAATTGCCTAAAAGGTAGCAGCCATCCTAATGGAGGAAGGAAGTAAGACAGCATCTTCAATACACTAATTTACTATATACTGTTTTGTTTCTAAGAGAACAAAATTCTCAATGTAGAGAATTTTAAATTTGTGTCTGTGAAAAAAGCTGCACACGTACATAAACACAAACATACATACATATATGTGTTTTTTTAAGGTATCTTGAACTCTGAAAAATGAAGTCATTTTCTGGTAGACAGTATAGATCTTTTAAGTTCTATTGTTGCATCTGGTGTGAATAAAATATTTCAGTCAAGCTCTATTAACCATTTTTACAAAAGAGGAAAAAAACAAAGTCTAGGCAACTAGTATAAGAAATAGCAGTTCATCTAAAATTGAATCAATGTGGATAATATTCTAAAGTATATGGCTTTATTTGTACTTTACTACCAATAGTAGTAATTGACTACCATTCTAAACAGTTTTTAGCTTTCAAGTCAATTAAGAATTTTAATTTTTCTCCTTTGTAGCATACCTTAACTATTATAAAACAGTATAGTGAAAAACATACTTTTTTCTTTTTATGGCCTCTAAGCTACATTATATTATTTATTTTGTAAAACAAGGTAGGCATTAATGTGTGTACCAAGTCATTATTATTTGTATGCTTTTATAATATTTTATTACCCATATAATTATTTCCTAAATTATCCTTGATGTATACATAAAAAGCAAATTAAATAATCTGATTTTGCTTTTAAAGGATAGAACCCTCAAAAGATTATTTTTCTCAAGATATTCTGAGGTTGTTAGATAAAGAACTATTATAATTTGCAAATGTATTTTGACTTTTTAGGAGGATTTTATTTTCTTTGTAAAGGCTGTAGCAATGTTGTAAAATTATTTAAATATTCGGATTCTTTGTGGATTTATTTGGAGCTTTTTGTTCCATAAAGTTTCTTCTAATTACATTTGCTAATAGTTTTCACCTACTTATTGAGTACTGAATTGAGTGTTCCATAATACTCTGTCCTCAAAAAAACTCCATAAGATGTAGGTTATAGAGTAAATTTAAAATCCTTTGAAAAAACAAATATAAAACTTACAGGATATAAGTGAGGCATTTTCCCACCTTAAGTTTTTTTTCTAGAATCTAAATAATTTTTTAAAAAATTATCATTAGTTGTGGTGACATAGTCCGTAAAGAGGTGCCCTCCTAACTCAAAGGCCATACTTCTCCACTGATTCCAACCCACCAGTGCCTCTGGCATACAAAGATTGCCAATCTCCTCCCGTGTGATTTTTAGCTTCTGAAGCCTGTTGGAGTCAGCTGTGAGTCAATTTTGATTTGATGGCAATGAGATTGGGAGTTTATGATAACCTTTTATGCTGAGATTTTCAACAATATTTCTTAATTAGTGCTCAGAACTTGAATTAGTGGGTAGATGATGAAGCAGCTTAACACTTGATAAACAACTGACAAGGTCAGGTAATACAATATTTAATGGAAGTGAAGGGGAACCTATTCGTAGGTTTGAACTTGCAAACTTTTCAGGTAGCAGCTTAGTACTTTGACTACTTTGCCACAAGGACTCATGTAATAATAGTTTAGAACCAGTAATATGTTTAGAATGGCCGTTTCATGTAGATTTCCTACAGACTCTCATGGCTTGATGTATTTGTTTTTATTTTATTTTCCCCCAAATTTGATTATGAATTATGGCACTTTTTCTACTTATATTTTAATAATTCTTTCCTTTCATATTTTTTGTTCCTAACACAGCTATGGATTCTTTCTGGATTATAAATATGAAAGTGGTTATTTAAAGAATGGAATAATTTTCATAATATTTCTTCAGTAAAGATTTATGTTAGCATTTTAGGATTAAGTATAATTTCCTTTTCATTTTTTCTGATTCAGTTTAAGATGCTACCAGAGTTGTTTCAAGATGATGAGAAGACTATCAGTCCAACTTCAGCCACCTCCTCAGGGCGCACGCTCCTCAGCCGCACACCTGCAAAGCCCACCAAAGGCCGACCAGGCCAGGCTGCCAAAGAGCACAAGAAAACGGTGGGGCTCCAGGTGAGCTCACGGAGCTGCAGTGCTCCTCCCCGCACCCAAGATCCTACAGCCTTAGGCCTCCTGGGGGATCCGCAGATAAGGAGGGGCTGGAGCTTCCTCTGTGGAGACACCAATACTGTCCACTCACACTTCTCTCAACCAAGCTTTAGACCTGCAACTCTATTTGAGTTATTCCTAAAACAATTTTCTCTGTGTTTTAATTCTTCAAGTATATCATCCTCCCCAGGCTTCTACTGTCTTTGCTTTGTGTCTGGATATGAACAAAGCATCAGCTCTTTTACTTCAGGAACACTGCCTTCTATTCTGTGGTGTCTTTTGATCAGAGGATGTGGAAAATGCTGGCCATAAGTTTGGTTCATGAATAGGGGTGGGCTTTTGGCTCAGAAGCTGAGCACTAGTCAGCTTGTTTCCTGTGTCATATGCCCAGTTTCCGTTCCTGATCCCATGTCCCTAATTGTAATCCTGTCGTTATAGAGGGGGACCATACATTTTCCTCTCTCTAATCCCTTCTTAAGTCACTGCTACTTTTTCAGGCTTTCACAGCAAAAATTTTTACATTCTGTTTTCAATGGCTTTAATTTTCTTAAAGTAAAGTGATATTTTAAAATCAAACTCCAAGCTACAACAGAATGTTATAGACTTAAATTTCTAAAGGGGAGCGTGGAAAAAATGGATAAGAGGAAAGTCGGTGTACTTAGTATATTAAGCAACTAAGTAGCAGAATTTAAGAAGTTTTAACCTAAAACTCTTTCATTCCTGCTTTGTAGGAATTCCACTTTTTGGTCAGGATTATAAGTAGCAGATTCATTTTTATTAATGCCATAGGAATAAGACGTATTAACGTTTGAAAAGCTCTCTACTTTTTTCCCTTGCAGTTCCGAAACTCCCTCCACTTGCTCATGGAGACCCTCAATGCCACCACCCCTCACTATGTGCGCTGCATTAAGCCTAATGACTTCAAGTTCCCATTCACGTAAGTATTTCTCAACTACTAAATTAAGAAGAAAAAAAATCAAGATTGTGCATCTTATAAGGATTGTCAAAAAGCATAAGGAGAAAAATCTGCCTGTCTTGTGGAGGGAAAGTATTGGTTAGGAGAATTGGTTAGGACTTTTCTTCTCTTTTGAGACTGAGAGAACAAAGTAGCACTTAGTCTTCTTAGAATTTTAAAAATCAAGCACAACCAAGCATTCCTGGTTCTTTTTTTTTTCAGTTTTGAAATTACCTTTCTTGGATTTTTATTAATTTGTCATTAGTTAAAACCAGAGTTTGAGGTTAGTTTGGTGAGATAAGGCTGCTCTGTCAGTGACCTGCAGTTACTTCAGCTCTTGGTGTCATCAAGAATGCTTGCTTTACTGACATCTCATCCTACTTCAGATATCTATAGGAGGGTAAACAAATCTTTCTGGAGGTTGCTTTTACAAAATAGCAATATTTCTCAAATTCTTGAAGTAGCAAGTTGTTGTTATTCTTGAGTACCATCAAGTTTGAACCAACCATAGCTGACCCTCCAGCAGATTAATCACACAGGAAGAGATTGCCCAGCCTACTCCTGTGGAGCAGCTGGTGGATTCGAACTGTGTACCTACAGGATTGCAACGCGGATTCTTGCCATTAGGCCATCAGAGCTCCCTAGAGTGGGGTGCCATATTTTTTTTTCATAAGAAGAATCACATACTTAGGCAACGAGGAGGTAAAATTATCCCTCTATGCTGATGACATGATAGTATACTTAGAAAACCCTAAAGACTCAGCAAGAAAACTATTGGACGTA
>NW_006399975.1:493234-565061 GCF_000299155.1 Elephantulus edwardii | reverse complement strand
AGGAGGGTAGAGAGAATAGTGCAACAATGAATGAATGGAAACCCAAAATCTCTGTAAATGTTTATGAAAATTAATAAAATATAATTATAGGAAAAAAAAGAATCACATACTATAATCACTGTTTGTAAGTTATAGGCTGTGAACAAATTTGCATGAAGTATTGGTACTTATTCAAATCACTCCCTATTGAGGACCACAGAGGCTGGCTCAATAAAGCTATTATGACCATCTCCAAGTTAACCTGTTTGTGTATTTCCTCAGGATAGTGTATTTCTAGAAGTGAAATTTGTGGATCTGAGACCAAGAATAGAAACTTAGATTACATAATATATGAGAGTACTCGCTTCCTTGTACCCTTCAAATCTTGCTGTCTAGAAAGTTTGCCTTGGACTCTGGGTGGTTCTTAAGCACTGGTGTCATCCTATCATTTTCATCACCAGGAAGCCCTTTCTAGAAGCAAGTTGGAAGCCTAGAGAAGATGGCAAACCTGGGCCACTCTCCAAGGCATGCCTTCTGTCTACTACTTAAAATCTTTCATCACCACCAGAACTTAATAAGATAATGCAGCCCAAAACTCATACAGGCAGTTTAGAGCTCAAATTAGCAGTGTTTATCTGGGGAAAGGAAGGCCTTTCTATTTTAACTTTTCATGTCAACTTTAAGACGTCACTTTTCTAGAGTTAGAGTAATATATATAAGATATGTTTGTTGTTGTTGTTGTTGTTGTTAAGTGCCATGAGTCCTAGATGACTCATAGAGACCCTATGAATGAAAGTCCTCAACACTTGCATGTTCTCCAGGTTCATAGGGTTTCCGGAGGCAAGCTATTTGCGGAAGTCGATGCCACCTGCTTCTAAGCTTGTTTTAATCAGGGAGCTCCACCAAACACTGTCCACCATGGGTATCCATTAACGCATTTGACGCATCAGTGTCACAGTGTTCAGCTTCACAGCCACCACAGGTTACCCCTGTACAGCAAGTGGGCACACCAGGGCTATATGACCTAGAAAAATTTTTGACCTGCAGTTCATCTAGAAAATCCCCTCTGTGGACAAGCACCCCTGTGCTCCATACTTGCATCTCTTCAAGACGCAAGAGGCCGCATCCATCCAGCTCGCGCTGAGATTCACAAGACGCTCACTCTTATCCTGCAGGCCTGGCCAGACATTTCAGTACTTTAACATTTCGGCACACCCAAACACTGGCGAACTCTGGGCCAGAGACCCCCAATTCATCTAGCAAGTCTACTCTGTGGATACCCACTTGGGGCAAAAAGAAAGCCACAAGTGCCCCAGAGCTCCATACTTGCCTCTCTATAAGACAATTTAAAATACTTTGCTGTGAACATTATACATCCTTAGTTTGCAGTTATTTAATTAAATAAAATAGATTTGAGAATCTCAATAATTTTTTTAAAGTAGCCAAATGGGGCATATTTAATTTGTCCTTTTAAAAAGGAATTTCTCAAAAAAAAAAAAGGAATTTCTCCTAACAAGTAAAATATTATTGTTTTTGAACACACTTACAACTCAGCATACAATAATTAAATTTTCTAAATGTATAATCCAATGGCATTGATTATATTCAAATTGTGCAACTATTCTCACTCTCCTTTTCTGATTTATTTCTCTCCATTAACACAAACTCACACTGCCTCCTAAGGTTTGTGCCAGTTCTTTGGAGTTGCTGTTGTCAATTTGATCCCATAAAGATGTTCTTAAAAGAATATAATACTTAAGACACATTCTTTACTAGTTAAATGAAACTACTCTTTGTTGTTAAGATTTTAGGCATTAATTTTGGCTTTTAAGGTTTGAAAGTGACCTGGTACTCTTCCAGCCTCCATGAATCTAGAAAATATATGGACTCCGTGAGAATTTGAAATTCTGTTTTATATTTTTCCCTCCAAAAATCTCCAGAATCTTTGATCACAGTGTTCACTAATGGTAACAGGGCACCATTCAGTTCTGGTCTCATAGCAAGGAAGCAGCTGTTCATGGAGGCCATTAGCCACACATTCCTAATCTTATTTTCTTCCTACTCCTGATTCTCCTTTTTTCTTGGTGACTCCAGGTGGATAGAGAGCAGTTTTTATGCCCTGGGTGGCCATTTGCCAGCTTTTAAGACCCAAGGCATTATGCAAAGAACTAAGAGGCAAAACAGAAGAACTGAACACATTATTAGTCCAACCAGCTGAGATGCACCATGAAGCCATTACCCTAACCCTCTAAACTGAAGAACCAATGTAATGAGGCTGTACATAAGCAAGTCTATAGCTTTTTGGGGGGAGTGAGGTGGTCCTTGTTATATCTCTATCTGTTACACACTTTTTGCCAGCCTTTACAGGTGTATAATTTATTGACATTAACATTTAGCTGTGCATCCCACCTTTCATTAGTGCAATTTTTCCAGCACCTTAAACTGAAATGCAATACTCCATAAACAGTAACTGCCATTTCCCTTTCATTTCTGGTAACCACTAGTAAGCTGTGTTCTTTTTACATTTGCTTGTTTTTGCCTTTTTATAGAAGTGAGGTCAGATATTTATCCTTTTGTTGTTATTATTATATTCAACATAAAGTCTTCAAGCTCCGTCCATATTGTAGAATAAATATATCAAGACCAAATTTCTGCTACCATCGTTCCATTTTATGTGTGTACCACATTTTGTGTATCCATTTACCTGCTGGCAGGCACTTAGGTTATTTCTACCTTCTGACTGCTGTGAATAATGCTGCAGTGAACAACTGTATGAGTCTCTGCTTTCATAGTAATTTGTCCTGTTAGAATAATCTCCAGGGTTGGCCAATCTTTAGGGGAGCAAAGTGGAGAATTCTGAGAACATTTAGTTGGGCCAAGCCGTGTAACAAATTTGGGAAAGTTTAGTTTCCTTTTTCAAAATATGCTATCAGCTTTTCCATATAATCCTGCGTTATAAACCACAGGTAATCTTTATGGCCCTTTATTTGTACTGCTTATTATCTACTCCCCAGTTTACCATTTGGATCGCTGTTCAAATCTGAATGCCTTTCCCCGAAATCATGTGTTTGGTTTCTTCCACAAGAAGTTACTCTCTAGACAGAGGAGAGTAATTTGTGGCTACAGCCAGGCTTGCTTGTGCATTAATGATTTTCGTTTGTATGTGTAGGTTTGATGAGAAGAGAGCAGTGCAGCAACTGAGAGCATGTGGTGTCCTGGAAACCATCCGGATCAGTGCAGCAGGTTTCCCCTCACGGTAAGCCTGACATTTGTGAAGTGAGGGCGGCTTGTGGAACAATCCCTAGAGTTCTCTAAGCAGGCTGATGTGAGTTTCTTTTTTTACAGATGGACTTACCAAGAATTTTTCAGCCGCTACCGTGTCCTAATGAAGCAAAAAGATGTGCTGAGTGACAGAAAACAAACATGCAAGAATGTGCTTGAGAAGCTGATACTGGTAGGAAGAATTTTCACTTTGCTTTAGCTGAGCAGTAGTAGGACACTTGGCTACTAACTAAAAGACTGGTGGTTCAGACCCTCCAGCTACTCTTTGGCAAGAGATGTGGTAGTTTCTATCTGTATATACACGCTAGCATAGCCTATAGGCAGATCCACTCTGTCCTATTGGGTCACTGAGTTGAAACTATCTCAGCAGGACTGGATTTACCTGAATACCTATTGACCAGGCCTTGTGATTCTGATCTTTGAAAGACCTGGGGCTTCTACTTAAAGTATCACTAATCTAGATTGCTTTCCATTATCACAAGTATGGCTAACATTGAGAAGAATGGGCATCCCAGAGCACTTAATTGTACTCATGTGAAACCTATACCTAGAACAAGTGGCTGTTGTGTGAACAGAGCAAGGGAATACTACATGTTTTAAAATGAATAAGATTGTGTATCAGGGTTGTATTCTCTCTCCATATCTATTTAATCTGTATGCTGAGCAAATTACATGAGAAGCTGGAATTGAATGTGGCATCAAGAGCGAAGGAAGACTCATCAATAAACTTTGTTATATAGATGACACAACACTAGTTACTGAAAGTGAAGAAGCACTTGTTGCAGAAGGTCAAAGAGTACAGCCTTCAATATGGATTAGATCTCAACATCAAGAAAACAAAAATTCTTACCACTACACCAATAGGCAACATCATGATAGATGGAAATAAGATTGAAACTGTCAACAACTTCATCTTACTTGGATCCACAATCAACACCAGTCAGTAGTCAGGAAATCAGGAGACATATTGCACTGGGAAAGGTAGGGACTTCACCAAATTACTGAGGAGTAATGATGTCAGTTTGAGGGCTAAGGTGTGTCTGAGTCAGGCCATGGTCTTTCTGATCACTTGCTTTGCATCTGAGGACTGGACAATGAATAAGGATGACAAAAGAAGAATTGGACGCCTTTGAGCTATGGTGTTGGAGAAGAGTCCTGAACATCCCATAGACTGACAAAAGAACAAACAAAAATGTCTTGGAGAAAGTGCAGCCAGAGTGATCTTTGGAGGCAGAATCACATACTTTGGACGTGTTGCTAGGAGGGACTGTCTCTTGGAGAGGGACATGATGCTGGGAAAGGCAGAGGGTCAGTGAAGGAGAGGAAAACCCTTAATCAGGTGGATTGGCATAGTGACTGCTGCAGTCGTCTCTAGTGTGTCAGGAAATGTGAGAGTGGCACAGGATAGGACATGTTTGTTGTTCAGACATGTTGTTCATAGGGTTGTTATAGGTCGTACTCAACTTGACCGCAACTGACAACAACAATGCACTGTGTAAGGATGGGGGCTTGGAGTATACTGTCTTAGGGACATGGTCGATGCTCACCTTGTTTAGTATTAGTTTTGTGAGGATGGTGGCCCCACATCAGCAAATAGGATTAATCGTCTAGACTTGAACAACCATCTTCTTTTATCATTTATACATTTTATAACAGTTTCATCATTATAAAGAAATGTTTATCTAGTACTTTGCTTAAGTGAGAGAGCCTCGTGGCTTAGTAGTTGTGCTGCTAACCCAAAGGCATGCAATTCAAATGCACCAGCGACTCTGAGGAAGCAAGATGGGCAGTCTCCTCCCTGTAATGCACTGCCTCAGAAAGCCTGCTGGAGGGTCAGCTATGAGTAGGTTCTGACTTGAGGACACATAATAACATCAACTGTACTTATAAAAACCCCAAACTGGACTTATAAAACAGTCCTGTGTGATGAAGAGAAAAATAAGTGTGGTTCTTGAGCAACACAGTCTTTGAGTCTGATTTAAAAATGAATATATTTGAATGATTAGTATAATACTCTTCAGTATCTGTCAGATGCTGAGTGAGTCAGAAAAGAAATCAGATAAAGACAAAGTCATATCCAATTGTAGTAAGGAAGTGAAAGAGATAAGTTTTTAGTATGATCCTTCTAGAAGGGTAAAGTGTGAAGGAGAATAATTTAGGCATGAGCATGGTACAGAGATGTAAGAAGGCAGGTTTTGCTAAAAAAAAAAAATTGGTTAAGTATATTTTTTTTCAGTGAAAGATTTGTGTATGGGATATTTGAGAAATGGCTAAGAAAATATAGGCTGGTGCTACGAAGAGTCTTGTGTGCCAAAGTGAAGGTCTTCAGACTTTACTGTACATGAAAATCACCTGGAGGAATTATTAAAGCACAAACTGTTGGGTGCTGCCCACAGAATTTTGGATTCAGTCTGGTTAAAGAAGGTAGTTATTTACATTTCTGACAAGCTCCCAGGTGATGCTGTTGCTGGTCTGAGAATCACTTACTCAGTCATAGAAAAGTCAAGATTCCTCTAAGATTTTTTTTAAATACTTCTCTCCCACAATACCACTAGTTTGACACTAGTCATTCTCTGAAGACCATTTATCTTACACTGAAGTCAGTAACCATACTTGCTAGCTATTAATTAAGTGTAATACTTTTATAATATATTTTTCTTTTTAAAGAGTGGAGACAGCTATCTTATGAATTATAAAAAAAAAAGTGGTTGTGTTTTTCTTTAATAAAAGTGTCTTTTGAGTTTGACCCAAGTTCTTTCTAATATGAATTCAGATAGGAAGGATAGATTTTTCTTTTTTTAAAAGTAAGCTTGGGGGCAGGGTAGAGAGGAAAATGTGCAACAGTGAATGTATGAAAATCCAAGTTTTCTATAAACTTGCATTAAAATCACAATTTTTTTTTAAAGGATGGCGCAATAAAATAAAAAAGTCAGGAGCATCCTGTGCCTGGCCTCCTCCCCCAGAGCATTCTGCTGAGATCAGTGCTTTGCAGGGCACTTTGGCAGATGAAGCAGCAAGACACAGTAGCTCAGGGCTGGTGTGGAGTGGGATGGGAAAGGATGAGATGGATAAAGGACAAAGACAGGAGGAGGAGAAGGGAGATAGAAAATCACTTTCTGTATTCTTAGAGAGCTTCAGCAGGGGCACCAATGCAAACTTCATTGATTTATATTGATGTTTTTAGATTTTCAGTTTTTAGATTTTCTTTTTTAGATCTATGTGAAAATTTCTGATTTTGTGATTTCATGTAGGAAAAGAGGTGATGTCAGTTTACAATGTGGTTTTTCTCTGCTTTTACTTAGAATATCAGAGTATAGTGATTATTATAAAAAATTCCACTCTTCTGCTATGAGAATAGTAACTTGAATGCTTTTCCCATCTGTGGCTCACAGTGTGGTGGACCAGAAACAGCACATGTTTCTGTGCTTACTGCTTTGCTAACAAACACATGACAATGAGCACTATCAATGCTTATATTTTTGTAAGAAGAGTTTTTAAATTTGTAGGACTTTTAGATACCTTTTAAGATTTTTTTGTTTATCTACAAATAATGGTGGTAAACCTAAGAGATAACTATTGAGAAACTTAACTTTTAACATAAATACCCAAGGTCTTTGTTTTTGCTTAATTTTTCTATTTTTATTTTGTATATGGGTATTTCTGCCTCAATCTTATCCTTCATACTACTGTTTTTTTTATCCTTCAGCTTTTTCATGGACTATGCAGCCAGCCATAATCCCTATAGCCTGTGTCAGTTGGAGGACGTGTCACCATCTCCAGTTCCTTGAGATTTTTAAAATGCAAACAATAATACCTGCCTTTAACTCATAATCAATAATATTCATGTAATAATTACAGGTTTTGCATTAGCACGATCAAGTGTTCTGGGAATCCCATTCTTTTCAGAGTCAGCCACAGTTTGTTGTGATCCACACAGTCAAATGCCTTTGCATAGTCAATGAAACACAGATAGACATTCTTCTGGTATTCTCTGCTTTCAGCTAAGATCCATCTAACATCAGCTACAATATCCCTAGTACCACGACCCCTTCTAAACCCAGCCTGCACTTCTGGAAGTTCTCTGTTGATGTGCTTTCCCAGTCATTTTTGGATAATCTTCAGTAGAATCTTGCTTGCATGTGATATCAATGATAATGTTCAATAACTTCTGCACTCTGTTGGATTGCCTTTCTTTGGAATGGGAACAAATCTAGCTCTCTTCCAGTCAGTTGGCCAAGTGGTTGTTCTCCAGATTTATTGGCACAACTTGGTGAGCATATCCAGGACAGCATCTGCTAATTGAAATACATCAATTGGTATATCATCAATTCCTGGGGCCTTATTTTTTGCCACTTCCTTCAAAGCAGCTTGAACTTCTTCCTTCATCACCATAGGCTCTTGTTCATATGTTTCCTGAAATTCTTCTGTGTCTGCCAATTCCTCTCAGTACAGTGACTCTGTATACTCTTTTCATCTTCTTTTAATACTTCCTGGGTCATTTAATATTCTGCACAAAGCATCCTTAAGTATAGCAACTCGAGGTTTGAATTTGTTCTTCAGTTCCTTGAGCTTAAGAAATGCTGAGCGAGTTCAGCCCTTCTGATTTTCTGACTCTAGCTCCTTGCACATTTCATTGTAATATTTTACTATGTCTTCCCACCGCTGCATTTTGAAATCTTCTGTTCAGCTCTTTAATATCTTGAATTCTTCCCTCTGCTTTGGCTTCTCAGCACTCTAGAGCAATATTCTGAGTCTCTTCTGACACCCATTTTGGTCTTTTCTTCCTCCTCTGTAATGACCTTTTGCACTCTTCTTGGATGATACTCTTGATATCCTCCCACAACTCATCTGCTCTTTGCTCATTTGTGTTCAAGGCCTCAAACCTGTTCCTGAGATGGTTTTGAAATTCAGGTGGGATAGACTCAAGATCATATTTTGGTTCCCATGGATTCAGTTTAATTTTCCTTAGCTTCAGCTTGAACTTGCATATGAGTGGTTGTTGGTCCACAATCCGCACCTGGCCTAGTTTTTACAGCTGATACTGAGTTTCTCTAGCAGTTCTTTCCACAGATGTAATCAGATTCCTTTCACCTTCAGGTGAAATCCCTGTGTTTAACTTGTGTTTATGTTTCTTATAAAATATATTTGCAATGAATAGTGCAAAATTATCATAGTGCAAAACTCTGATAGTGCAAAATTCAATCATTCTATCTCCAGCTTCATTTCTGTCACCAAGTCCATGTTTTCTTCTCTGTTCCCAACTTTTGCATTCCAGTCACCCATTATTAATGCATCTTGATTGCATGTTCAATTGATCTCTGACTGTAAAAGTTGATGGAAATTCTTCTCTTTCCTCCTCTTTGGCTCTAGTTGTTGGTGCATATATCTGAATGATAGCAGTATTTACTGGACTTCCTTGTATGTGTATGGATATTATCCTGTCACTCACAATATTGTATTTCAAGACATATCTAGAAATTACTTTTTTTGAAAATTTTATTATTTTTGTGTGTGTGTACCGTCAAATCAGATCTGACTGGTGCAGGAAGAGATTGTCCCTCCTTCCCCGGCAGAGCATCTGGTGGATTCGAACTGTGCACCTCTGGGATTGTAGTTGCAGCTTCTTGCCAGTAGGCCACCAGAGCTCTCCTTAGAAATTACTTTTTTAACTATGAAAGCTAGAGAGAGAGATCAGCTGGCCCAGTGGACAGAAAGTGATGCTACCAAACCAAAAGTGGGTGACTTCTAATCCGTGGCCCTTGGGCCTGTCTTTTATTGTCTTTGTTCAGACATTCCTCTAGGTCGTATAGCCCTGGTGTACAAGTTGCCGTACCACGGTCACTTTTGATTGCTGTGAGGCTGAACACTGTGACACTGGTGTGTCAAATGCATTAATGGTTGGCTACCCAATGCAGACAGAGAGTGGGGTGGAGCCCCCCGATTAAAACAAGCTTGGAAGGAGGAGTGGCATCCACTTCCATACTAGCTTGCCTCCGGAAACTTTATGAACCTGGAGAGAGGATGAAAGGCACCCAAGCGTCAAGGACTCTCCTTCATAGGGTCACTATGAGTTGCCTGTGACTCGACGGCACTTAACAACAACAACAACTATGAAAGCAGCCCCATTTTTCTTCATCTTTTCATCTCCAGAGTACTTGGACTAGGAGGCAGTTGTCAGAACAGAGCAAAGAAACACTGCATGGTTCAAAATTGGGAAGGGTGTATGCCAGGGATGTGTCCTATCTCTATACCTTTTCAACCTATATGCAGAACAGATTATCTGGGAGGCTGGGAAGTATAAGGAGAAGTGTGGCATCAGGATTGGAGGAAGATTCATCAACAATCTGTGTTATGCAATTGACACAACCCTGCTTGCTGAAACTAAGGAGGACCTGAAGTGCTTGCTGCAGATGGTCAAGAACTGCAGCTTTCAATATGGATTGAGGCTCAATATAAGAAAACAAAGATTCTCACCACTGGGCCAATTGGCAGCATCAGGATGAATGGCGAAGAGATTGAGATTATAGATACCTTCAGTTTGCTTGGCTTTACAATCAGCACTCTTGGCACCAGCAGCCAGGAAATTAAAAGACGTATAGCGTTGGCAAAGTCTGCTATTAGAGACCTTCCCAAAGTACTGAAGAGAAATGATGTCACCTTGGAGACTAAGGTGTGCCCGATACAGGCCATGGTTTTTGCAATCACTTGCTATGTGTCAGAGAGCTGGACAATGATTAGGGAGGCTAGAAAGAGAATTGATGCCTTTGAGTTGTGGTGTTGGAGAAGAGTATTGAATATACCATGGACTGCTAAGAAAATGAACAGGTTCATCCTAGAGAGGGTTAAACTATGCTGCTCCTTAGAGGCTAGGATTCTGATACTTTGTCTGACATACTTTGGACATGTTGCAATGAGGGACCAATCCTTGGAGAAGGACATCATGCTTGGGAGGGTGGAGGGATAGCGCAGGAGGGGAAGACCTTTTCTGAGGTAGATTGATTGAGTGACTGGGGTAATCTGGGTAGGTGTGTTGGAGGTAGATTAGCACAGGATAGAGCAGGGATTAGGACTGTTGTACACAGGGTCACTATGTGTCACAGGTGACTCGACAGCACATAACAACTACACAACAACAAAAACAATTCCAAGTAGAATAATTTTGGAAGATAACTCTTAAACGTCAGTTTTCCTTCGTTTGAATAGGATTTTTTTTAATTGTCTCCATTAGTTAAATGCAATATAGTCCACGTTTTAATAGATTCATCCCTTTGCTGATTTTGCTTTTAGTCATTTTGTTCTCTGTAAAATAAATCTCATTGTATGATCATTATTTCTACTTCTGAGTATGAAGTTTCTTTTAATGCTAGGACAAGGATAAATACCAGTTTGGCAAGACCAAGATCTTTTTCCGTGCTGGGCAAGTAGCCTATCTAGAAAAATTGAGGGCTGACAAGCTGAGGGCTGCCTGCATCCGGATCCAGAAGACGATTCGAGGGTGGCTGCTGAGGAAGAAATACCTGCGCATGCGGAAAGCAGCTATTACTGTGCAGAGATACGTCCGCGGCTACCAGGCGCGGTGGTGAGTTTCCTGGGGACTTGTCAGTGCTGGCTGAAAGCCCTCCTGTTTTGTTACCCATCTAAGTCATTTCCCAACATAGGACAGTTTTGAGTGGTCATTCACCCTTAAAAAGAAAATGAGGGAGTTTTTCTTTTGCTTTTCAAGGAGAGGAGCAAACGGGGGTGGGGGGGGTGGGCAGGGAGAAGGGTGCAACAATGAATGAATGGAATTCGAAAATCTCTGTAGATGTTCATTGAAATGAAAAATAAATAAAAAGAACTCTTGCAAAAAAAGCAATTTAATTTTTTATTTTGATAAAAATTTTAATTTGAAAGGCTAAGAAATTGACTAACAAGACAATCAAGTAGAATAAAATTTTACTCAGATTTAGGAATAATTTGAATTCATTTTAAAAAGAAGATAATACCTACGTATGTCCTCTGTTATCCTTATTTTTTTTATAATTCAAGAAATTAGGAGCTTTGGGAAGCAATGAACTCTTGAGTACAGAAGAGATATAATTAGAATGATTGAGGTTTAGAATAATTTTTATTCAGCATATGATCAAATGTTAATAAATTATTAATTTTACACCCAAACAGTAGATTAAGGAATAAATAATTGTGTGTGAATGATGGATAGATCTAAAAAAGTACGAGGTTATTTTATACATCTGCAATACTATGTAAAGAGACATAATCTAGGCTATTACAGCATTTCCCTAGAATTAACTTTTATGAACATCACTCTCATTGTAAAATGCAGAAAATATTGGACATAACCACTTTTCAGGCCTAGAATAATTCAAATTAGATAGTGAATAATTTGGGAAGTTGTAAATTGTTGACAAATAGAAGCAAATATTTTAGTTAATAGACATGCCACTAAGTCTGTATTTACTGGATCCCTGGGTTTTCTGATTTACTAACTGTCACCACTGTTTGCTCTGGCAGCTATGCTACGTTTCTGCGCAGAACCAAGGCAGCAACCATCATTCAGAAGTACTGGCGCATGTTTGTGGTTCGCAGGAGATACAAAATTCGACGAGCAGCTACTATTGTTCTTCAGTCTTACTTAAGAGGTTACTTGGCCAGAAATAGATATCGTAAGGTGAGGCATTAGGACAATCCTTCATGAGGCTTGGAGTTCTTCAAGGAAAAACATGCATCCTTTCATTTTTCTGATGCACTAACGGAAATGTGATTTGGAATGGAATCTTGGAGTGTAGACGGTTTGACTGAAAAAGTAGAAATGGACTAATGAGGGAAAATGGAAGAAAGAAATAGAATAGGAAAATGTCATTAATAGCTTTATCACTGTGTATTGCCATTCATCTCACCTCGTTGCTCCTTAGTCAGCTTGATAAGACAGAGGCCTCCCTTGGGACTGTGCTGTTCAGTGAGTGTTCACAGTGCCTCACCCACTGCAGCGTGGTGTTCAGTGTCTGCACTTAACGAGAACTGAAGACCGCCTGCCTGTTAGGAAAACCACAGCCGAAAAAGGAAAGCTTGATCTAGCTAAAGATACTTTTCAGGTCACCTAAACTTTACATTTACATTGTATTTTGAGTTCTAAAATTTAACCAGTTATTTCCCAAATGCCAATTCAGGATGAGACATTTCTTCCTCATTATTTTTTTCTCCCCTTTAGATACATAACTTAAAAGCCTAAACTATTTTTTAAATGAATCTGTTAAACTAAAATAGGTAGTTTCAGAGATTTGTTTTTTACTTGAAAAGTCGCATTGGAATGAATGGGAAATTTTATAAGCATCTCAAGTAAAATTTAATTATAAACATTTAAATGACTTTTACTTTACAGATGACATACTTTTATTTCATACATTCATAGAGAATTAGAAGTGTCTTCATGGTTTTTCTAGTTCAGTCTGTCTGTCTTTTTTTCCCCTAACATGGTCATATCTACTCGGAGACCAGTTTACTGTCCAAACTGAGTGGTTGTGAAATTAAATGCAATACTCTTCTTTTTTAAACTTTTTATTATGATTTGGGTGAATGTTTGCAAAGCACATTGGTTTTCTGTTCAACAATTCATGCACGTTTTTTTCCAAGGTATTTATTGATTACCGTCCTTCCAATGTAGCAGCATTCTTCTCAGCCCCTCCCTTTACTTTCCATTTCCATTCATCCTTATTTCCTTACCCTTCCTACCTTCCGAGCCTTATCCCTGAACAAATGCCACCCTTTTGATCTCTCGTGGTTTACTATTTTAAGGAATACATACTTCCCTGGAGTTACTGTTCACATTCTCTTTCTGTGTGTCTCTCTCTTTATGGTTCAGTTTTTTTCTTAAAATTTGAGAATTCCTCCGACATCATATCCCCCTTCTTATTTTTCAAGTTTTGCATCCCAGTTGCCAATGATCAGCAATACATCTTGATTACACATTAGGCCGATTTCGGACTGTAGTAGTTGGTAGAATGCCTCAGTTTCCTCATCTTAGGCTTTGGCTGTTGGAGTGTATATTTTAATAGCTTTTGTGTTACAGGTTTTCTTGGTATGCATGTAGATAGTATTCTATCATTCACAGCATTGTATTTTGGTTTAGGTCTTGATATGGTCTTTTTACTATGTTAACATAAATCCTTGCATTAAGAGCTCTGGTGGCCTAGGGGCAAGAAGCTGCTTTGCAATCCCAAAGGCACTGAGTTTGAGGCCGCCAGCTGCTCCATGGGAGAAGGATGGGCAGTCTCCTCCCTTGTGATTAACTGCCTCTGCAAACCCACCCGAGGGTCAGCTGTAGGTCAGTTCCAACTCTGTGGTATACAACAACAGCAATAGTAGTTAATGATGAGAAGACATTCACCATCTTGGCAGACAAGCGTTTTGTTTAAATTATTTCAAAGTTCAGAGAGTATCAGTGGGATTTTAGAAAATACAATGTAAAATAGCAGTTAAGATTTAACTTGTTTAATTTACTCTCTTAATCTTGCTTTTAAAGCCTCATTTCTCCTATCTTTCTTGGCTGCATTTGAAACAACACTGGAAAATCCTCACTAGAAAAGTATTCATATATGACAAACTATAATTTTTGTTTCTAGAAAAAAGTAAACAGCTCAGTATCAACCTTTGTATGATTCCACATGGGGAGATTTAATGCACAGTGAGGCAGAATCAACAGTAAGGGTGATGGAGGAATCTTTTATTCTGGTAGGAAGTAGTTCAAAGGGTGCCACACTCACCTTTTACTAATAGGAATCACATACCAGTAAGAAACCTAATGTACTTTTTTTCCTTTTTAAGAATTTTTCCTTTGGTAGTCTGGTCTTTAATGGACTGGTTTACAAGTGACTACTTATCATCATATACAGCTTGTGAATATAACACGTTGTTTTATGCTATTCCAAAATCCTTTCCAAGTCAGCTTGTCAAATTACTTTTAAAATAATGTATACTTCCAAATGTATCTTTAATATTTGTACTTCACATAATGTTGATAGAAGTTTTGTGTCTTTCCTTTTAAGTAATGTAGGGATTCTCAGCCTGACAGGCTGGTAATGCTGAACCTTGAGTCCAGTGCAGGGTCTAAATTGACTTGCCCTTTTCCCTCTCTATAGATTCTCCGTGAGCACAAAGTGGTCATCATTCAGAAGTGGGTCCGGGGCTGGCTGGCTCGGACACGCTACAAGAGGAGTATACATGCCATCATCTACCTTCAGTGTTGCTTTCGGCGGATGATGGCCAAGCGTGAGCTGAAGAAACTGAAGATCGAGGCCCGCTCCGTGGAGCGCTACAAGAAGCTCCACATCGGCATGGAGAACAAGATCATGCAGCTGCAGCGCAAAGTTGACGAGCAGGTGTGTGTGAGACAGGGGCACTGAGAGTAGAGCATGAAGGGATCCAGTGAGCTTCTTCTCAATATTGTCTCTTCTTGATACTAGCCTACATTTTGAGCAAAAAGTGTGTGGGTGGGGGAAGGGGAAATGTCATTTGTGAATATAAAATAATGACAGACTCACAGGTAAGAGTATATTTGTCAGTGAGCTCTGGTGGCCTACTGGCAAGAAGCTGCCCTACAATCCCAGAGGTGAATGGTTCAAATCCACCATATGCTTTGCTGGAGAAGGAGGAACAATCTCCTCCTATACCAGTCAAATCTGATTTGACGGTACACACACACACACACACACACACACAAATAAAAAAAAATTTTCTTTAAAAAAGTATATTTGTAAGAACTGAGACAAGAAATTCTTTTTGAGAATAATGTTTGAGGTAATAAACATGACCAAATTTACTAACCTTCTGAATCATTATGTTCCAGAATTACTTACACTTTACACTTTGAAGATCACTATCATTTATTTGCACATGGTATAATGTTTTTCACAGTAGGGAAAACTGAGGTATAGACATTAAGTGAATTTTTTTTTTAGATTAAGTAGAAAATTAAAGTAGGAAGAAAAGGCACATAGTATAAAAGAACAAAAGCATCCAATCAGCATTCTGAAAGGGAAAATGAAAAATTAATTCAGATGACAGGAAATATTGGATTCCTGCAGTAGTGGCCTCTTCTACTATATGACACCACCTCTCCTGTAAATTCCTGTTTCTTGGCTTTTGGCCATGGCTTCCATTGTAGGCTGTCCTTCTTATTTTGTACAGTTTTTTATTCATCCAGAAATGTTCTCTGGATTCCTTAGTGTCAAAATGAACAAGGTAAGAGTCTACAGAATCAAGAGCTCCTGTGAGTTTACTTGGTCTAACCACATTAGACTTTGCCATTTGCAAGACCAAGTTTGTTATTATTTTGTCATTTACACTAAAGACATTTTTGTGTCCTTGATTTGGCAGTTGTTTGGTTTTCAATTAAATTGTTAGCCCTTAATAACTAAGAGGTCAAATGGCCTAGTGAGTGCTGCTAACCCAGACGTGGCGTGTGTCTGGAGGTGCAAATCCATCAGTGGCTTCACTGGAGAAAAATAGACAGTCTCCGCCTCTTTGATTTACAGTCTCTGAAAACCCACTAGAGGCTTTCTACAAAGATGGCATAAGCACCACAAGCAAAGAAGGAAGCCCCTGCCCCTCCCAAAGCTGAGGCCAAAGTAAAGGTGTTAAAGAGCAAGAAGGTAGTCCTGAAGGGCATCCACAGTCCGAGAAAAAAGATCCGCAGTCATCCACCTTCTGGCAGCCTAAGATGCTGAGACTCCAAAGGCAGCCCAAATACCCACCTCCGCCCCAGAAGACCACCCCCAGGAGAAATAAGCTTGACCACTATGTCATCATCAGGTTTCCCCTGACCACTGAATCAGCCATGAAGAAGATAGAAGATAACATGCTTGTCTTCATTGTGGATGTCAAGGCCAACAAGCACCCAATCAAACAAACTGTAAACAAGTTCCATGACATTGATGTGGCCAAGGTTAACACCTTGATTAGGCCTGAATGGAGAGAAGAAGGCCTGTGTTCAACTTGCTCCTGAATGATGCTTTGGATGTTGCCAACAAAATTGGGATCATCTAAACTGAGTCCAGTTGGCTAATTCTAAATATAAATTTTTCTCACCCCCCCCCCAAAAAAAACCAGAAAGAAAAGAAAACCCATTAGAGGGTGAGCTGGCAGTGAGTGATTTCATACTCAAAACCAGTGAGTTTTATGTGCTGGGTTTTCTCCCCAATAATTAGAATTTTCTAAAATAAACTTCCCTTGAACTTTATTAAATTTCATATATTTATTTTTTACTTACTCAGCAGAAAGAACTTCTCTTTATGTGGTGTGTTAGGTACTAAACAAGGTATAGAATATGGATAGAGTAAATCACTTTTTATTTCAACAGTATATTTGGTGTAACTTGCATACAATAAAATGGAAAAATAGGTAATTAAATGCAAAAACCAAAAATAGCGTAGGTACATGTAAGGAGAGACAGGTCTTTAGAGAGGGACATCATGCTGGGTAGAGTAGAGGGACTGCGCAGGAGGGGAAGACCCTCTATGAGGTGGATTGATTCAGTGACTGGGGTAATTGGGATGGGTGTGTCAGAGGCAGTGCGATTGGCACAGGATAGAGCAGGGTTTAGGGCTGTTGTACATAGGGTCGCTATGAGTCTCAAACGACTTGACGGCACATAACAACAACAACAACTATTCCAGTTAGAAAACAGTAACCAGGGGAAGTGGGCAAATACAAGACAGGGGGTTCTGGATGGTTATTAGAGTTGAATTACCAACTTGGTTCTTGATTCTGAATTCCTGAAAGCCACAATGAAGATAAATATATGAGTTTCATTTTCCACAAAGAACAGACATGTTGTTGTTACTAAGTGCTGTTAAGTATGACTCATAGTGATCTTAACAACCGATCTGAACACTCTCTTATCCTGTGCCATCCTCACAATCTGCGACACATCCAAGCCCACTGCTACAGTCATCATATCAACTCTTGATTGAGGGTCTTCTTCTCCATTGCCACACCTCCACCTTCCCAGCACAATGTCCCTCTCCAAGGAGTAACCTCTTCTAGCAGTGTATCCAAAGTATGTGAGTCAAAGCCTTATTAAGTGCTTCCAAGGAGTGCTCTGACTGCACTCTAAAACATATCTGTTCTTTTTTTGGCAGTCCATGGGATGTTCGGTACTCTTCTCCAACACCACAGCTCAAAGGCATCATTTCTTCCATAATCTTTAGTCATTATTTCAATATATGCTTCTTATGAATTAAACTCAACATTAACATGACTGAAATTTTTTATTTTTTCCCATATTTCATTATGAAACATGCTAATGGTCAAAGGAAACTCATCCACAGAACCTGAGTACCAGAATATATACTTTTTTGTTTGTATTTTATTCTTTTGCCTTTGAAACAAGTGGATTCTAAAATTTCTGTACTTGCAAAGTACTCGCAATAGACATGTATCTTTTAGAAAAGTAGTTGAAAATAACTCACATTTTATTTTTTACCTAAAAAAGTAGAGGAGCTCTGATGGCTTAGTGGGTAGGGACTTAGGTTGCCAGCCTAAAGGTTCTGGACACGAATTGAGAGGAAGGAGGTATACCAAATACAAGCTAGCTTCAACTAAAATTTACATGGACCTAGGTTCCAAATGAGACACTGTAGACAGTCACTGTGATGTTTTATACTGAGAAGCAGTTTTTGTAGCAAGAGAAACAGGATGATACCCATGGTTATTAAAAGCCCTATGCTCTATTTGCATAGGTTATAGTGTGTCTGCTTGGGAATTGTTACTTAGTAATGCTTTATTTAATACATGATAATGATAGAAAGATAATAAAAATTAATAAATAATCAAGAGAGCAAGGAAAAACAATGATCAGAATGAAATAAACTTAATAAAAAATTTTTTCAGAGAGGGAAGGGGAATCTTGAGGTAATGAAGATTTGTAGGAAACAAGTTCTTTCGAGGCCATTTTCTTTTTATCACCTGGCTAGTGTATAGTTTTGATGGCACTTTGATTTTTAAAAGTGTAAATTCCCCCATTTCTGGATTAAGAACCAGAAAATTAAGGATTTTTTGTGCATTCACCTTGTGACTCTAAGGAAATACTGTCTGTTTTTGCTCATTGCATAAAATAAAATTTTATCTACTTTCTTTTTCTTTTGTCACAGGGAGGGATTGGTTATATTATTGTAAATATTGTGGTATTTTGCTTAGAAAGTCTACTCATGTTAAACCCATGAGTACATAGGGATTTCTCACTAAATGCATTTGATGATATGTATATTTGCTTATTGTTTTGTATGTGTGGGTTTAAAGAACAAAGACTACAAGTGCCTCATGGAGAAGCTGACCAATCTGGAAGGAGTATATAACACCGAGACCGAGAAGCTACGAAGTGACTTAGAACGCCTTCAACTAAGTGAGGAGGAAGCTAAAGTGGCCACCAAACGGGTTCTCAGTCTGCAGGAGGAAATTGCCAAGCTGCGGAAAGACCTAGAACAAACTCAGAAGGAGAAAAAATCCATTGAGGAAAGTGCAGATAGATACAAGCAAGAAACTGACCAGGTAGGAATGAATTCTCATGTCCTCAGCCATTCCTCCATATACAGATGCAATCTGGTATGCTTTGACTTAGCCCATGCAGCTTAGTGCTGGTTTTAATAGAAGGTAAAATGCAAATTCCATTTGATTTTTATTAGTGTTTCACAAGCATTTTCTCCCATATGATCAGTAAGTAGCTGCAAGTGTCTTAATAAAACATTTGACTCTAATGAGAACAAAGCCAAAGTAGTGTTTTGAGAAGAAAATTAATTGTCAAGTGTTTTCTATACATTTTGTATAGAAAATGTGTTGGTCTGCACAGAGTGTAGGCTCCTTTTTCTTCAGTAGAATTAATGTGGTTAAAAGAAAGACAATCAAACTTGCTTTAAAGCTGTATAAAGTTGGAAGCAGGCATGGCAACCACTTCCTAAACAACATGCCTCCGGAAACTCTATGAACTTTGATAAATGTCAGTAGTAGTTACAGAAAGGCTTCAGGCTTTTTTGTTCATAGGGTCACTGTGAGTCATGCTGGACTCAGCAGCAATCAACAACAGAGTTCAAGTAAGAGAGATCCAAATGTCTGCAGACTAGTTGCAACTGAGAGTGGGCAAACAACAGTAGCAACAAAAGCACCGTGGATTCATGAGTGCTTCCACCTAACACATGTGCACATATTTTTATAAAAAATTTAATAAGTACATAAAATATTAAGGCTTCAAGCACTAATGGTATATATTGCTCAAAGATTTATAGAAGTAATTCAGTGTAGAAGTGATAAGAAAAAAGTAATTAATTTTCAAAATCTGCTGTTCCTGCCATTTTAAAGTCAAAACTGTATTGACTTTAACTGCTGGCAAGAATCTCATTTACATACTTTCTGTACTTAAATCCGAACTTTAGTAGTAGCATAGGTGCTGAGCACCTCAGGAGAATTTAAGATGCAGTGCAGTTACGATAGTGTAGCCAGTAAAATTGAGATGCTAATGTAGTAGATAAAACCTTTTCTCCTCTGTCTCTGCCAGGTGATCTGGATTTTGTATGTGGAAATAGCTGTCCCATTAGGTACTGTTTGTTCTTCAGACGTGGCAAACTGGTCCAATCAGAACCCAGAGTGCGTTCAGAGGGCTAGTCCTGAGTGTTTCAGAGGGCTCCATTACTGTTAAGCCTCCTGAGTACGTGGAAGCAAAGTAGTTAAGCATGGTGGAAGAGCGTCTTTTTTCAGGCCAAGTCTAGTAGAAAGATACACATTAACAGATTCTGTCTTCTCGTTTAATTCACTTCTATTTTCTTTTTGCACCGATGAATACAGACACTACTAGTAGAGCGGAGCAGGGGCAGAGTACCTGTGCTTACTGTTAATCTGTAGTGAATGGTTTCATGATGTGCTTAGCTTGCTTCCTGGGTTCTCCATCCATGCCAATGGCTGTAAATTTGAAGAGAGACTGATTCTCTAGGAATGTGCTGTGAGGTTAAGAGTTGCTAGCTATACATAGAAGCAGAATCTTTGTCATGGTGAAAAATATGAAATTATTCCCTACAGATTAGTAAGCAAATCCATGTTTATCTCGCTCATTGGGTTTGCTTTGTTAAACTTACATGGAGTGTAGTGATAGTAAAAAAATGAAAACATTTCACTATGACAACTACCTCTATGTCTGAGAAAATTACATTCTTAGCCAGCCTAAATCCAGAAATTGATACTTTTTTCTAGGGCTGTGGTTCTTTGCCAGGTGTGTCAGAATCTGTTGTTACTGTTGTTATGTGCCGTTGAGTTGCTTGCGACTCATAGCGACCCTACGTACAACAGCTCTGAACTCTGCTCTATCCTGAGCCAACCTCATCTTCTCTGACACACCTACCCTCATTACCTATTGGAGAGTTTTAAAAACACTAATGGCCAAGCTCTGGGAGTGTGGGATAAGCATATGGGGTTTGAACAGAAGCACCACAGGCTATTGGCTGTCCTCTTACAAGCAGCTTACCTCAAGTTACAATAGAGAACTCAAGCCTTCTCCTGAGAGTAGATGCTGGGGTCTTGTCAGGATGGAGAGAAGAGGCTAGACTGTGAGAGGGGCCCATCCTGAACTTCTCTTGTGACACAGTGTTGTTATCTAACTTTCCTTGTAATCAGGGATGAATTCAGTTCATGTCTCTGAACCTGTCCCCTTACATGATTGCAGATTTTCCCATAGACTTTTTCCTTTATTATTAAAAGTATTGCTTTGGGAGCTCTTTTAGCTTAGAAGAAGGAATTTGAGTATCAGTAATCACAAACACACTTTGTATTCCAAAAATGAGCTGAGTAGGTTCTGTTTATTGCAAATTTACCTTTAGTTTTGAGATTTACTTCCTAGAAATCCTTACCCAACCAAGAACTAAAAAGTTAAGGGCCAATATTTGTTTAAATAGGGAGCTCTGGTGGCCTAGTAAGAAGGTGCACTACAGTTTTGAAGGCATGTCATTCGACTCCACCAGTTGCTTCTCAGGAGAAGAATGGACAGTTTCTTCCTGTGTGATTTCCTGCCTCTGAAAACCCACTGAACGGTCAGCTATGAGTCAGTTCTGTCTCGATAGCAATTAACAACAACAACTTTTTAAAACCATTAAAAGAAAAGGAAAAGAAATCTGTTTCTTAAGATAGATAGCAAGGAAGGTCTGGTGGCCTAGTGGCAAGAAGCTGCACTGCAATCCCAGAGATATGCGGTTCAAATCCACCAGATGCTCTGCTGGAAAAGGAGGGTCAATCTCCTCCTGTACCAGTCAGATCTGATTTGACGGTACACAAACACAAAATAATAAAATAAATTAAAAAAAAATTCTTTCATTAAAAAATAAAGAAAAAAGATAGATAGCAATGAGCTTCAGATAATCTTAAGTGGATCTCCAAGAGTCCTTCATATCATTCTTAAACTCATTAATCATGAGTGCCGGTAAGATGTATATTGGTGTCTAAGGTAAGAAGGCAAATTGCTTTAAGAGCCAATGGCTTACTAAAGTGCCAGACACTTTGTTAAATACTCATAATACAAAATAACATTATAATACCTTTACCTTCAAGGAATTTCTTGTCTATTGGGGGAACACAGAAAAGAAGGACCATAAGGGAGGTATGCATGGGATCGTGTGGTAACCCATAAGAGAGACGCATGATTAGAGAGGTTTATAAGAAGGTTCTGTGGAGGAAATAATGATTGAGCCAAGTTAGGATGACTGCATATAATTTGTCAAAGAATTGAGGTGTAGCAAAAATGAAAACTGAAAGTCTTAGGATATCTGTAGTCTTCACATTTTGTAATTGGACTTGATCTGTCTAATAAAGCCTCCTCAGATTATTGTTTCACTATGTAACTTATGTGTTTAATATTATAGCTGGTATCAAATCTGAAAGAAGAAAACACTTTATTGAAACAGGAAAAAGAGACTCTCAACCATCTTATTGTGGAGCAAGCTAAGGAGATGACAGGTAAGATTCATGTGGGCACAACAGCACTCCAGTCAGCTTTGCACCAATGTTTTAGAAGTTAGGAACTTGTTTCATACAGCCATGATTAGAATTTAAATGTTTTCAAAAGCTGAGGATACAATTAACTGGTTATTTTAAGTATAAAAAGTTCTAAAAAAAAGTAAGAGCTCCAAAAGAATATGTCTTGGCCTAACTTGTATGTGCATATGCCTGTGTGTGTTTTATTGTTGTTCAACAATGAGTAAGGAGTTCTGGTAGCATAGTAGTTAGAGAGTTGCACTGCCAGCCCAAAGGCCCATGGTTCAAATCCTCCATGTGCTCTGTAGGAGAAACATGGGTCGTCTTTTCCTGTGTGACTTAAAGTCCCTGAAAACTCATTGGAGGGTCAGCTATGAGTTGGTTCCAGCTTGGCAGCAATGAGTTGAATTGAAGCCATTGAGCATTATTCTCTAAGATCAACTACTCTTTGCCAACAGGATTTTTAGAGGTTATTATCTATCTCTGTATATTTCATGTAAATTTTACATATTGCAATGTATAGGTCTTGAGTGTACATTTTCTTGAGTGCTGGAAAAATGAATTCTAAATCCTGATCACAATATGAACATTATTTTTTAATTTTTTTAAATTTTATTTTCTTCTTCTTGTTGTGTGCTGTCAAATCAAATCTGACTGGCGCAGGAAGAGATTGCCCCTCTTTCTCCAGCAAAGCATCTGGTGGATTTGAACCACATGCCTGTGGTATTGCAGTGCAGCTTCCTGCCACTAGGCCACCAGAGCTCCCTCATTATTATTAACATACAAGTTTCTTGCATGTCCCTTCCTAGTCAGTCTTTCTACTATATCCAAGATAATTAGCATTCCAGCTTTTGGTTTCTTATTTGGTGATTTGGGCGTTTGGAGGTTTTTAAACATAGTAATTTTTTATAAACTAGTTAACCAAACCAAGCCCATTGCTGTCAAGAGAGTTCTGACTTGTAGAGAGGCTGGAAGACAGTGTAGAACTGCCTTGAAGTGTTTCCAAGGCTGCAAGTCTTAATGGAAGTAGACTGCCCCATCTTTCTCCTTCGGATTAATTGGTGGGTTTGTAAACCACTGACCTTTCTTTAGGTGCTTTAACCACTGCGATTCTGGCACTCCTTGGCGAGAGTTAACTAGCTATGGATAATTCTATTTATGTTTATAGGCTAGATCAAAACGAATAGTAAAATATTACTGAATTTAAAATATAGATGTTAGTTGACAGACAATAACTAGTGACAGTCTATCGAGTGTGTGCCAAAAACAGAGTATGAACCAGTGGTGCCATAGCATTGTGGTGTGGAGGATGACATTTGAAAACAGATGGATGTGGATTCTTCCCTTGCTAGCTGTGTGAGCTCATTAAGCCTCTCTGATGCTCTCAGTGCCTACTTGTCTTGCTTAAGAAACTTCTGCACCTAAGCAGTTTCAGCCTTAAGAGCTTAAATAGTGTGGTATACATGGCCAGAAATACTCTGAAAAATCTCTTACACCAAGAAAGTAAGATAATTACTGGTTTTAGAATGCAAGCAGGAATACTTACTGAGAATATACACAGAACTCAGTAGAGGATGTTATTGTTGTTAGTTAATATTGAGTCAGAACCTATTCATAGGTGATCCACAGGGTTTTCATAGACAGTAAAACATGTGGAAGTGGACTGAACATCTTTCTCTGAAAAACTGGTGGATTTGAACTGCATACCTTTGGGTTGGCAGCACAACTCCTTACCCACTAGGCCACCAGAACTCACTAAATAGAGGACAGTTATTATTAATAATGAATTACTGCATTTTTTTGTCATAGTACTTTTTTACAATCACTAATACATTAGTGCACAACAACAACAAAACACATGCTACAGATCATGTTGTTATTGTTTTGTACCATCAAATCAGAACCAAACAGTAGTAGACTCTTCAGTGGATTTTCAGACGGAGTTAATCACACAGGAGGAGACTGCCCGTCTTTCTCATCAGCTCTTTCAGAGCAGCTGGTGGATTTGAACTGTGTACCTCTGAGTCTGAGGCTCCATCTAACATACTTTGGACATGTTGTGAGGAGAGACCGGTCCTTGGAGAGGGACATTATGCTTGGGAGGGTGGAGAGACAGCGCAGGAGGGGAAGGCCCTCTATGAGGTGGATTGATTCAGTGACTGGGATAATTGGGATGGGAGTGTCAGAGACAGTGCGATTGGCACAGGACAGAGCTGAGTTTAGGGCTGTTGTACATAGGGTCGCTATGAGTCGCAAGCGACTCAACGGCACATAACAACAACAACAACCTCTGATTTGGCAGTGTAACTGTATTTTCATTCTTGCATTCTAGGGAGCCCTCTTTGCTATGCTCTTCCTTCTTCTTTCTTTCAGAAACTATGGAGAAGAAGCTAATAGAAGAAACAAAACAACTGGAACTTGATCTTAATGATGAAAGGTTGAGGTATCAGAACCTTCTAAACGAGTTCAGTCGCCTAGAAGAACGATATGATGACCTCAAGGAAGAAATGACCCTGATGGTGGTGAGTCAAAGACTTTGACTTTTTCATAATAAAAATTTCCAACATTTGCAAAAGTAGATAGAGTCATATAATGAATCCCTATGTATTCCAAGTGTTGACGTGTGCTGTCTTTGAGTCCCAGTGACCCTGCTCACAACAAAGTTGGACTACTGTTATCCACAGGATTTTCATTGGCTAATTTTTCAAAAATAGATACCTAGATGTTTCTTATCTCTTAGTCTGGCAGCTCAGTTGGCACCTGTTCAGCAACATGAAAATCTCCCTGGCAGATAGGTGGTGGCTTCACTGAGCGGCATTAACCAGGGATTTAACCTGTGTGAAAGTTGAGAGTTCTGCCCCTGAACCACCACTCCCCCTGTATTCTGTTTACCGACCACTCAAATCCAAAATGGTCAACACAGCTCTACCTCCACCCACACGTCAAATAATTTTTAAATATTTAATAAAGTCAGGCATTTTAAATATAGAACAATGAAATACTTTAAATTCAATGTAACTGGATACTGAATGTCTTAATGCAAAATGTGCATATAAAGCAAGTATTTGTGTAGTTGAGTCTTTCTTCCCTCAATTTTAACTGCAATTTCAAAGATAAAATCTGCCAAAGAAAATGTAACCTCCATCTTTAAGACAAGTGATTTAAAATTGTGTATGTCAAGGACTCATCTACATTTTCAAGTGCATCTTTTGTACTTTTATTTGTTCTGCTCACTTTTCTTGTTCTAGTTGTGCTGCTATCAGGAAACAAAGAGTCCTCTAGATTTCTTGTTCTCTACAAGTAACAATCTTAGAGTTATCTTTGTAGTACAAATGACCAGAAATGTTCTCAAATAGCTTTTATAAAAAGCAAAATTATATATCTCTATGGAGTAACTTCAAAATTAGCTTCTATCTGAATTTTCTAATAAGGTTCTTTCAAATACAAGAGATTTTTATAAGAGATTATGCAGCACAAAAGAAATGGAATAAATATATCCTAAAAATTTAAATCATATTAAAAATAAAGAGATTATGCAACACAAAGGAACAGGGAGCTACTTACTCTACACCTTACTTCTCCTTTCCTTATCTGAGATTTCTTCCGTAATTCTTCCTTTATCTCATCCAGTTGTATTCCCTTTGCCAAGTCTTCAGACACCACTGTTGATATGTTAGATTCCTTCCTTACACTGGAAGTGATTCATTTTCAAACATCCCACAGGCCTGGATTCCCTTGCTTCATCATCCCTTTATTGTTGGCTTGAAACTCCTGGCTCAGTCTTTCCCTTAGAGCCTGTATCCATATATTCCCTGGACAAACTCATTTTCTAGAAGAAAATTTTTACAACACTCCTTGGTAGCAGGGAGCTTCAGTGGCCTATTTGTAAGAAGCTATGCTGCAATGACCAGGGCCCACCATTCGAATCCACCAGTTGCTTGGTGGGAGAAGGATGGGCAGATTCTTCCTTTGCAGTTTCCTACCTCTGAAAATCCACTGGATGGTCAGCTATGGGTTGGTTCCTATACCATTTATAGCCTGGGAAATCCACTGGAGGACCAGCTTTGAGTCAGTTCTGACTTAAAGGCAGTACATTTATTTGCATTAGTAGATGAAGAAATTTATAACAATCTTAGAAATTAAGCTGATGTAGATAACACTGTTGTTATATACTGTCAAGCCAAAACTGACCCATAGCTGATCTTTCAAGTTTTCAGAGGCAGTAAATTGCATGGAAGGACATTGTGTTTCTTTCTCCCACAGAGCAGGTACTGGCTTTGAACTGTGAACCTTTGGGTTAGCAGTGCAGCTTCTTACCACCAGACCACCAGAGCTCATTGACTCTACAGTTGGGCATTATTTGAAACATCTTTTGTACTCTATACCGGTGTGTATATCACAGAGAAAATAAAAGATAAGATTCTTCTTATTAACAAATCTAAAAGATCTTGTCAAAATAAAAAAAAAAAATAAATAAATTGGGGAGCTCTGGTGGCCTAGTGGCAAGAAGCTGCACTGCAATCCCAGAGAAACACGGTTTGAATCCACCAGACGCTCTGCCGGAGAAGGAGGCGCAATATCCTCTTGTACCAGTCAGATCTGATTTGACGGTACACGCACACAAAATAAAAAAAAAATAAATAAAAGATCTTGTTAATCTTATATTCCTTGAGTCACCTTCAGTGTCTGGCTCAATGGTCACCTCTCACGTTCTCTTATTCTTACGCTTTCTCTCTAGAGTCCTTTCCCTCAATTCCAGTGTCCATGTTCTCCAGAGTTCCACTCTTGGGTGTTCTTACTACTCTACTGGACAACTTCATCAACATTTAGAGTTAATCCATGTTTCCTTTATAGTTAGAGCTATGCTTTATATCTCACAAGGTGTTTCTGAGGATATTGAAATGGTAATAAGTGAGACTGGCAAAAGATACCATTCTATGCTCAAGTAAATGTGGAATCATCTGGGTTAAACAGATCTTTTTTTTCCTATAGACACAGCTTCTTACCAATAGGTCACTGGAGAGGAGTGTTGTAAAAATTGTCTCCAAGAAAATGAATTTGTCCAGGGACCATATGGAGACAGACTCTAAAGGGAAGACTGAGCCAGGAGTTTCAAGCCGATGATGAAGGGATGATGAAGTAAGGGAATCCAGGCCTGCCCAATGTTTGCAAATTAATTACTTCCAGTGTAAGAAAGAAACCTAACATATCAACAGTGGTGTCTTAAGTCTTAGTGAAGGAATATGACTGGATGAGATAAAAGTAGAATTATGGAAGAAAGATAAGGCAAGGAGGAGAAGTAAGGTGTAGATCTTGAAGGAAAACATGATGATCAAGCTAATTATACACCCTCCTAGTGGAGTAAGCCTGCGGATAGGGAAAAAGAACTGTAAAAACAGATGGAAAAGTTATAAACAAGGAAGGATGTGAAAGAACCATTCAAGGTTTTAAGAATAATAATAGCAGCAGTAAGCAACAATCCAAACTAGTTGTTGTTGAGTTGATGCCAACATGGGATATCCCCATATGCATTTTTATGAAAATAAAACCTGGGCTCCACCAGTTTTTTGTTTTGTTTTTTTTTTAAATTTGTTTTATTATTTTTCATTTCAATGAAAATATGCAGAGACTTTGGATTTCCATTCATTCATTGTTGCACTTTTATCCCCTCCTCCACCAGTTTTTTTAATGGCTAGTTTTTCTAAGTATATTTCCAGAGTTTCTTTTGAGGTGCCTCTGGGTAGACTCAAGCCTCCAACCTTCCAGTTAATAGCTAAGTGCATATTAATCATGTCTACCACCTGGGGTGTTGTACTGCTCACCTAGCGGGGACTCTTGCCTAGCAGGTCCAATCAGGTCTTGACTGCTGGTGCCAAGAGTATTGACTGTGGAACCGAGCAAGCTGTAACTGTTAAAACAACCTCAATCTCTTCTCCATCTGTCATGGTGCTACCAGTTGGCCCAGTGATGAGAATCTTTGTCTTCTTGATGTTGAGCTTCAATCCATATTGAAGACTACAGTCCTTGACTATCTGCAGCAAGCTCTTCGGGTCCTCCTTAGTTTCAGCAAGCAAGGTTGTGTCATCTGCATAATGTAGGTGTTTATGAGTCTTCCTCCAATCCTGATGCCTCATTCCTCCTCATAAAGCCCAGCTTTCTGAATGATCTGGTCTACATATAGTTTGGAAAGGTATGGAGATAGGACTTATTCCTGGTGCACTCCTTTCCTGATTTTGAACTATGCAGTGTTGCCTTGCTCTATTCTGAGGACTGCTTCCTGGTCTGAGTATAGGTTTCACACAAGCACAATCAAGTATTCTGAGTTTCCCATTTTCTTCAAAGTTAACCACAATTTGTTGTGATCCACACAGTCAAGTGCCTTTGCATAGTCAATGAAACACAGGTAGACATTCCTCTGGTACTCTTGGGGGTTTTTGGCCAAGATCCATCTGACATTGGCAGTAATGCCTCTAGTGCCACAAGCTCTCTATTGATGTACTGTTTCAGTCGTTTTCGGATCATCTTCAGCAGGATTTTGCTTTTGTGCAATATTAGTGATATTGTTTGATAATTTTCACACTCTGGCAGGTCACCTTTTTTTTGGAATGAGAATAAATATGGAACTCTTCTAGTCAGTTGGCCAAGTAGTTGTCCTCCAAAAGACCAAAATGAATGTCAGAAGAGAATGAATATTGCATTAGAGTGCCACGAAGCCAAAGAAAAGGGAGGAAATCAAGAAGTTAATATTTTTTAATTGATATTTTAATGAAAGATTATAGAGAATTTTGAATTTCCTTTCATTCATAAGTTAATCTTTGAACAGATTTCAAAGGGCAGCTTAAGAAGACAACACAATGTACTATAATGAAATGTTGTATCAGGAGCTGGAGTTGGAAAATCAAAAGGACTGAATTCACTGGGCATATCTTAAATGAAAGGAACTTAATAACAAATTCAAACCATGAGTTGCAATACTTAAGGATGCTACGGGCAGAATATTGAGTAATTCAGGAAGCATTAAAAGATGATTAGAGTATGCAGAGTCACTATAACAAAAAGAATTGGTTGACACAGAAGAATGTCATGAAACCACATATGATCAAGAGGCAATGGTGATGAATCAGAAAGTGCTGGCTGCTCTGAAGGTCTTGTCTTAAAATAAGTCCCCAGGAATTGATAGAATACCAATTGACATATTTCAAAAAACAGGTGCTGCTCTGGATGTGCTTACCAGTTTGTGCCAAGAAATCTGGAGGACAACCACCTGGCTGCTTACTTTACAGATATTTATTTCTGCCTTTATTTTGCACATCCACTTCTGATTAGTTTCCAATGTTCTGGGATTCTCAAGTCTTACCAAGGCAACGGAGTACAGTATGGCCTGGCCTGGGAAATATAACTGTCCCTAGATATTGGCTTCCCTTTGGTTGAACGGATGAGTCTGCTCTTTTAATGTGTGACTTCGGCCTCTTTCCCAACAGCTGGAGGAAGGGAGGCAATTGGACGATTGAGCAAGTTCTCAGATCTTTCTAAAGCTCTTGGGATCTATAACCCTGAGGAATTGAGGCCATTGATCCTTCTTCATGTTCTATTGGATTATCATCAAAAAGAGAGATGTAAAACCCAGAAGTTTTATTCTGTCTTGCTCCAGGTCACTCTGTTGTCCTATCTTTTGCAGGAAGGAATAGATGACAATCACTTTATGATTCTATTCCATAGTCCCTTTGAGAATACTGATCTCGTTTAGTACTGAGAATCATCAGTTTCCTGAACTCCTGTGAGCTAGAACCCCGAAGGCTCTTAAAGCAGCTTTCTTGCCTCTCTTACAAGTTCATCCTTCCCAGTGCTGACTGCAGAGTATAGATAGCATCTTGCCTATATAGAAGTGACAAATTCAAGTCCCCTAAGGCTTGACATAGTGACTAACAGTGGGCTCGAGTGTATTGAGATTGTGAAGATGCAGAGAGCAGGGTTCATATCTGCTGTTCATAAGATCTCTATGAGCTGTAGTCAAATCTGTGACATCTGACAACAATGGGTAAAACACATCTTCCTCTATAAAAACTGTTCATGCTTAATTACAGTTTATCCTAATCGCTAGAAAAAGATTTCATGTTTGGTAAATATGTTTGTTTTTGTTGTTATGTGCTATCAAGTCACCTGCTCTCAAACCTTTCTAAAGCTCTTGGGTTCTGTAGCCACCCTACATACAACAGCCCTAAACCCTGCTCTATCCTGTGACAATCTTACTATCTCTGACACACCTACCCCCATTACCCCAGTCACTGAATCAGTCCATTTCATCAATGATCTTCCTCTCCTGTGCAGTCCCTCCACCCTCCCAAGCATGATGACCTTCTCCAAGGACTGGTCCCTTCTTTCAACATGCCCAAAGTATGTCAGACAAAGTTTCAGAATCCTTATCTCCAAGAAGATTCCTGGTTTCACCCTATCTAGATAAATACTAGGATCAGCAAAAACAAGAAAACGTTTAATGATATAGCATGACACATTAACCTCAACAGTGGAATTTAAAAAATCAAATAGATGCAGGATTGCATAGCATTTCATTCTGTTGCACTTGAGATCACCATGGGTCAAACTCAATCTACCAGCAACTGACAACAGTGCAGTAAATTATTCACTTATCTCTCTCTCTATATATATATTCTTTGAATGGGTCTTATTTTATTTTACTACAGCACTAAAGTTGGTGCTGAGGCACTAACAATAAATTCTTTACACTTCATTCAGTTTGACTCCTCACAACTTTAGAAACCCACATGGGTCTTTGTCCACCATCATAGATAATTTTCATTTGCGTACTTAGTTCTATGATTGTTCTTGTTACACTGTGTAGATGGTTTCCTTTCTTTCTTTGGAGGAATTAGCAAGCCCTTTTGTAAAGGATTTACTCAGGACAGTAGGGAACAGCATTTGGGCATCAATACAGCCACTCAGGAATGGGGATTCAAGTCAGAATAGACAGTAAACCAGGTATTAGTTAGGTTTTGATAATTATGCCTAATTTGTTTGCCTTGCAGAATGTGCCTAAACCTGGACACAAAAGAACAGACTCCACCCACAGCAGCAATGAATCTGAATACACGTTGAGCTCTGAATTTGCAGAAACTGAAGATGTCCCATCTCGGACGGAGGTACATTTTAGACACCATTTCCTGATGGTAGTGTATGACCATGCTGTTGTTCACAGATAACATTTCCATTACACAATGGACCCCCATTACCTATAAACAACAGCATTGATACAGAATTGTTTATCCTTTGTGAGCGACTTGGAGATACTTTGTTAGCTGTATACATACACGCTTCCTAAATATTTTTTTTTTTACCAAGACACATTTGGTTATTACTTTTTAATATTTTGTCATATATTCCCTTTTTTATTTTATTTTACACTTTAATACATTCTGTGAATAAAAAGACATAGAGTCAGGTCTATTTCAGACTCAAGATAAATTTTTAAGAGGAAGAACTTGGCCCTTGAATATTACAAATCCCAGTGCCCAAGAGTTTAGCAAAACTGCTACCTGTTTGATAACAGTTATTACCAGTGACATTTTCTCAGAAATGTATGAAAAAGAATTTCAAAATCCTCTTTAATGTTTTATGTTATATGTTTGAAACCCAAATGACCTATTATCCTATCAAGCTACAGTGATGTTAAGTTAGATTGTTCTCAAATCAATTATCAGTTCTCCTTTTCAAGTATACCCTTAAGGTTCTATTATGGGTAATTTGGACACAACTCTTCTATTTTTGTATCATATTCTGGGAAAAGTGTCAAGCCAGAAACAGACTGCATCTAACAGAATAGCTGAAGAAGTGGAATGATTCCTTCCTTTAGTGTCTTTGTTTTACTTAGGAATGAAGAATTTCTTCTCCCTTATTCTGTTCTGTTAAATGAAGCTTCAGAGATGCTATTTTTTATCTCTAGGCACAGTAATGACAATCTTTGTTGAAAATGATTTCTAATGTTTCTCTTTTTATGAAGCTGTTTTAGTCAATAGGACATGGTAGCCATTAGGGTTAACAGGATTAAACTTCAGGAGAATAGAAATGAAAGACAATATTTAAAAAATAACAACCACCCAGTGTATGAAAATTCAAAATTCTAAACTAGAGGAATTACTAGCTGATAATTTTCATTGTTTTGGTGGTGTATCATTGAGTCAGTACTGATTCATAGCTGACCCTCCAGTGGGTTTTCAGGGACTCCTCCAGTTAATCACACAGGAGGAGATTGCCTGTCTCACTCATGGACTCTAACCACATGTCTTTGGGAGTGTAGCACAGCTTCTTAATCCCAGTGGTCATTAACTGACTATCTCAGTTCTCTTCTCCCATCCACCTACCTCATACACAGGGAAAGAGTTCCCACAATTGTCCAAGTTATTGTTAGGAATAATTTCAGAATTCCAGATATGTCATGGCAATTTTATGAATAAATTTTGTTGTCCCCCCTATTGAGTTCCTCAGATAAGAGAGCATATTATTTTTTTTAGATCAGCTTTACAGTTTCACTGTCTTAGGAGGGTAAAACTCAGGTGGCAAAGCCATTAGAAGAGAAGCAAGCAAAACAAACTGCCGAAAATTCATGGAGCAAACTGACTCAGTCTTTCTCCTTTCTCATGAAGTAGAGGGAGAACAATCGGTATCTCCTCAATTAAATGTGACTTTAGAAATAAGTGTGAATGCTCTTCTTACCCTTAAATAGTTCTGTTCTTAAATTATGTTTCAAGACCTTTTTTTGGTTATCAGCTGTTATCTTTCGTGTTCTCTCATGCCCTATCTGAATATTCTTATTTATAGAATTTTATGTAGAGCTCAACTAATTCTTTATCTAGTAATATCAGATTTAAAGGGTTACTTCTGTCTGATTTTAATGGGAGGATTCTTGTTAAACATGTGTGTGTTGTGTATGTGTGTATATATATATAAAATGAATGTGTATTTGTGTTTTTATGTATGTGTATATTCCATTATCTGTCATTAAATGTCATTACATTTATTTTGGCTGTTCACCATTTTAAAAATGATCTTTCTACTTATGAAAGTAGTGCATGCTACTAACAATTCAAATAGGGAAATCCGTGAAGGAGAAAATGACAGCTCCACATGATTTCTCCTCCTCTTCAAGATAGGTACTAATGACCTGTACTAGATACACTTTAAACATTCTCTCTACCCTACTTTTTATCAAAACCAGTACCATCATATACATAATTTCCTGAACCTTACTTTTTTATTATTAATTTTAATGACCGTTTGTAGAGACTTTGATTTCCATTCATTCATTGTTGCATGAAACTTATGTTTTTTTTTACTTAATAGTTTATATAGGACATCTTTAGCTGTTCATGTAGATGTACTTAAATTTTTTTAACAGCTAAAAATGCAGTTTAGCTATATCATGATTTATCTTAGCAACTCTTTTATTCACTGGAATTTGGGTTGCTTCCAGGTTTTGGTGGGATTTTATGCAATTAAAAATGCAATAACCATCTTTTTCTGTATATATTTTTGTGTACTTGAACTTAAGTCAGCTAATTCCTTGCAATATTAGCAAATATCTAAAGGTTAGCTCTATCCAATTTTTATGAGAGGATTCTTGTTAAACAGAAATAAAGATACTGTTACACAGGGCATTATTAATATTTTCTGTCTCTCCAATTGATAGGAGAAAAAATGTTTTCATATTTGTGTTTCTGCATTTGCTAGCTAGGTTGAGTATGTTTTCCTATATCTATATAATTTTTTTGCCATTTATTTTCAAGTTTGTGTATTTTGGTTGAGTTATTCATCATTTTCTCATTTACTTACTATCTTCTGGTGACTTGTGTTGACCATGCTGTGATTTCTGGGGTTCAGGAGCCGAGTGAGAAGAAGGTACCTCTGGACATGTCATTGTTCCTCAAGCTCCAGAAGCGAGTCACAGAGCTGGAGCAGGAGAAGCAGGTGATGCAGGATGAACTGGACCGCAAGGAGGAGCAGGTGCTCCGCAGCAAGGCAAAGGTGCATAGCCCTTCCTGGCCCCGGAAGCCAGGGGAGATGAAGGAGATGGAAATGGAGCTGGAGCTTTGTCTGCATCTTCCTCCTCCTCTTTGATGGGAACTCAGCCCAGAAATAACTTACCCAAGCAGCATTTAGATAGAGTACTCACAGTGAAAGTCTCTTTATTGTTTTCTGAAAAGCAAGTAAATGAACAAAATGTCACAATTCAAATATATTTACTTTATATTTTCTTTAGGAAGAAGAAAGACCACAAATTAGAGGTGCTGAACTGGAGTATGAGTCACTTAAGGTAACGGGAAATTACTGTTCACAATTTTGTGTATTGTGTATTGTGGCAAGTTTTACAGAGACCTACACTAAGACCCCTCTTCCCCTCAAAGAACAGCCACAGGGGCTAAAAGCTTATGTCAGAGACTTTATACTTTTATTTAGGCATTATTTCTAGCCTCATGTTGCTTCCTCTTAGAAATTCTGTTTCATGCAAACTACACTTCAGTTATACTTCAGTTAGGAAGCTGGTGGCATAATCTGTTTTGAGTTGTGCTGCTAATTCAAAGGCTGCATGACTGTGATAGTCGGAATCCACTAGCTGCTCTGTGAGAGACAGACAGTATTATCTTCCTGTGTGACTTACTGCATATGAAAACCCACTGAAGGGTCAGCTATGAGTCAGTTCCACCTCAGCGAAACTCCACAACAGACACTCTCCAAACTCTCATGACATTGTTTAGTTTTTAGTAATATTACTTCAAGTCTAGTCACTGACCTATTGATTCCTAGTATTATGATTTAGAAACTATTTTTGCAAGGATGGCAAAGCTTCGTGTCACATACTTTGGGGATGTTACTACTAGAAAGGGCTATTTCTTGGAAAGGGACATAATTCTTGGAAAGGTAGAGGATCATTGGTAGCGAGGAAGATCTTTAACAAGATGGACTGACACAGTGACTGCAGCAATGGGCTCCAGTGTGTCAGAGATGATGAGGATGGTACAGAGTAGGACAGGGTTCAGATCTGTTGTTCACAGGTGGTTATGAGTCAGACTCAACTTGAAGACACGTAACAGCATCTCCTAGATTTATCACTGCCAGCGGCTCAGAACTGCTGATTGCTGCTTCCTCTTCTGGCTGTGTGGCATCTTCATGTACTGAGAACACTAGTCCTCCACTCTGCGCAAAGTCACAGTTCTTTTAGCATTAACTCCTTCCCTTAAAGGTAACTAGAACACTTCCATTGGTACTGAATAAATATTTTTAATACTACCTTGTATTTATTTTTCAATTTGAAAATACAATTATGCTTTTATCTCATTTAATCATTGTCATAACCTCATAATCTCTGAAATACATGTTTATTCCTTTTTAAAAGACTGCTAAACTGCAGTTTAGAACAATTAAGTTATTTACTATGGGATAATAAGGCTAATCTTGAACCAGATTTGCACTTTAAGACACTTTCCAAGATACTTGTAGTTTTTATCACTACTTATTTAGAAATTTTAATTTTTACAATTTTAGATAGATAGATAGATAGTAGTTTCTTTTATGTATATATATGGAGCTCTGGTGGTCTACAGATAGGAAGGATGTGTTACCAACCCAAAGGCACACAGTTTGAATTAAATATGGACAGTCTCCTCCCATGTTATTTACTCCCTCTGAAAACACACTGGATGGTCAGCTATGAATCATTTCCAATTCAGTAGTTCACAACAACTGCTAGATAGATATATTAGCTAGATAAGTGGCTAGATCCATCCATCCATCCATCAGAACCTTGATGAAGGGCTGATCCATAGGTTTCTGAGGCATGTAAATTACAATGAGAGAAGACTTCACCTTTCTCCTGAGGAGCCATTGGTGGATTCAAACCCCTAGAGATGCACGTCCTTTGAGCGGTGCCACTTGCTATAAACTGCACCACTAGTGCTCCATAATACGTGTGTGTATGTATATATAGTATTTACTTTTAAATCACTTAAAGAATTGTTTTACCCTTTCTAAATTATAACATGAATTAAGTTTTTATTCCATAAATAGAAGCACAACTTGTGTAATATTTGTATCTCTGGAAAAATAAGAGTTAACTCTGTTATTATTACTCTCCGTTTACTTTTTTTGTAGTTTTTGTCTAGAAGGTTAGTCATGTCAGCTATATAATGTTCACTAAGCTTTTAAATCTAAACTAGAGGGACTTTATGCTTCTATTTAAGTTTAGAATACTTTACTGATGAAGATCAAAGGAGAGGATGCAAATTTAGGTGAAGATTGAAGTTGGCAGTGATTTCATTTTACTTGAATCAGTACTCTTGGTAGCAGCAGTCAAGAAATTCTTTTTTAAGTTTTATTTTATTGATTTTAGTGAACATTTACAGAGATTTTGGATTTCCATTCATTCATTGTTGCACTTTTTTCTCTATTCCCCACCCCCACCCAGTTCGCTCCTCTCTTCGAAAAGCAAAAGATAAACTTCTTCATTGGTATACAATCCAAAGAAATCTTTTTGAAAAAAATTGTTGAATTAAGAAAATCTGTTGTCAGGGACTTCAGAGCACAGATGGCATTTTAAAGACTAAGGTGTCCTTGACCTTTTCATGATATAGTCAATTGCAATATATGCCTCTGAAAATTAGACAGTGAATAAGTGAGACCAAAGAAGAATTGATACTTTTGAATTTTGGTGTTGGGTAAGAATATTGAATATACCATGGACTGCCTAAATAAACCAAACAAATCTGTCTTGAAGGAAGTGTAATCAGAGTGCTCCCTAGAGGCAAAGGTGGTGAAATTTCATTTCATGTATTTTGGCCATGTTTTTAGGAGGTATCAGTCCTAATAATAGAAGTTATGCTGGGTAAAATAGAGGGTTGGTGATAGAGACCTTCAGTGAAATTTACTGACACAGTGATGGTAACAATGGATTTGAGAATGACACAAAACAGGCAAGGTTTTACTATGTTGTTCGTAGGGTTGATGAGTCAAACCAGTGACACCTGACAACAGTGGAACTCTCAGGTCTTGGCAATTCTGTGGATATCTATCTGTCTGTTACTGAATGTAGCCCACAAGCTTGATAGTCTGCCGTCTGCCTGCTATTTCTCCTTTTATCTATTGGGCCCTTGTACTTTCAGACTTGCAGGCTTAATATGCCTTTAGTCAAGCTATTCTTCACCATACGGTATAACATCCTACAATTTTTTATCTGTGCTTTCTAAAAATACTTTTGTGTTAGAAGTTCATTATCTAAACCTGACCCAAAGTTTAGTTTTTGTTGGCCTCAGAAGTTATTATACCTTTTATATAAGCCTATGCTATGTGTGTGCTTTGTATATTAAAATGTACATAAATAGAATATTGTTATTGTTGAACACCATTGAATTAAAAACTGACTCATAGGTGACCCTCCAGTGGTTTTTCAGAGGCATAAATTACCTGTCTTTTTCCCATGAAGCAGCTGGTGGATTTGAACCACATACCTTTGTGTAGGTAGGGCAATTCATTACCACTAAGCCACCCTTGTAAATAGAATTGTTGTTGTTGTTGTTATGTGTCATCAAGTCTCTTACTACTCATAGCGACCCTATGTACAATAGCCCTAAACCCTGCCCTAGCCTGTGCCAATCACACTGTCTCTGACGCACCTACCCTCATTACCCCAGTCACTGAATCAATCCATATCATTGAGGGTCTTCACTATTTTTAGATGGTAAAAACCCAAAATAAAATTCCACTGGCATTTCTCTGCTCTAGGCTGCCCTCTTTAGATCACATTTATAAATATAGACGAGAGTATTTACTTAACCATTGTTAAAATTTATACAATACGTACAAATGTGCTCAGAAAGTCTTTTTACTATTATATTCATTAGCTTAGTAGGAATTGTTAAGAATCTTTTTTTAAAACACCACAGGGAATATGCCCTTACCAAATTGAGAAACAAAGCATGCAAGTTTCCGTGGTTATGTCAACAGCCCAGTGTAAAGTAATGTTGGCTGGGCCTGCATACCTACACAAGGTCCAGAGTGATAGACCTGGGACCATCAGATTATACCTTTAAGAGCATTTCACGGTGGCAAAACAGTTTTCAAAGGATCAACACCCTTACTATATAGACAAATAGCTCTCCTTTCTTCTGTCCATCTTAATCCTCCTCGTGTGATGTTGACAGATGAAGCCAAACATGTGCCTGATGTAAGTGTAGCATTTGATATGATTTGACAGGCCAGGGAATGACCACCCCTCTCCACCCCTTCTCTCTCTGCCCACCGCCAACAAAAATGCTCAAATAGAGACATTCTCTGTAGTGCATTCAAAATGAAGCCAAGTCCACAAAGGTTCCAAGTATTGAACTAGTTGTCCTCAAAGTGTGGTCTCCAAACCAGCATATCCATACCTCCTGATAACTTAGAAATGCAAATCCGTGAATCCCCCAAAACCTATCAGCTCAGACTCTCTCTCCCTCTCCCTCCATTTCTCCCCCCCCCCACTGTGTGTGTGTGTCCCAGCAGTCTGCCTTTTAGCGTGATCTTCAGGCATCTCTGATGTACACTGAAGACCAGGAGGCACTATGTTAGGGCTTAGGCTTCACCATAGAGGCATTTATGTATTTGCTATTATAGGAATGAACATTATGAACCTGATTGTCACTTGGTAAAAGACTAGAGATGGGAAAGGACATTTATGCTCACATAAGAACAGATTAATTCAAGAGAAGAAGAATCACATGTTCTCAAGCCAGAAAAATAAAAGCTTTCAAAGTTTTGATGTGGCAAACCCAAGATTGCTTTTCTAGGAAGAATCAAAACCATATTTGATCTTTACACAGAAGTGTCTTATTTCTGCTGTCACAAGGCCTTGTGTCTTATGCCTAATAAGGCACCATGGTGATTTTTACTGTCTTGTCTACTCTAATGAACTACCTCCACCAGTAATCTTATGATGCTGTTGGTTTTGTGTCAGTTTGTTCACTTCTGGGTTCCCATTACCGCTGATTCAGTATTGTGAGGAGAGAGCAGCATTATAAATGATTTCAGGAATATGGCTAGTCATATGAGAAAGTGTGGAGGGACAGTGTTTGGCCAAATGGATGCAAAGGGAGAGATAGCCCCTCTTCTCCATTATATCCCAAGCCTTCATTCAGAACCTTCAAAAGCATGCCCCATGGGGCACTAGCTTGTAAAAAGAAACTGTTATCAAACCACTAACGATAATTTAATCCATATAAATGATAATTTATTAGAAAATAAAGTCCTACATTTTAGTGGTCTTTCCATTTGACTTTTCAAAGGTTGTAATAGAATCCTATTCAAGATTGTAAAGATCAACACATGTGGGGTTGGTGAAGGGTATTGCAAATGCCATGGTTTGCCAAAAGAACGAATCTGTCTTGGAGAAAATGTAGCTAGGCGCTCCTGAGAAGCAGATACTTTGGACCTATTGTCAGAAGGGGCAAGCCCTTGGGAAAAAGACATGCTGGAGAAAGGTAGAGTGTAGAGTGAAAGTGAGGAAGCCCCCATGAGATGGTTTGCCACAGTGACAGTGGTAGTGGGTTTGAGCATGGTGGAGATCACGAGAGTGATACAGAATTGGGCAAGGTTCAGATCTGTTACTCCTAAGGTTTCTATGATCTGTCGTTGACTGGATGATACTTAACAACAACAACCCTTTCTGAGCCATGTTTTAGAAGGATGTGACCGGCTGGACCATCAACCTTGCTCTTATACCCACTGTCATTGAGTTGATTCCAATTTATAGCAAACCTCCGTGAGTTTTCCAAGGCTGTAAATCCATACAAGCAAAAATACAGCCTTTCTGCTGGCTTCTCAGGACTGGGTTAGACTCATCCTTGTACGTCAGTAATCTCTCCAGACCTGTGCGTACGCCCTGGGCTGAACTGCAATAAATTTGATTCTGGAATTTGGGTTGATGAAGTAAACCACCATTCATCTTGCCCAATATCATTTGGTATAAGACTTCCTTAATTTGCAGAGCAGTTTTCAACAGAACACAGGAAGCCATTCACTAGGTTTAGCTCTGATGATCTTTCCTAACAGAATTCTTCTACCAGCCTCAGGGAGATTCAGCACTCTAAGGTGCAGGTGAGGATGACCACGGCTAATTTTCCTTTATCTCCTCATACAGCGTCAAGAATTAGAATCCGAAAACAAGAAACTGAAAAATGAGCTCAACGAGTTACGCAAGGCTCTTAGTGAGAAGGGTGCCCCCGAGGTGACTGCTCCAGGAGCTCCTGCCTACCGTGTCCTCATGGAGCAGCTGACCTCTGTGAGTGAGGAGCTCGATGTCCGCAAAGAGGAAGTCCTCATCCTGAGGTCACAGCTCGTGAGCCAGAAGGAGGCCATTCAGCCCAAGGTAAGCATGAGCAAAAGGCTGCCCTGGCCTCCAGCTCCTCATATCTTTTCCCACCAATTTATAAAGAAGCAAATGCGTAAGAGCGAGCTTGTCCTAATTTCAGCTCATTAAAAAAAAATTCAGAGATGTTATAAAATGATTGAACAAGCCAACTGGGGTGAGCAAAATACTAGTGAAATCTCAAATGATCTGAACAGTTAACACCTCTCACTCATAAGCCAAGGGCTTTAATCGGAACCCAGTCACAACAGATTTAACTCAAGAGGAAAATACTATTAAACATAAAAATCAACTTGTATGCAATTAAAGATTAAAATTGACTTGCTGTGGGAGGCATTAAGGGCTAATTTTAAGTCCTTTGTTGCAAATGATCTTGTTAGCCGCTGTGGGGAGTTTAGAAATGACAGTGAGGGAGCTCTGGTGGCCTAGTGGCAAGAAACTGCACTGCAATCCCAGAGATGTGCGGTTCGAATCCACCAGATGCTCTGCCGGAGAAGGGGGGACAATCTCCTCCTGTACCAGTCAGATCCAATTTGACGGTACACACACACACACACACACACATAATAAAATAAAAATAAAAATTTAAAAAAAAAAGAAAGAAATGACAGAGAGTGGAAGTTAGTTGGATGATGACCACTCACATCAGGGTTTCTGTGTGTAACCAGGGAGCTTCCCAGCCAGAGGGGCTATCTTCAGGTTTGTGACAAAAAGGACCCAAACACTGGGAGATCTGGAAGTCCTTCCTTAACATCAAATGATTAGAGACCAAACACAGCCATTTGCTGATGAAGAAAATAGACCTTTTGGTTATTGGCAGAGGGAATATCTGAGTAATCACTTTGACCCCCCCTGGCTGTGTCCCTTACTCAGAATTTGAAGCAGCTAAGCATTTCAGCTATATGACCTGTCACATAAGAAATGTCCATAATGATTTCATATGCCTGAAAAGTCTGAGAGTGCTTCTCACAGAAATGGCATTCTGCACATGCTTAAGATACTGTATTGTGTTAGGATTTTATAAAGGCAGCTCACACGTGGGATTAACCTTCATGCAGAAAAACATTAGAATCTCAACATGACATATGTGACTAAATACTTGTGGGGAAGGTCCCAGTGGTAAGTAGAGCTTTGTAAAGAAATGAACTCCCTTGTTAAACAAGTCACTAAAATTAGGTCTGAAATGAGAAGAGCTCAGAAGGGGACTTTTCATTTTGCCTTGTCTGTGTGGCTTTCACCTTCCCTAGGGACTGCCTCACATGATTTTCAGGGCTCCTGCTGTGGCTGGGCCTTGAAAAACAACATTCCTACATACTGGCTTGTTACTGTTGGGTGCCAGGGTGTGAAGACTCACAGCGACCTTGTGAACAATAGACTTGAACCCTGTCCTGTCCTTTGCCATCCTCATCGACTCTGACACACTTGAGCCCATTGCTGCAGGTATTGTGTCAGTCCATCTCATTGGGAGTCTTCCTCTCTTACCCTGACCCTCCACCTTTCAAAGAATGATGACCGTCTACAGGGAATAGCCTCTCCTAGCGACATGGCCACAGTATGAGAGAAGCAGCTTCGTCATCTTTGCCTCCAAGGAACACTCTGGCTACACTTGAGCAGAGTACAAAATCAAGATTCTTTCTCTGGTTCCCTTATGACAAACTAGTATTTTCACTAGGCATTGTAGTAAATTTTAAGAAAAAAAAGAAACAAGGGCTATAGCACAGCTAAGAAAGCATATAGTTCTGATCTCAAACAGTTTTACTTACCCTACTTACATATTCCACATGAAGTCCACTGCTCTCTAGCCTCTCTTAAATTGGCACTGCCTGAGCAAAGTCCTTGACCTCCCAGCTCCCAGCCTATTTATGGCAATGGCCATTCTGTTTCTGCCTTAGCAGTCTTATTCTCCCTTAAGAAAATTGTGCATGACCCTGCCTCAGGCCTTTCTGACATGCTGCTGCTACATTGTCCCACTCAGTTTCTGGTCAGAGAGGCATCATTTCACAACCACTTTATAGAACCGTGATAAATGACACCCAGTGAGTCCAGCCAGGACTAGCTTAACTGCTCCACCTCCACAAATATTTCAGGAGGTTTCACTTGAATAAGTAACCTTCAAAAGGGGCAGTGAAGTAATTCTCCTAGACCTACATATGTTTTGCTGTGTATATTCTCACTAAGAAAAAGAAAAAAAAAATTAAAAAAGAGCGCAAAAAAATAAAATTTTGTTTCCATACATTAACAGGAGGGACATTCTCTCTCATACTCAAAAACACTGTATAACCAGAAAAACTAAATATCTCAAAAATAATCCTAAACACTTGTTCCTGAAAAATAGGAACCACCACCATGGAAGTACATACACATTAGTGCCCATCCTATGCTGGTTCCATGAGATTTAATTTATTAAGTTAAATTGTAACCAACTTTAGGAGAAACAACCATGAGTATTCTTAACAGTTTTATCTATTATGATGGGGACTCATTCATGGAATTTATGTTTTCTGTTTTCTTATGCTTCCTGACTTGTGAATTTTAGGATGATAAGGTAAGTATAAGCTTTCAAAAGCTTTTAGTAACTAGATCTATCTTTAAAAAAATTAATGTGAAATATATATAATAAAATCTTTGCCATCTGAACTATATTTGAACATGTAATTAGTAACGTTAATTATATTCACCTTGCTATGTTACCATGACTCCTATCCTTCTCCAAAAGTTTTATATCACCCCAAACAGAAACTCAGTAATCCATTCCCTTCATTCCCTGAAGCCTTGGTCACTACTAATGATCTCTCATCTCTAGGCATTTGAATATTCTAGATATTTCATCTAAGTGGGATCATATAATATTTACCCTCTTAAAAAAATCTGACTTAGTCTACTCAGTATAATGTTTTCAGAGTTCATCTAAGTCATCACAAGTATCAGAAGAGTTCTCTTTAGGGTTGAGTAATACCACATTGTTATTTTGCCACAGTTTGTTTATTCATGTGGATCCTTTTGTTTGTACACTTTGATTTCCACCTTTTGGCTTTTGTAAAAAAATACTGCCGCAAACATTGGTATATACATTATATGTTGAAATCCACTTTAGGAGTAGAATAGTTAGGTGGGTTAAATAATGTCATATAATGCAATTCTATGGTTCATTTTTTTAAGGAACCACAAAACGATTTTCCTTAGTGAGTACACCATTTTACCTTCTGCTGGCAAAGTGTGAGGGCTACATTCTCATCATTATATTTTTTCTGCTTTTCTGATAATATACATCTTAGTGGATTGTGCTTTAGATTTTCATTTCCCTAAAAATGAATACCTTGAATATCTTTTCATGCTTAGTTATTATTTGCCAGTTTGCCAAATTGTTGAGTAAATACTTTTCCTTAATCCTTTCAGTTTATAGAGTTCCTCTAATATATAGTTAATACATTCTGACCACAGAGTCCATTTTTATGTATTCAAATTAATTTTGCATATGACTTTCCTATTTTGGAGGTCAGCGGCACTAGGCTCCAATCTTCTCATAGAGGGGTCATCATGATTTCTCATGCAGAGTCAGCTCTGTGATTCATTCTAATAATTAGGATGGGCTTCCCACAAGCTAAGGAAAGGGAGCACTCAACTTGGAATATACTGAAAACACAGTCTCTTTGGAACTCCTACTTCTTTCTACCAACTGTCTATTTGCTGGCCCACATGTGGGGAGCAGTCTGAGGAGATAAACACTTCTTCACTACAGCAACCATTTCCTTGAGTTAGTATCCATAACTAGAGTGCAGAGTAGCTCCTGCTGAGACACAATTCAGTTCCTTACCACATCTTCTTGTCATCTGTAAAGTGAAGGATATGCTGAGATTTTCCTGTGTAATACAACCCTTCCAGAACCTCAGTTCACTGGCTAGAGGAGAAAAAACTGAGGAGGGAGTCTGAAACTTCCTAATGCTGTTGGGCTGAGTCTGATACTTTTTCACTCCCAACACCACCCCTTCTTAGCTAAGGCTGGCAAGACAAGGGAAGGACTGGCTGCTGACATCCTAGGCAATACTGTGCTCAGAAACATATATTTCTCTTGGTCTAATTAATTGGGCCAAGTTATCCAATTTACTAAAGTTCAAAACTGTATCATGTCGATCCTCAGATATCAGAGAAAACATATAACACCATATGCCATTGGGATTTATTATACGTGTATCTTAAAAATCCGCTATGACTCTATGTGATAAAAGATATTCTGTCTTTTAGGGCAAGAGAAAAACTATGAAATATGTTGTTATTGTTGTTGTTGTTGTTGGTGTTGGTGGTGGTGGTGTTATGTGCTGAGTTGTTTGCGACTCATAGCGACCCTATATACAAGAGCCCTAAACGCTGTTCTATCCTGTGCCAACCTCGCCGTCTCAAACACATTCATTCCTACCATTCCAGTCACAGAATCGATCCATCTCATCGAAGGTCTTCCTCTCCTTTGCCGCCCCTCCACTCTCCCAAACATGGTGTCCCTCTCCAAGGATCAGTCCCTCCTTGCAACATGCCTAAAGTATGTCAGACGAAGCTTCAGAATCCTTGACTCCAAGGATCATTCCAGCTTCACCTTCTCCAGGACAAACCTGTTTGTTCTCCTAGAAGTCCATGGTATGTTCAATACTCTTCTCCAGCACCACAGCTCAAAGGCATCAATTCTCTTTCTATCATCCCTATTCATTGTCCATCTCTCTGATGCAAAGCAATGTAATTGCAAAGATGCACCTTAGTCTCCAGCCTGACTTCATTGCTCTTCAGTAATCTTGAGAGGTCCCTCACAGCCGACTTTCCCAATGCAATTTGTCTCTTGATTTCCTGGCTGCTATTATCAAGAGTGTTGAATGTGGAGTCAAGTAAACTAAAACTGTTAACTATCTCAATCTCTATCTCAGCATCCATACTGATGCTGCCAATTGGCCCAGTGGTGAGAATCTTTGTTTTCTTGATGTTGAGCTTCAATCCATATTGAAGACTGCAGTCCTTGACCTTCTGCAGCAAGTGCTTCAGGTCCTCCTCAGTTTCAGCAAGCAGGGTTGTGTCATCTGCATAACGCAGGTTGTTGATGACTCTTCCACCAATCCTGATGCCACATTCCTCCTCGTACAGCCTAGCATCTTGGATGATCTGTTCTGCTTACAGATTGAAAATATATGGAGACAGAATACATTCCTGACGGACCCCCTTCTTGATTTTGAACCATGTAGTGTCTCCTTGCTCTATTCTGATGACTGTCTCTTGGTCCAAGTATAGGTTTCGCATTAGCACAATCAAATGTTCTGGGATTTCCTTTCTTCTCAGAGTCAGCCACAGCTTGTTGTGATCCACAGTGTCAAAAGCCTTTGCATAGTCAATGAAACACAGATAGACATTCTTCTGGTATTCTTTGCTTTCTGCCAAGATCCATCTAACATTAGCTATAATATCCCTAGTACCACGACCTGCACATCTGGCAGTTTCTCTGTTGACATATTGTTCCTAACGTTTTTGGATAATTTTCAGCAGAATCTTGCTTGCATGTGATATTAACGATATTGTTCAATAATTTCCGCACTCTGTTGGGTCACCTTTCTTTGGAATGGGAACAAATATCGATCATTTCTAGTCAGTCAGCCAGCTGGCTGTCCTCCAGATTTCTTGGCACAACTTAGTAAGCACATCCAGGGCAGTGTCTGTTTGTTGAAATATGTCAATTGGTATGCCATCAACTCCTGGAGCCTTGTTTTTTTGCCAATTTCTTCAGAGCAATTTGAACTTCCTCCTTCATCACCATAGGCTCTTGCTCATATGTTATTTCATGAAATTCTTCTGTGTCAGCCAATTCCTTCTGATACAGTGACTCTGTGTATTCCTTCCATCTTCTCTTGATACTTCCTGGATCATTTAACATCCTACCCAAAGTATCCTTAAGTACTGCTTCCCGTGGTTTGAATTTGTTTTTCAGCTCCTTCAGCTTAAGAAACGCTGAATGAGTTTGGCCCTTTGGATTTTCTAACTCCAGCTGTCTGCACATTTCATTTTAGTATCCTGCTTTGTCGTCCCTGGCTGCCTTTTGAAATTTTCTGTTCAGCTCTTTGATTTCTTGGTTTCTTCCTTTAGCTTTGGCTTCTCGGCGCTCTAATGCAGTACCCAGAGTCTCATCTGACATCCGTCTTGGTCTTTTCTTCTTTTTCAGCTTTTGTAATGATCTTTTGCATTCTTCATGGACGATTTTCTTGTTATCCTCCCAGAGGTCATTTGTTCTTCGGCTTATTGGTGCTTAAGGCCTCAAACCTGTTCCTGAGATGGTTTTTAGATTCGAGTGGGACAGACTTAAGATCAAATTTTGGTTCCTGTGGACTTGATTTAATTTTCCTCAACTTCAGCTTGAACTTGCATATGAGTAGTTGGTGGTCTGTCCCATAATCAACACCCGGCCTGGTTTAGCTAAATAAATGTTATATGTGGTGGTTGTGAGAGTTTAAAAAAAACAGTCATTCAGTATAATACAAGATTTGTTGATAGCTCATAAAAGATTTTACTTAGCCTTCTCAGTTGATACACTTATAAATTCACCAAAGAAAAGCATTAGAGAAAAGTAGTATCTTTTTTCTTTTTTTCTGTAGAATGTTTCTTGTAAAGATTAACATTCAAAAGCAAGCATTTATATTCCTTTCTAGACTGCTAGTTGGCATCAAAGTTCTCTTGGTATGAGTCTTTAAGATTATGGCATTTAAAATATATTCTTTTAAGCCTGCTGCGTTATGAAGCTTGACTTTAGTGCAAGCATTGACTAAATGATAGCACATATATTATTTTGAAAAACAGAATAGGATTTTTAAATGTAATATTCTTTAAAGGCTGTAAAGCACTGATTCTTATTGTCCTTTCTTGCCTTTGTTTAGGAGATATAAAGAGTAGCTGAGTAGAAGCAAAATTTTGAAATTACATTTGTTATCAGACAGATTAGACTAAAAGGATGAAGTAAAAATAATAGCAGAAAAGTCAATTATACAAAATCATTAGTAATTTTGACCTACCAGATGTTTAATTCAAAAGCTTATTTACCATGCTATACTGTACAAAGGGGGGGGGGAAAGAGTTGAATAACAGCAGATGGTAGATCTTTATATATCCTAACTTTTCCATTTATCTGCCTAAATATGTGAGGAAAATTTAATTTTTAATTTGGCTGCAATGTGGTATCTAAACATTGGTTTGTTTGTATATTCTAAGTTTTTAATAGAAAAATTAACTATGTCAAAATTTGACTGTTTCATTGGAATGTTTGTTTCATTTTAACTGGTTAGTAAGTAGTGGAAAGAATAGCTGTGTGTTTTACATTAATTAGATGTTCAGTTTCTTACCTGGTTATTTTTCTAATGCATAAATCTTTATATAAAGTTAGGTCGTTGTTTATTTAACATAATCTATGGCATAGGCAGTCAGTAAGTGATTTTTATTTACCAGGCAATAGTACTCTAGAATCTTAATAACTTTGTCATTATGAATTAGATGTCAGGAGAAGGAACCAAATTCTTCTTTCTCACCTGAGCCACCCGCACTCTTTTCTACAAATACATAGGACTGAGGTTGATAGTAGGCAGAGGATGGATTACATGTTGTTCGGTGCTTTTGAGTCAGTTATACACAGCAGATATGCAAATACATATACATCATATACATCGTATACATCATATAAGTATACGTATACATATACATATACGTATACATAGCAGATCTGCTCCATAATTTTCAAAGCAGTGACATTTCTAAAGTAGATCACTAGGGACCTCTGACTGTGTTTAAACTGCAAGCTTTTCAGTTAGTAGCATAGTGCTTAACTGTTTGCACCACTTATGGACTCAATAAATCACCCTCTATTTTGGAAGAATGAAATGTATGTGGCCAAAGCTTCTAAGTCGAATCTGTTTAAAAAATTTAAATATCTTTTAATTTTCTAGAAGACCATATGATACACATTGTATAAGGAACACACTATTGTTTTGCAGTAAAATTCCAGAGTATACAAATTGAAATATAAAGCTAAACACTGATACTCTGACAGCATTTCTGAACTTTGGAGAACTAAGTCAAATCTAATGTGGAAATGTGTCATTTCCCCTTCAGAATACAATGACAGATTCCACAATCCTCTTGGAAGATGTACAGAAAATGAAAGATAAAGGAGAAATAGCACAAGCATATATTGGTTTGAAAGAAACAAACAGGTAAGTTGAATCCTTTTTTACTAATTTTGCTTTAGTCCTCTTGGTTTTTAGTCTTCAAATCATTCTTTTTCAGAATCATTGTTTTGTTGGACATCAACTGAAAATTTCTAGTAGAGTCCCAGTTAAAATCTCATTTACAATATAAAGTAATTATTCATAATAAAAGATGACAGGAAAGTATTCTCTGAATCAAGACTTTTTTTTTTTTTAATATGTAGGACTTACTTTTTAAGAGGCTGCCTTAGGAAGAACACCAGTTTCTTACTGGTGGATGTCTTGCACAAAAAGTCTTCATTTGTTTTTCAAAATGGTTACTTAGAAACTTTTTGAAGGCCAGCTGCAGCTTAAGTTTTTAATAATTGAAGTTTTGTGTAAAGAGAGACCTGATACAGGCCATGGTTTTTGCAATCACTTGTTATGCATCAGAGAGTTGGACAATGACTATAGGGAGGATAGAAGGAGAATTGACACCTTTGAGCTGTGGTGCTGGAGAAGAGTATTGAATGTACCATGGACTGCCAAGAAAACAAATAGATTCATCCTAGAGAGGGTTAAACTAGGCTGCTCCTTGGAGGCAAGGATTCTGGGGCTTCGCCTGACATACTTTGACATGTTGTAAGGAGAGACAGGTCTTTGGAGAGGGACATCATGCTGGGCAGAGTGGAGGGACAGCGCAGGAGGGGAAGACCCTCTATGAGGTGGATTGATTCAGTGACTGGGGTAATCGGGATGGGTGTGTCAGAGGCAATGAGATTGGCACACGATAGAGCGGGGTTTAGGGCTGTTGTACATCGGGTCACTACGAGTCGTAAACGACTCGACAGAACATAACAATAACAACAACTACAGTATACATAGTCATATTTCTAATAGAAAAGTAATTTCTCCTGGTCTTACAATTAATTTTTTAATTGCCAAAATTTTTTAAGTCACTTCACAAAAGCTGAGAACTTTGAAATTACTCTTATTTAAGTTATAACTTAATCCAATAGAATTTTAAAAAATATGTTAAAATGGGAAGCCAGATATATATTTTTTAAGCTAAACCTAGCTCCTAATCAGAAGATTTGAAACTTTGTCAGAAGTAGCTTGTGGAGATTGTCACATGAAGAGAATGGCTGAAGGTTTACTATCAATGTCTGTCTGTCATGATTAATCCCTCATACATTACGTGGTAAAGTTCTTCTGATGAATGATTAAAATATTAAAAACAGAACCTCTTTCTCACTTATTTCTTATTTTTCAAGAAAAGTAACTCTGGATCCTAGATTATTTTACCTTGTTTCCTACCCATTTTGTGTATCATACTATTGAATGCTCATTAAAAAAAAAAAAAACGAACCAAAAGTAATTTTGTGGTATTGTCTGAAAGTCATTTGTAATTAATAGAAGCAGTTCTTTCCACAATATACTATTAAATTGCTGTATGTAGCTCTTGACCATCACCATCTCATTACCATCCGTATCCTTTTGTGTTTTGCATTGTTGGTCCTTTTGCATGGAAGATCATCTGCTATGGATTGCCATGAGTTGAATGAGGATGGAGAGCTGTGGCTGGTTTATGAAGGGTTAAAACAAGCCAACAGGTTATATTTGTCTCCTCCAAGATGGGATGTTATTAACTTGTTGTTTTCCTTACTAACAGTGGCTTCCTAACTTTAACACCTGTATCTTTTATGTGTTACTTGTCTTCTTGGGTAAATTAATTTCCATAAACCAAAACATTCAGCCACACACCTTTAAAAAACTTTCTCTACTAAATTAAATGTCATTAAAGTTAAAACTAGTTGATGATGGATACTTCCTATAAGTGAACTACACTTTCTAGAGTTCTCCTCAGGCATAAAATGTGTGCATCTCTTTCTCCCTCTAGGAGTTAGAAGAAAGACAGTAATAGTACGACTAAGACCCAAATGTTGTTCAGGCAGAGATTTCTTGATGATAGGAGGTCATTAGGTAGGTAAAGAAAGGCCAGGATATAAAAGTTCTGGGCAGGTCAGTGAGAGGGAGGCAGGTAGGAGAGAAGACAGAAGGGGGCTGCAGGACCAGGCAGATGGAGAGTGAGCGGGGTCCCACCCAGGGTAGGTGCTGAGAGGCAGCATTCCACGCCAACACCACTACCACCCCACCCCTGTGGGCTCCTCAGTGCAGAAGGGGATACTGCAGTGCTGTGTCCATCCCAGGACTAACTGGGGCACCTGATGATGAACGACAGTAGGGCAGGGCCTGGGGGAAACAGACACCCGTGCTCTCACTCTCACGTAATGCTGATTTCTAATAACAACCTGATGTTTGAAACCCATCCATGTCTATAAAGGAGGAATGGGTTGAATTCTTTAAATTAAACACAAATATGTTTAGAAGAAAGCATATAAGATCAAAACAGCAATACTCCTCTAAACACTTATGTTTTCTAGTGACCTTTGTATCTTAAGTCTTATAAAACTATATATAAGCAGTTAAATTTTAAAAATGCTTAATATTCTGTTCTGTTTGTTCAAGGGGCTTCTGCTTATTCTGCTTTATTCTCATCATAAAATATTGTCATTAACTTCAGTGTGTTATGGTTTCAACTTTATTGAAATTTTGTAATCACTGAAGTATTTGTCTGCTGTTAATATGCTTGCAATGGCTTCACTAAGTTTTGCCAAGCAGTTGGCTGAATTAGAATAAAAGAATGTCTTTTCTTTCTTAATGCAGGGTTAGCACCTTAATGTAACTTTGTATTTGAAAAAGGGATTCATGTAGAAATGAGAGTGAATGGGAGAACACCATGCTCTAGTCCTCTCATCCCAAAGCCCAGGCATCTAAGTGGGCCAGCTGGCCGTTATGTTTGCTTAGATAAGCAGTGAGACTTTGTTGATCTACTGATACTCTAGAACAAGATTCTCAAAGCTATTTCTCTTCATATAAACTTAGTAATAACTAAGTTTATGGGAAAAGAAATGAAAAATTTTAAGATATCTAAGTGTGTATATAAACACACACAAACTAGAGTTGAGTAAACTGATAGATATTTCAAAATAGTCCCCCAAAGTTGAATATAAAATTGGGACCCTGGTTCCACTCTCTCCCTGAAATTAGCAATCCTGACATTCTTATTAATTATCATTTCAATGAACATTTCAGAGGAGCTAAACTCTGTTTTGTAGAGCCTTTGAGTACTTTATAGCAGTTTCCACAATTAAGAAAGACACAAAGATGAAGGGATTCATTACTATTTCTGACCTTTGAGTTTCTTGACTTTAATCAAGTCAGAAGATAAGAGGATGCTAAAGGGTATCTGCTTTTCTTACCTTGACAAGTGAACAGAACACCTTGTACCCACGGGACAGGGTGTCATCTCCTCTTCCTACCTGTGTGGCTTCTCCACAGGCTCCTGGAATCCCAGCTCCAGTCACAGAAGAGGAGCCATGAGAATGAGGCCGAGGCCCTCCGAGGGGAGATCCAGAGCCTGAAGGAGGAGAACAACCGGCAACAACAGCTGCTGGCTCAGAACCTGCAGCTGCCCCCAGAGGCCCGCATCGAGGCCAGCCTGCAGCACGAGATCACCCGGCTGACCAACGAAAACTTGGTGAGGAGATGGAGAGGGTCCTGGCAGAGCCAGTGCCGGCCTTAATGTCTTAGTTCTTTAAAAATTAAACATATTTTCCCCTTGCTGGGAAAAAGTCACCACCCCACACTTATTTCCTGCATACACAAAAAGACAGAGTCAGGAAAATATTAATACTGGTAGAAATTAAAAAAGGCATATGTTCTTGAGAGTGTGAGCATTCTCAGACCTAACTTGAAGGGTCTGAAGGATAGCCAGCCAAGTGCTGAGTTTTTACTCTCCTAGAAAAGAGTCTGTCCCAAGATCTCAGCTGCAGGTTATCTGCCATTCCAAGACATGTGTAATGTGATTACCATGACAGAGAATGAGGAAAGGCTCCACCAGAAATATCCCACCAGCTAGCATGTGGAGGCCATGAACAATCAGGAGTAGAGAGTAGAGCCGAGGTCAAGAAAGGTGTTTGGGAGAAACAACAGGAGCTCTCTCCAGGACAGCGAAAAGGGTCATCAGGATTACGTTTAAACATTTTATGTTCTTTGTAATAGAATTTAAGTTATTTAGTGAAGTAAGGAGATTCATTAAGTCCAAGATTTTTTCTTTATTTCATTTTTTCTCTTTCTGTTACTTTGATAGAAAGTATTTTTTCTCTTAGTCATCACTTTATTGAAATATATAGTTTTTATTTACTTTAACTTAAGACTTAAATATTTTTATTATACTGTTGAAATTTTGTAATTCTACATTTCTATAAAAAATATCGTCTTATCAGTCTAGTTTTCAGAAAAACTTTAGGACTAGTATTGTGGTTTACATCATTTAAAAAAAGCCACAAACTAAGGATAATTAAGATAAAATAGTTTGAATTTTCTCTGAAGATTTAATGGTCTAAAAAATAGGTCCATTACACCTTTAGTGATCATTTACATTATATATCGTTTTCTGCCACCTTTTGCTTAACCAGCTTTAATACCAGTTGGAAGCAGAACCTAAAAGTATTCTTTCCATTGTCTGTTCTGTAGACAGTTTTCCATGTGAGGTCCCACGTGGAGGTGGGCGTGTTGGGACAGTTTGGGGCAGTATTCACACTCTTTCCAAAGGCTAGAATATCACCAGTTTGTGGAGGAAATTCTTTTGAATCTATACTATTTTTGAAGTGTTTTGTTACTCTTGACTTTATTATTGCTTAGACTAACAATGCTTTGATGACTAAGAATTGGTAACAATACTAAATCATATAATGATGATTGATTGGCATATAAACTCTATGCTTAAAATGATTATTCTAAAACACAAGGTGAAACCGTGAAATAAAGATGCTTCTAGGTGGCTGGAACCAACCCCTATTTCCCCTATTTTGTAGTTAGATCTTCAAAATTTGTTTACTAATTTGATAGGAATTTCCATTGCATCTTTGTTTGCTCAGTTAGTAATTTGCCTCGCACTTAATACTAAAATAATCTCCAAATTCCAAACTATAGTTAATGAATTTGCCTATATTGAGAGAGAAAGTTATGATCTAACAACTTCTGCCATTACATTAACTATAGATTAGGGGAAATGGATTAAAATTTAATTATATAAGTGAAATTATACACTTTCGAAAAATCATGATGGTTTCTCAGTCTTAATTCTGTGTATTTCCTTAGAAAACACTAAGAAGGCTATTAAAGCAGCAGTGAGCCTGACTTCAGATATTCTTGGAAGAATCTCATATCCCCTCCCCACCTACCTCCTATCACAAACAGAAAAAATGGCTTTTCTCCAGTGAGCATGCCTCACAGGCTTCCCCCGTGCTGCCTTTGAGTGGAGGAGGATGTGCTGCTTCTCACCAGCCTTTCCACCTTCAAGCGAGAGTGGGAACATAGCCACTATTATAACTTTCACTTTCTGTACCTTCTCCACTCTTTGCTACTGTTGACAGGGAAGAAGTGCAGCAACTGTGTGAACAAGCTGGTGTGAAGGAGGCTAGGGAGGAAAGGCAGAAGGCCTGAGGGTGAAACAACAGCCTGTCAACAGGGGCGCTTTGGGCCTAGCCCATTACTTTTTTTATTCTTGATATCATGCAAAATAATCAGCAAATATGGATTAGAATTCTCCATATTAGAAAGAGGCTGCTCTAGTTGTGCAGTCCAAGTGGTGCTGCTTACTCAAAGGTGGTGCCTCTGGCAGTTCAAATCCACTCACTGCTCCTTGGGAGAAAGATGGGTAACCTCCTCCCATGTGATTTATAACCTTTGAAAACTTACTCAAGGGGCATCTATGAGTGTTTCAGACTCAACAGCAGTGAGAGTAGACTAGAAACATAAGAAGGCAATGGCAGGTAATAAATCATTGCCTTTTGAGTACATAGTTTCATTTTTGTGTGTGTTTTAAAATATTCTAAATTGATTTTGCTGAGAAATAATAGCATCCCCCTCGAAGATTCAGAGAAAAACATATATCCATTATGCCTGTTTTTTCAGTATTTTGAGGAATTATATGCAGATGACCCCAAGAAGTATCAGTCATATCGGATTTCACTTTACAAACGGATGATTGTATGTAAACCTGCAGTGCTTTTCCGTTGTCTTTCTCCCTTCTAGACTCTCTACCTGAAGAGCACACTGGCTGCCTGTCCCTTCCCAGGAAGTCTTTTCAAAAACTTTCACACACCCTCTTTCTCCCCACAGCTTTCTTTTAGCCAGTAATGTCACCTCTCTCAGTGTCCTGTGTCCACGGTCTTGTTGGTTTGTAATTAACACTAGGCTTACAGTGTGATGGAAGCAAAATGTGACTCAGAATCTGAAATCCAGGAATCCCAGCTGAATTCTTGAGGTGTTAATAACTCTGCCTTTTGGGTATTCCTTTTGGCCTAGCATCTAAAGCCGAAAGCCTTGTCTATAAACTAGTGAATGGATAAATACTTGTGCTTTTCACATACTTTTTCTTATCCACAACTTGAATATCAGCCACAAATACTTGTGATTCCTTTACCATCTAATCTTTTTTTTTCTCTGAACTGTTATAATTCACTGTCATATTACTTATTGACTCTCTTTAAACTTTTGTCAGTTATTTGAGAGAATTCTTGATTAAATGGAAAGCTGTTGATAATCTAAATAATTTTTGGTTTTATATTTATACCTCTCATGAATGTACTGCTTTTTGTTTTCTCTTTTTTGTGTAAAGTATTCAGAATTAATCACTTTTTCCTTTCTGGAAACAAAAAATTATGTCACCCAATGCTATGGGTATATTATGCTGCCCACTAGTGAGAACTTAACCACTTTGGTCCAGTGTCAGCAGACTGCTCTTTATCCTATTCTATGTGGTTTAATTAAACTTGGGTTTTAATACCTCAATTTTATGAGCTTTTAAGTTGAGGATCCCTTGTGGCTCATTGTATTAAGTATTAGACTGCTAACCAAAAGGTCAGTGATCTGAATCCATCAGCCACCCCGTGGCAGAAAGATGAGACATTCTACTTCCATAAAGGTTTACAGCCTTGGAAGCCCTGTCGGGCAGTTCTGTTCTGTCCTGTAGGATCAATCTTGGAGTCAGAATCAACTCAATGTCAGTGGGTGGGTTTTTCACTTAGGTTATAGGAATAATTTGAACATATCCAAAGGCTGGGCTTCATGAAGTCATTTGCTTCACAAACTGAATGTTAGTCAAAACTCCATACCAAAAGGCAGTCATCCTTAAAACTTTCCATGAAATGTTTGGTGTATTCATCATTCATTTCTGTTTATTCACTTTTTAGATTACATTTCACAAGAATAACAATAAATTTTGCAAACATTTTGTTGGTTTTTCAATATGGAGTCTACTTGAAAACACTCCATAGTCAGCTTGCTGTCCATCATGCTGTAAAGGACTTGACTGTGTCATGTACTTAAATATTTGGCTTTTATTGTAGCTGCATTTCCCATGCCTGCCAGGTGGTGTCTCCACCAGTGAGCTTGTCTGGAGCTTTTATGTAAAACTAACTGCTTTTTAAATTTTTTTATTTTATGTCTGTTTTACCTCATTGTATTTTAAAAAGCCTATTTTGATCTTTTTACTTTATTTTTAATTTTGATGTTTAGGATTTGATGGAACAACTTGAGAAACAGGATAAAACTGTACGGAAGCTGAAAAAGCAACTGAAAGTATTTGCCAAAAAAATTGGTGAACTAGAAGGTATTTACATATATTTTTATGACTATTGCTAAATCTTGGTTTCATGTTGCTACATGAATTGTCTTATTTGCTAGTAAATATTAGGATAGTAACAGAAATGACTAGGCAAATGCAGATGTACTATTGCTTTTATAATCATAATACTTTACCAGGGAAGAGAATGCAGTTATTCATTCAACAAATATTGAATGATTATTTTTTCTATGGCAGGGACCTTGCAAAGCAGTTCAGTATATTATATGGATTATGATAATGCATATGGGGCCCAAACTTCTTTGTTTCAAATCCTGGCTCTGTCACATTCTACCAGTTGCTTTCCTGTCAACTTCAATTCATGGCAACACCATGTGTGACATAGTAGAACTTGGCACCAGAGTCTTTTCAAGGACTGATTTCTCAGAAGTAGATTGCCAGGCCTTTTTTCTCAGTCACATCTGGGTAGACTCAAACCCAAACCTCCCACCTTTCAATTAGCAGTCAATTGTACTAATCATTTGCAACACCCAGGGACTTTATGCCACTATTCACATCAAACTCTCTGCTTGAGTTTTTCTGTCTTTTAAGTGGAAATGATAATAGGCATGGTTTGTAAGGATTAAAGGAGTTAATATGTGCAATACGTTTGGAATAGTGCCTGCCACATAAATATGCTAGATGCAGCTTAACGCTTATATTCCTGCTATTATTAGTATTAATCCACTGCTGTGGAATTGAGTCTGACTCAGAGTGATCATCTATCAGGTTTCAGAGGCTATAAATCTTTACAGGAGAAGATAGCCCATCTTTCCACCAAGAGGTGCCTGGGGGAGTTAAACTACTGACCTTTTGTTTAGCAGTCTGACACAGTACCGCACCACACAATATTATTAGTATTGAAACTCAATACTCCGTATTATCAATATTCAAACTCAAAATTCATATCTGACCTTCCAGCAGGTTTTTGGAAATTATAGATCACTTGGTAGAGATTGCCCATCTTTGTCCTGTGGAATTGCCATCACATTCGTATGACAGAGAAGCACCTTTGAGTCAGCCATGTAACTCCTCCTGGAGTAAGCTACCAGAGTTCCCTGGATTATTTGTATTAATTATGTTTAAATAAATATTGTAGAGTCTATCACCTTAAAGAACTTACAGTTTAATGCTTGATCTTCTCTTGGTTAAGTCTTGTTCATCCTGCGAGGCTCACGTTATGTCAGGAGCAGCTTTTTCTAATTATCCAGATAGACCTTGTGACTGCTTTCCATGCACTAATAGGCTCCCGTCTTTGGTGGTTTTTTCTATGCCGTAATTTTGTTTCTGTTTGAATTATTGATTTCCTCAACATATTCTGAATGTTCTAAGCATAAGGATCATGTTTTATTTCCCCTGGCTTTTGCGGCACCTAAAAGTGTATGACCTATCATAAAATGTTTGTTGAGTGAATAAATAGGAATTTTAGAAATATTTAGAACAATGACAACATGGATGTTTACTTTGAACAGGATAATACTCCCTTGAATGTATAAATTCTTAAATGTTTGTTTAGAAAATCCAATAACCTTAGAATCAGATTTTTAAAAGATCCTTGAAGTGTTAAACAACTCATGTATTGCATCTCTGCTCTTTAAAATTTTGGAATCTCTAAGTCATAGTTACACGCACACAGGCTGGCTGAAGCATCTATTGCAGAACTTGCAAATCTTTATTCAAAGAACATTTCTTCACTTAAAACTAAACATATCATGAAAACCTAGTGTGACAGCAAAGTAGTTGCTTGTGAGAAAATGATTGTTAGGATATTGTGAGATTATTCTTGTAAACTTCTTGTGTTCCTTTGTCATACTTTAATACAGATAGATAAATGGGAAAGCCATTCATTGTTTTAAATGTTTAGTTGGCTTTCTTTTATATGTATGTTTTAATTAAAGTTAGAATACTGCAAGGTGTTAGGAATTTTAAATAATAGTCAGAATTCTAATTGCATCAGTTAAACTTGCTTCCAGGCATGTTCTTAAATCTAAAAGTAGTGTTTGAGAAGGTAGTTCATAGATGAAACAAAAAGGCTTAATAGCACCTACACAGAGTTATATTGTGAATTCAATGATACCTGACTAGAAATAAAACAGGATAGAGTTATGTGATTTGGACACTGACCATGCAATATCCCTGCCCTCCATCTGCCGCATAGTAGAAAATCAAAGTGCCCAACTCTGAGCATTTCTCTTCTAGCCTCTGCATCCCCTTATGCATCAAATACTGCCAAATTTGTAGAGTAGCCAAATTTTCTTTTAAAATGTTATAGCATACTTACTTGAATTTTTCTGATTCAAAATAGGTCTCTTGCCTCTTCCTGTGGGTCACTCTTAATTAAAAAGACGTTTTTTAGAAATCAGCCAAACTGGAGTTCTGTTTAACACCAACATATATCACTTTTAGCAGAAACTACATAGTTAAATGTAGAGTGTTTCAAAATCTGATCTCCTTTTCCCTGCATTTTCATCTAGGAGTGGGTATTGCTTCTTAATTTTTATAAAACCATAAAATTCAGAACAAAAGAATTCTAAAATCCTTTCATTATTTTATAGGAGGATAAGGCCCAGAGACTGAGTGACTTCTACTAAAGGTCTCTCAGTTAAATATTGGCTGAACTGTGGCTTCCAAGCCTCAGCCTAATGCTCTCTGCTTTATTATATTTTTTACATAATCTCCCTACCATGTTTCCATATTTTTAGACAAATAACATGCACACTATATAACCATTGTTGTTCTTTGTTGTAGTTTATCCCACATCCCAAACTCTGCAACCCCCTCAAGTTAATCTCCTGTGGATGTATTTGTTATTTATGCATGTTGTGTATGTGGACACATTACATGGGAAAGTATGGTACTTAAAGGAATTTATCTGTCTCAATTAAATCTAAGGTCAAAATTTCCCTCTTAGTGAGAGAGGAAAATTAGACAGAAAAGAATTTAGTAATTTTATCCCATGTTCTTTTCCAGGAAAAAAAAGCTTCACAAATATTTTCCCCTCCAGTATAAAGAATCTAGAAAATGGAAATAGACCTTGCTCCGGTATCTCTTTCAGAAGGCTGGCTGCCTGAGTCGAATAGTGCATTATACAGAATGACTTACGGTTCCTTTAGTCTTTGAAAACTGGAGTAGTGCTCTGGCTTATCTCCTTCAGGCTTTTTGTTTTCCTGATGCTAAGTAAGGGTTGACATTTTGTTTCAATTAGTAGATTATTTTACTAAATAATCAAGACTATGTTGAGCTATTTAATCTGTGAGTTTTTGTAAAGACAAAAATCTCTTAGAATACAAAGATAGAAACATTTTAATGAAAAGATGAAAAATTTTGTCTCTGACATTTTTGTTCACAACCAAAAATATCCTAGTTAAAGGTTTTTCTGGAAGGAAAGTAAAGCTTTCTTTTGAATCATGAAGCTTCTTAGTAAAAATACCATGTTTTATCAGTTCTAAGGTGCAGAATTTTTCACATTCTTAACATCTATAAAATTAGGATGTATCTTAAAATTTTAGGTATGCCTAAATTGGAAGAGTCTTCCTTTTTAGGGTTCTATATAATGATTTTGTTCATATTCTATAATGATCTCGTAATGAGTGGCATATAGTGACATCAGTTAAAATGAGAGCATTTTCTTCAAGTCACATGGAGTCCAAATAGCATTCATCATGAACAACATAAATCTTTCTTCTTAGAATTGTTTCTGTGGCTTAAAGTAACTAGAAACAGTTGAATTGGATCTAATTAGTCTGATTTTACATGCGACTGTAGGTCCATAAGCTGTGGAGATCACTTTGTACTGTTTCACAAGGACTCCTGGTATTGTATTTTACAAACTTTGTGAATAATTTGTATAAAACTAACCACTTGGAGAAGGACATCATTCTTGGGAGGGTGGAAGGACAGCACAGGAGGGGAGGGCCCTCTATGATGTGGATTGATTTAGTGACTGGGATAATCGCAAGCTTGCAACTCCTAGTGACCCTATGTACAACAGCCCTAAACTCTGCTCTATCCTGTGCCAATCGCACTGTCTCTGACTCTCCCATCCCAATTATCGCCTTTTTCTTTGAAAAAAAGATTTAAAAATTTACTAGCATATACCCTTCCATAAACATCATGATAACTCAGATTCCTTTGCTGTCCCTTGCATTTTCCATTTAATACTCAATTTTGGGAGGAAGTGGAGACTTTTTTTTTTAACAGGATAAATTGACTCACTGACTGTAACAATGGGTTTCAGGATATTAAAAATGAAAAGAATACATTTTCACATCACCTGCTGTGGAGAAGCACTGTTCTTCCACCTGCCTTGATGTGGTTTGGTCCAGTTGCAGTTACAGATTTAAAGTTAATGTCCTTTTTTCTCAGTGCTTCTCCCCACTGCCACCCCAGTGACTAGATTTGTGGAGATTAAAAAAAGAGAAGAAACCTTTTATACTCTTGCTACTTCTTTGTAGAATGTTGGGGTTTTCCTTCTGTTAATTAAACATCTTAATGTCTTTAGAAATTTCTGGTCATTTCTAACCACTAGTTAGCCAAAAGGTTAAAATACATATTTTGGGACATTTAAGTCTTTATATAAGTTAAAGGGTGATTATTATCCTTGAAAGTTTTTAATCAGGTAAGACCCTTTGATGTTGATAATAGTAAAGATCTCATAGCTGTAATAGCTGGCAGAGAGACATTACCATATAAATTGGCCATCTGTCTACCATATATTTTTTTTAAATGCAGGAACAAGTAAGGTGATGATAAATTTCTGTTGTTATAGACTTTAACTTATAGGAGTATGGAACTCTCTCATCTTGTCTACCTGGAAAACATTTTCTTCCCCTTTCTGTTTCCTATGAAGTGGGCCAGATGGAGAACATATCCCCAGGGCAGATTATTGATGAGCCCATCCGTCCAGTCAACATTCCCAGGAAAGAAAAGGATTTCCAAGGAATGCTGGAGTACAAGAAGGAAGATGAGCAAAAACTTGTTAAGAATCTGATTCTAGGCAAGTATTTTCTGCACAGGATGAAAGTTTGGAAAGTTAACAGGGAGAAAGACTAGTGACCAATTTTTGAAATATCTCACAGTGGAGTTTTGTGTAGTCCTCGTTCCATACTGTGTTGTTGTGCTGCATCAGTGTCCTAGCCACCTCGGGCCTTATCAGACAAGCTGCAGGGATAGTGCCTTGGACCTGTTAGGGACTAAATTTTGTTCCCTCAAAATAAGTGTTGTTAATCCTAACCTCTATGTCTATGGTTATAACCCCTTTTGCCTCTGTTATGTTAATGAGTCAGGGTTGGTGTGGAATGTGTTTTGAGTCAATTTCTTTTGAGATATAAAAGAATCTAAAGAAGCAGTAACCCAGCAAAAATGGGCAATGGAAGCAAAGCCAAAAGAAGGTCTCCAAGGAGTCTGTAAACAAACTAAGATAAAAAGACCTTCCTCTAATGCTGGTATTCTGAATTTGGTCTTCTATCCTAAACTGTGAGAAAATAGATTTATGTTTGTTAAAACCATCCACTTTTGGTATTTCTATTATAGCAATACTAGGTAACCTAGACAAGCCCACTCTTATGGATCTTCTGATGCCAGACCTGGTTAGAATTTCCTGGAGAGTTTTAACAAGTATATATATATATATATGTCTTATATTCCAGGTCAGTTAAGTCAAAACCTCTGTGGGAAAAATCTGGTCCAGTATAGCATTTTCACAAACCTCTCAAAATATTCTTAAGTGTAGCCATGGTAGAACACTGCTGTTTTCGATTATGTCTCTAATATGTCCAAGAACACAATTTAATAAAAAAGAGGAAACAAATACATTAAGAAAAATATTCTAGCAGTAGAAGAGAAGGACTGACAAATGATAAGAGCAAAGGTGGTGTTTCAGAGCCACCTATGACCTTTAATATTGGACATGAACCCACTCATTAATTGTGCAAGAGGTCCTATGCAAAGGGGGGGAGAGAGAGAGAGGTGATTAGGGGGTACGCACAACCCAAAAGTTATGATCTGAAAAAGCTGAATACCTCTCCTATCAAGTGGTGTATAGTTTTCTTCCCTTCAGATAGTATGGTGACAGCAATGTGATTGGCCCCAGATTTAGTGCCCATACAGTTCACATGGCAATAAATATACTGTATATAGATGCTGAGACAAGTTTCAATGTGATTTTTATTTTGCAAAAATTTAAAAGCTGCTGGTTTTTAAGTGCTAGACTTCGCAGAGATTCATCTTACAACACATGTTCACTGAGCTCCTACCATATGCCAGGCATTTTCCAAGTAGTGAGTACCAAAGTCAAGTCTCTATTTTCACAGAGCTCATATTCTAGGAGCTCTGGTGTCCTTAGTGTGGTATGCTGCTAACCCAATGGCCACATGTCTCTGATGCCTCAAACCCACCAGCCAGGAGAAAGATGGGCAGTCTCCTCTGGTTAAGACTTAGAACCTCGGCAACCCAGTGATGGCATACTCAGCGGCAGTGAGGTGAATTTTGTTGTTTTGTTTTATTTCCGTATATTCTAGGGAGGGAAAAAAGGGAAGAAAAAAACACCTCAAATAAGTAATGAGAGTAAAAAAAGTATAAAGAGTGAAGGCAAGCATACTGGTTTATATAAAATTATCAGGAAAGGAGCTTTAGATAACACGGCCTTTGGAGAGAAACCAAAGGAAATGAAGTAAGTCATGCTGATATCTGAGGGAAGAACATTCAAGGGGGGGAAAAGAGGGGGCACTAAGTTCAAGGCCTTGAGGTGAGAGCATGTCTGATTTGTACAGACAACAACAAAAAGACCTGTTTGGCTGGAGTGGAGTGAGCAGAGACTGAGGGTAATGAGAACAGGGCCTGATCACAGTGGTAAGGATTTAGATTTTAATCTGAAAGGGTTGAGATGATGATTGTGATGAGAAACTGCTTAAAAGCTTTTTAGAACAGGGGTGACATTGTCTGACCTACATTTTCTTAAAGAATTACTCTGGTTGTTATGTGGTAAAATATATGAGCAATACAGGAGGGGGGAGAAAAAAAGAAAAGAAATATAGGAGGGAGATGATGATGATGGCCTAAACTGCTTATTGTTGTTGTTGTTGTTTTGTGCCATCGAGTCACTTGCGACTCATAGTGACCCAATGTACAACAGCCCTAAACCCTGCTTTATCCTGTGCCAACCTTACTATCTCTGACACACCTACCCCCATTACCTCAGTCACTGAATCAATCTACCTCATAGAGGGCCTTCCTCTCCTGTGCTGTCCCTCGACCCTCCCAAGCATGACTTCCCTCTCTAAGAACTGGTCCCTACTTGCAACAGTCCCAAAGTATTTCAGACGAAGCTTCAGAATCCTTGCCTCCAAAGAGCAGCCTGGTCTCACCCTCTCCAGAACAAACCTGTTTGTTGTTCTTCTAGAAGTTCATGGTATATTCAATACTCTTCTCCAGCGCCACAACTCAAAGACATCAGTTCTCCTTCTATCGTCCCTACTCATTCATTGCCTATTACTGTTGGTAAAAAGTAAATGGATTCTGTATATATTTTGTAGAGGAAGCCAACAGGATTTGTTGCTAGATTACATACAGGCTATGTAAAAGAATCCATACTAATGGCAGATTTATAGCCTGTGAAATGGGAACACTGAAGCTGTTTGTGTAGTGAGGAAAGCTACAGGAAAGCAAGTTCCATATGGAATCAGGAATTTGCTTTTGTATAGGCGCAGTTCAGTGTGTCTAAATAGAAATGTCAAGAAGGCAGCTAATGTGTGAGACTGGAGTTGAAGGGGCATAGAGCAGGAGATAGACATAAGATTCATAAGTTCCCAGCCTCAAGTATTTCTCTACTTAATACATTGTTAAAATACTTTTTCTGTGTGACCTACTTATCCTAAGTAATTGAACTCTTACATGATAGCTGTATTTTCATATCTCTCAAAGCATTCCTTATGAAGACTTTCAATGTCACATAAGATTATTTCCACCCCCCTCCCCCAGAACTGAAGCCGCGTGGGGTAGCAGTCAATTTGATTCCAGGATTACCGGCCTACATCCTTTTTATGTGTGTCCGACATGCTGACTACCTAAATGATGACCAGAAAGTAAGGTCATTGTTAACATCAACAATTAACAGCATCAAGAAAGTACTGAAGGTCAGTTCATGTTAAACAAAATTTTTATTGTGAATGTTGATGATTATGGAATCTGTGCAGATGTGATTTTTCTAATATATTCCATTGCTGCCTGTAATTACCTTTCAGTGCAATTTATGATCAGGGTAAACATAAATAAAATTTAGTGTGGCATGAATACCTACAATTAGTAAAGCAGATTATTTCTTTAGAAAATAAATAGCCTGCTTTTGAGTTTTATTTGAAACTGAATTAAAAAAATATTTAGTGAAGTTCTTCTAAACATTATGTTGTTGTACTTACAGTAGTGGTTAAGTTCAGTAACACATGGCTCATTCATAAACTTTGTTTATATAAAAAAAGATGTCTGATATACAGAGTTTTTTTTCCTTCCAACTTTTCTTCCTATTTCTCTAGCTTACCCCCAAATTTTTCTTGTTACCTAAGTTGCCTGGTTCCACATGAAAAGCAAAGTCTAAAAACAAGTCAAAATCAGAAAGGAAAGATTTGAGTAAGACAGCAAGATTATATAACAGAGCCAAAAACCCACATAATCATTGAGTCAGATTGCATAATCCCCCTCCTGACTGCAGAAAAGCAAATCAACATTCTATTTTATTTTAACGTGACTAGTTCTGTGAAGAGGTAAGGTAATGTTCTCTAAGTTCTGTGCTTTCTGGTTATCGAACTTAATGAGAACTTTGAAGATGGAAAGAAATGGCTTGTGAATATGCCCACTAGACTGTCCCCCCACCCCCCGCAACATTGTTAGTGAATTTTTGACAAATGCTACTTCTCAGTCATCCCTGTTGTGCAGATACTCTATGTATTTGCATTTTACAGAGGCTGCTAAAGCATATTTCTGAGGATTTATCATTAAAAATTGATGGATGTCTCCCACATAGACCTTGTTGATTTTCATGACTAATTCCATGTAAACAAGTTTCATGACTTTTTCTTTTTCTTTTTTAGATTTTATTTTAATAATTTTAATGAACATTTACAGAGATTTTGTATTTCCATTCATTCATTGTTGCACCCTTCTCCCTGCCCAGTCCTCCCCTCACACCCTCCCCCACCCCAGTTCGCTCCTCTTGCTGAAAAATAAAAGAAAAATTCCTTCTTTGATATACAATCAGGTCTTACAGAAAAAGTAAGACTCAGTCATAGTTTTGTTCCTCTGATCTTATTTGACAAGGACGTCTGTCTAGTTTGACTAATTACTGGGCTTTATTACTTAAAGACTTAAAAATGTTTTGAGTGCTAGAATTTTAACACCTTTTTGACACCATTTAAAATGCACATTTGTCTCCAGTCCCTGCTTTGAGTTGGCTGTAGTTGTGTCTTGCATGGATCTTTTGACTTTGTTGTTAGGTGCTCTCTAGTGTACTGCAACCCGTAGCCACCCTTTGAACAACAAATCTGAACCTTGTCCTGTTCACTGACATCCTCTCATCTCTGATACACTTGAGCCCATTGCTAATGGTCACTGTGTTGATTGTCTTGTTGAGGGTCTTCCTCTCTTTTGCTAACCCTCCAACTTACCAAGCATGATCTTTTTCTAAGGATTGGCCCCTAACAGCATCTCCAAAGTATGAAACCAAATTTCACCATCCTTCCCTCTAAGAAGCATTCTGGTTGTACTTTCTCCAAGACAGACTCTTAAAAAAACCAGCATAACTAGTATAAAATATATGGAGAAAAATCCATATTTTTAAATATCACAAATAATTTTTATTTCTTGAATCAAATATGCAAATAATTTTTAATTATTCTTAATAGTTTTCCTTCTGAAAGAAGTACAAAAGTGAAATTGATTCATTGTTTAATTTTGACCAAACACAGTTTGTTTATTATAAAAAAGTAATATTTTGGCAAACTTTATCAAATAATTTCTATTTCTTGAATCAAATATGCAAATAATTTTTAATTGTTCTTAATAGTTTTCCTTCTGAAAGAAGTACAAAAGTAAAATTGATTCATTGTTTAATTTTGACCAAACACAGTTTGTTTATTATAAAAAAGTACTATTTTGGCGAACTTTATTTGATGATGTCTTCCAAATATACGTTACTGATTTTCATTGTATTGATGCAGTATTACAGAAGACTTCTTCAGAGTAAATATTCAGTTAAAAAATTTCCTAAATTGCCAAAATAGTAAGTGAGCTGGGAATCTTTTTTTTTTGTTGTCTTGTTATGCTTCTCAAATCAATGAAAATACAAAACCAGCATTCTTCCTACCTCACTCCAACAGATAAACAATATATATTGCGTGTCAGTTAACTCCTACAAAATTGCTGTGAAATGGAATATTTTACCCCTGTTCTACAGTGAAAGAATTTAAAACTCAAATAAGTACTTTTCTCAGGCTAAACCCCTAAGGAAGAACAGAACTAGGATTTATGTCCATGTCTGTTCAACTCCAGGGTTGATTGAACTGATACAACTCCCATTTTTTTTCTGGGCATCATTTCTTCATTTCTCCAACATTGTAGAGTTTTGAAATAACATGTAAAAATATCATAGCGTGAGACTCTACACAAAATACATGCCAATTCCCCGTGACTATAGCAGCTTCGTATTAAAATAATCCAATCCAAGCATATTAAATAAAAACTGATCTCTACAGGACATGGTACACATCATACTTTTCAACAATGTAGCCTGTCTCAGTAATTTCATTTTAACTAACGAAAGTTGCTAAGCTGGAAAAATCAGATGGAAGAAAATAAAAAGCCTTCATGATTTCAACATTGCTCCATACCTGCCAGTCTGTTGTAATTTTGGGCCAGGGCTTTAACTATAGTGGGCAAAATATCTTTTCAGAGGTTCTGTATTTAGCTTCTTCAAGCCCTTGGAGAAATGAGTTGATTTCATAATTTGAAGTAATTTAGAATATCTCATTTTTAAAGATGAAAGATGTCATACTTAGTGCCTGCTGTTGTTGTTGTTGTTGTCGTTGTCAAGTGCCGTCGAGTTGCAGGCAACTTGTAACGACCCTATGCAGGAGAGTCCTCGACGCTTGTGTGTCTTTCATCTTCTCTCCAGGTTCGTAGGGTTTCCGGAGGCAAGCTATTGCAGAAGTGGATGCCACTCTTCCTTCCAAGCTTGTTTTAATCGAGGAGCTCCACCCCACTCTCTGTCTATATGAGGTGACCAACCTCAGTGTCACCGTGTTCAGCCTCACAGCAACCACAAGTGACCACTGTATTGCAACTTGTACACCAGGGCTATAGGACTTAGAAGAATGTCTGAAGAAAAACAATGAAAGACAGGCCTGAGGCTGTGGATTAAAAGTCACCCACCTTCTGTCCACTGGACTAGCTGATCTCTCTCTCTATGTTGATGTTATTGTTCTTAAGTGCCGTCGAGTCACAGGCGACTCATGGCGACCGTATGAAGGAGAGTCCTCAATGCTTGGTCCTCTCTCCAGGTTCATAGGGTTTCCGGAGGCAAGCTATTACGGAAGTGGATGCCACTCTTCCTTCCAAGCTTAGTGACCATGCTGATAGAAATAATATTTGTAGGATTAATTAGTGTAAGTGTATTTTAGAAGAGGCTGGAGTCCACTAATGAACAAGACTTCTGGAATGTAGTATTCTTAGATTCTAACCAACTTTATTTGGTAATTTTTCTTGGTTTTCTTACATAAAATAGTTTATTATAACTTTTTTCAAAGGAGATATATATATATATATATATACACACACATATGTATATATTTTTTTACAGCATATTCTTTCCATTTAATTTTCCCCCATTCATTCATTGTTGCACATTTTCCTCCCTGCCCACCCCTCCCCCCAGTTCACGTTTCTCTTTGAAAAGAAAAAAAAAAATCCTTTCATTGTTATACAATCCTCCCCCTGCCCCAAGTCCATAGTCCACTTTACATGCATTTATTTTTCTAGAATCTTGTCTTGAAAAAAATACTTAATCATTTATTCCTTTTAAACAGTTCTCTCAGGAGCGAACTTGTGGGGGGGGCGGCGCTAGGCGGGGAGAGAAGTGCAGCAATGAATGAATGGAAATCCAAAATCTCTGTAAATGTTCATTAAAATTATTAAAATTAAAAAAAACAAACCCTGTTCTCTCCCTCATCTGTTTCAATGCAGCATACATTATTTATCCCCTCTTTTCTTAGGCTCCCTCTAACCCCGATGTCAGTCCCGTTTTACAACAATGGCACTATGCATTATTTGTCCTTTTGTGATTGAGATATTTCACTCAGCATAATGTCCTCCAGGGTCACCCATTTTGTACAATATTTCGTGAGTTCCTTGTTTTTCAGTGCAGCATAGTATTCTATTGTGTGAATATAACAGAGCTTCTCTATCCATTCGTTGGTTGATGGGAACTTGGGTTGTTTCTAACTCTTTGCTTTTGTGACCAAAGCAGCAACAAACATGAGTGTGCAATAGGGTAATTCTTTAATATAGGTGTAATTACAAGGTCCTTAAGTGGTTCTCAGAATTCAGACTTGTCTAGACATCAGTCTCTCTGGTGCCTTAGTATCCTCTCTGCCATAGGCCATCCAGTACTGATGATTTTCTTTGTCTGCTGACCCTAAGGCCTTTTTCTAGGAAGAACTAAAACACAAATTTTTACTGACATCTTTATTTCAGTTATGAGTTTCTGTTTATTGGATTGTCATATTTATTTACTTTCTGTCAATTCTTTGAAAATTGGAAGAATGTATTGTTTGGTCTGTCAAATATTTAGCTATTGGTAAAGAAAATCAGGTTGTTAATGAAATCAAAATACTGCTGAAGATCATTGAAAAATGGCTAGAACAGTACATAGAAAGGGAACTGCCAGAAGTTCAAGCAGGATTGAGAAGAGGCCGTGACACCAGGGATATCATTGCTGATGTCAGATGGATCCTAGTTAAGTAAGGAATACTAGAAGAATGTCTATTTGTGCTTTATTGACTATGCAAAGAGTTTTGACTGTGAGGATCATGACAAGTTTTGGCTGACATTGAAAATAATGGGAATCCCAGAGCACTTGATTGTGCTTAGGCAGAATCTATACCAGACTAGGAGACTGTTGTCTAAACAGAGCAGGGAAAGAGTGTGTGATTTAAAATTGAGAAGGGATTGTGTCAGGGTTTTACTTTCTCCATACCTATTCAGTCTGTATGCTGAAAAAATTATCTGAGAAGCTGGACTCTATGACAAGGAGTGTGGCCTCAGGATTGGAGGAAGATTCATCAATAACCTACGTTATGCAGATGACACACTCTTGCTTGCTGAAAGTGAAGAGGACTTGAAGCACTTGTTGCAGAAGATTAAGGAATACAGCCTTTGGTATGAATTGCATCTAATGTCAAGAAAACAAATATTCTTACCACTGGCCCCATAAGCAGCATCATGATGGATAGAGAGGAGAGTGAAACTATCAGATCTTGCTTGGATCCACAATTAACATCCTTATTACGAGCAGTCAGGAAATAAGGAGATGCATTACACTGGGAAAATCTGCAGTTAAAGGACCTCTTCAAATTATTGAGGTGTAATTATGTCAGTTTGAGGACTAAAGTGAGTCTGATTCAGGCTGTGGTCTTTCCAGTTACTTGCTATGCGTCTAAGAGCTGGACAGTGAATGAGGATGAAAGAAAAAGAATTGACGCCTTTGAGCTGTGGTGTTAGAGAAGAGCACTGAACATCCCATGAGTGGCCAAGAGAATGAACAGATATGTCTTAGAGAGGGTGCAACCAGAGTACATTTTGGAGACAGGAATGATGAGGCTTCACCTTACATACTTTGGGTATGTTGTTAGGAAGGGCTATTCCTTAAGAGAAGGGCGTGGTGCTCGGAAGGGTGGAGGACCCTCAGCCAGGTGGATTGATATGGTGACTGCTGCAGTGAGCTCTTGTGTGTCTGAAAGTATGAAGATGGCACAGGATAGAACAGGGTTCAGATCTTTTGTTCATAGGGTTGCTGTGAGTTGTTCTCAACTCAATTGCATTTAACAACAACAATAACAACAAAGAATAGCAGAACCAAAACTAAGTAATCTTGTCTCAGCTAAAAGAAAAAAAATTAGATTTTCGATCTCTAAGATTAGAATCTCTAAGATTAGAATTAGAATCTCTCTATATCAAAGAGAGATTTTTTTCTTTTGCTTTTCAAAGAGAGGAGCGAACTGGGGTGGGGGGTGGGGGGCAGGGTTGGGCAGGGAGAAAAATGCAGCAATTAATGAATGGAAATCCAAAACCTCTGTAAATGTTCAATAAAATTATTAAAATAAAATCTAAAAAAAGAATTAGAATCTCTAAAATGAAAAGAATTACAAAGATTCTAAGAAAAGAAAATTTTAAGAGCTTTGTTTCATTTTGCTATAAAATGGTAACTTATTTGTAATTTAGAAATCTTATTGAGAAATCTATCTTTCCCTGTCATATATCTTGTTCATAGTGCACTGTGATTACAAAGACAGGAGAAAAGAAAAAACCAATATGGATGTCAGAAAAGACTCTGAAAATTGCACTAGAGTTTGGTTTTTGTTTTGGGTTTTTTTTTTACTTTTTTTATTAATTTCAATAAACATTTATAGAAATTTTGGATTTCCATTCATTCATTGTTGCACTTCCCCCACCCACCCCCAGTTCGCTCTTCTTGAAAAGCAGAAGAAAAACTCCTTCATACTCCACTCTGCAACCCTCATTCCCAACTCTTAAGATAATGATAGAGATGCGCCATGGCTTCGGGAGCGGCGGCAGGTCATGCGGGGCTTGAGTCGCTCTAACCCCTCCCCCAGAAAGCCATCGCAGACGCTGAGTGCCTGCTCCGCGGTAACCAACCATGTGCGACCGAAAGGCGGTGATCAAAAATGCGGACATGTCGGAGGAGATGCAACAGGACTCGGTGGAGTGTGCGAACCAGGTGCTAGAGAAATACAACATCGAGAAGGACATTGTGGCCCACATCAAGAAGGAGTTTGACAAGAAGCACAACCCCACCTGGGACTGCATCATGGGGAGAAACTTAGGTAGTTATGTGACACATGAAACTAAGCACTTCATCTCCTTCTACCTGGGCCAAGTTGCCATTCTTCTGTTCAAATCTGATTAAAGCATGGACTGTGCCCA
>NW_006399975.1:439083-493134 GCF_000299155.1 Elephantulus edwardii | reverse complement strand
ATGAAATGTCAAAAAAAATTTACAGGAGTCTCGAGGACTCCGGGCGGGCGGGGACCCCGCTGCCTTCATTTCTCTCCGGGCCGGACTTCTCCCGCCGTGCAGTCCGCTTGGCTCTCGCTTTCAGAAAAGTGGGTAACCAACCATGTGCGACCGAAAGGCAGTGATCAAAAATGTGGACATGTCGGAGGAGTGCGCGACCCAGGCGCTGGAGAAATACAACATCGAGAAGGACATCACGGCCCACATCAAGAAGGAGTTTGACAAGAAGTACAACCCCACCTGGCACTGCATCGTATGGAGAAACTTCTGTAGTTATGTGACACATGAAACTAAGCACTTCATCTACTTCTACCTGGGCCAAGTTGCCATTCTTCTGTTCAAATCTGATTAAAGCATGGACTGTGCCCACACACCCAGTGATCCATCCAAAAACAAGGACTGCAGCCTAAATTCCAAATACCAGAGACTGAACTCTTCAGCCTTGCTAAGAGAACGCCTCTATCTTTGAACCTTTGTTGTGTTTTGTACAGGACCTTCCTCTGTACCAGTTTGTTGTGGTTATAAAGCAATTAGCAAATCAGCTTACATTTGTATTTATTTTCTATCCCATACTTTTCTCTGCCTCATGTTTTTTCTTTCCTCGCAATTCATTCCTTTAAAAAAATAAATCTGTTGGAGATGTGAAAAAAAGAAAGATAATGATAATGCCCTAAAATATATTACTTTTAAACTGTTCTCTCCCTCATCGGCTTTGATGCAGGATACATAATTTACCCAGTTTTTCTGTCTTACCCCACCTTGATGTCAGCCTCATTCTACAACAGTGGGACCATACAGTATTTGTCCTTTTGTGATTTAGATATTTCACTCAGCATAATGTCCTCCAGGGTCACCCATTTTGAATAATATTGCGTGAGTTCCTTGTTTTTCAATGCAGCATAGTATTCCATTGTGTGAATATACCAGAGCTTCTCTATCCATTCATTTGTTGATGGTCACGAGGTTGTTTCCAACTCTTTGCTACTGTGAAAATTGCACTAGAGTTTTAAGAAGCCACAGCAAAGAGAATAAATGGCAAAGTTAAAGAGAGATTCAAAGATCATCTGGAAAAGACAAAGCAAAATATCATCATGAAATGTACGTAGAGCTGGAGTTAGAAAAGAAAAAGGGATTAACTTGCTTGTCATTTCTCAAGCTGATAGAATTGAAAAATTCAGGCTTTGAGTTACAATACTAAAGGATGTTATGGGCAAACTCCTGAATGATCCAGGAAGCATCAAAAGAAGTTAGAAGGAATATACAGAGTCATTGTACCAAAAAGAATTGGCTGACACAGAATCATTTTAAGAAGTAGCATATGATCAAGAATCAATGGTAGTGAAGGAAGAAGCTCAAGCAATATTGAAGGTATTGGCAAAAAATAAGGCCCAAGGAATTGATGGAATACCAATTGACAAATTCCAACAGATTTAGCCCTGGACATGCTCATCAAGATATCTGGATGACAGCTACCTAGCTAGCCGACTGGAAGAGATTCTTATTTACTCCCATTTCCAAAAAAGGTGATCCAATAGAATATGGAAAATATGCAAGCAAAAATTTGTTGAAGATTACTTTTAAAAATGGCTAGAACAGTACACAGAATTCTGAACTGACACAGAACTACCAGAAATCAAAGCTAGATCTAGAAGATACCATGGCACAAGAGATGTCATTGCTAATGTCAGATAGATCATGGCTAAAAGTGGAGAATGCCAGAAGGATGTTTTATCTGTGCATTATTGACTATGCAAAGACATTTGACGATGTAGACCACAATACATTGAAAAGAATGGGCATCCCAGAGCTTTTAGTTGTGCTCTTGTGAAACCTATACCTAGACCCAGAGACTGTCCAAACAGAGTAAGGGAACACTGCATGGTTTAAAATCAAGAAAAGTGTGCATTGAGGCTGTATCCTTCCCCCATACCTATTCAGTCTATTTGCTGTGCAAATCACTGGAGAAGGTAGACTGTATGAAGAAGAATGTGACATCAAGATCAAAGGGAAACTCATCAACAAGCTGAATTATGTAGATGCTAGGAGTGAAGAGGACTTCAAACACTGCTGTAAAATATCAAGACTGTAACCTTTAATATAGATCACATCTCAACATCAGGAAAACAAAAATCTTCCCCACTGGACCAATAGATAACATCATGAGAGAAAAGGTTGAAGTTGATTTCATTTTACTTGTATCCATAGTCAACACCCATTTTACCAACAGTTGAGAAATATAAAGACCTGTTGCTTTGGGAAAACCTACAGTTAAGAACCTCTCCAATATGCTAATGATTAAAGTACACCTGATCTTTTCATTCTTTTCAGTGACTTGCTATCCATTTGAAAGTTGGATTGGCACAATGACTATTAACAGTGGGCTCAGGTGTATCAGAGATGGTGAGGATGGCACAGGGCAGGGCAGGACAGGATTCAGATCCATTTATTGTTCATAGGGTCCCAATATGCTATAGTCACCTCAAGGGCACGTAACAACAACAGTGCACTTTGACTGGGTAAAAGCCATGACCACAGAATCTAAGCAGGTGGAGTACTTTAGGTTTCCTCTTGTATATTCTTCTGAACCAAGGAATAGAAAAATATTGACATTTCAATAAATTTACACCTCTAAGCCTGTTAATGATTGTCTCATTCACAAATCATGTTTCAGTGTGTTTGCCACCTTGGACCAAAAGGCACTTCCTGTTTTTGTCTTCTGTCAACCCCTTCGGCTCAGCTCTGGTTTGCCTTCCCTGTCTGAAGAGAACTTTCTTTATCCTATTTCTGAGTCACTGTTTAGAATATTTGTCATTTGATGGTAAGATTTAACCTAATGCGAGCTTAAGTGATTGACTTTTTAATATTCTTTATTACTGTATTCTTGATTCTGTTTTTGTTTTTAGTCTTTTTGTATTCCTGTCACTAACCCCTAGGGAAGTGAGTTTGAGTGAGCCATGTCTTAGTGAACTTTTTCTGAGTTACTTTTCTTAATGGCAAGAAAATTGTTGCCAAGCAAAGTAGCAAAGAACCAGTGACCCCAGTGATTGGAATTCTTTTCGCAGTGATCTATGACTTTACAACTGCAGTGTGACTTCTTTTTGTGATTGCTAATAATGGCAGCTGAAAGAAATCCATTTTCTAATATTTGTTCTTTCAGGTTATTTCTCTAAAGAAAAAGTAAATTTAGATATATTCTGTTTCAGAAAAGAGGTGATGATTTTGAAACTGTCTCCTTCTGGCTTTCCAACACGTGCCGGTTTTTGCACTGTTTGAAGCAGTACAGTGGAGAAGAGGTGAGAAAACCTTCCTTTCACAATCAGTATGTTATGCTTTTTCAAACCTTTTTTAGGGCAATTTTTATATCATGTGATGCTTACCATGTCATTCTGAGATGACTTGAACATTCACAGCTCTACTGGATCTTCCTATCCGTGTAACAGTGTTATAAAGCAAAATACTTTCGTCACTCTGGAAGTTTGTAATACGTGAAAGCACCAGAAAGACAAGATGATATTTGTCAATGAACAGTTACCAGAAATAGAACTTTTTGTCAGTATGTAGAGGTGAAGCTTTACAAACTAATTTTAAAATATTGAACTACTTAAAGAAATTAACCAACGTAGTAGGCCTGCCTAAATATGGTAAAGGTGGTGAAAGTTAAGATAAGACTCTTTCTGGGTCCTGATTTGTCCAAACATCTTTACTGATTTTGTTTGTAATGATATGTTTATCAGTTGTTTGATAGATTTCAGAATGTTCTAAAAATGATGTAAAATATTAATAATTTTTTAAAAAATATTAATAATTTTTATCTAGAGCCAAGCATGTGCAAGAGTGTGTTTAATATATGTTATGTTATTTAATTATTATAATAAGTCAGTGAAGTAGGAATTATAGCCCACTTTTACAAAGGAGGAACCTGAAGTTCAGTGAGGTTCATCAATTTGCCCAATTCCACTCAGCCAAAGAGCAGAGCTGGGATTCTGAGTGTGTCCACCTCTGATAGTCTGTGTCTCTAACCACTGTCCTCCATCCTTCCCCAGACTTTTCAGTGAGGGCAAGACAGGGAACTGATCAGTAATACTTTTAGAGCATCCAGTGGGCAGACAGAACTGTGTTGGTAAATGATGGGAAACAGAGAGACTGCCAAGATGTGCTCCCTGATAAGACAGACTAATGAATTAGAGTTCCTATAGGATCATTAATGATGCATGATAGGACCCCACTTTTAGGTCATGTCATGAAGTAGGTTGGAGGGAGGTAGATGCTTGACCATGGACAGAATCCATTAAGTAAGCTTTTTATCAAGCAATGTTAAGACAGCAGAGGGTTAAAATGTAAAGTGATTGAAAAAAAGTGCTTTCAATTTAACAACTAATTCAAATATTCTGTTCAGGCCCTGACTGAAAATTATTAAATACAGTGACAGGAAACTTTTTATTTATTCATCAATCTCTGTAGAAATCAGCCTATTTTGAGAGTATGTCCTTGGTATATAGTATTTTGAATAAAATGGTATTTCATAATTGACATTAAAGAATAGGACTTTAGATAATACAGTGTGTGAAAGTAAGTCAGCTATTTTAGAAGTAAAAACATTTAGTAATTTTTTTAGTTGGTTTGTTCTTTTGTTTTAGTTCAGTTCTTCCAAATTGTTTCGTTGGCATTGCTGTCAGAAAGTCTTAAGTGCTAGATTGGCAAATTAACTATTATCCTAAAAGATCATAGGATGTGGAAGGGGAACATGATGGAGATACATAAACATACACCAGCATTTGAGAATTATTATCCTGGAATTTATGTGTGGGGTGGGTAGACACTGGGGTAACAAAAGGTAAGAACATTTTACTAGTAGTGACTACAGTAATCCAGTGCTGTGCTTAGGGAGGTAATAGGAAGGACAGATGGGAAGAAAGCCTCATCAGGATAAAGCTAAAAAGAGCATAAAGATGTTGATCAACCTGGAGATTGTTACAAAAACAGAAGAGACATATCATCCATGTATATCACTACCTTTTCTTTCTGACTCTAGGGCTTTATGAAACACAACACATCTCGCCAGAATGAGCACTGTCTCACCAATTTTGACCTGGCAGAGTATCGGCAAGTGCTGAGTGACTTGGCCATTCAGATCTACCAGCAGCTCGTGCGGGTGTTAGAGAACATCCTCCAGCCAATGATTGGTAAGCCCCAGCTCTGTGGAACACAGCAGTCTGTCCACCACAGCTTCCCACCAGTAAATGAGCTCAGTGGTGCATGTGTTTATGTAGGATGACATCAAGTAGTGAAGGAGCTGATGTGGAAAGTTGGCCCTAAATTTAGACGAGAAATCCCAAAAAGCTAGCCATGACCAACTGGGCTTACATCAAAGATCTCTGCTTCTGAGTGTTCAAAATGGCAGGATCTCATTGTCCTCCCTAAATACTGAGTAATATGCTTTATCCTCAGCAGGAGGTCTCATACTTTACTGAGTTTTCAAAAACGTTTTAAACTTTGGTATGAGAGGACATTACAACATAGGATTCTAAGAAGGTTGGGAATGTGTGCACGTTGCCCTAGAATGAACCCAGAGCTGAACAAAACAAAGTAAAACCCCGAACATGTTGAATCTGCTTTGACTCGTGATGACCATATGATAGAGTAGAAGAGTTCCATCAGGCTTTCTTGACTATAGTCTTTACTGAAAGAGATCTCCAGACCTTTCTTCTGTGGAGAAGAGACTCCAGGCTGAGTTAAACACTTCACAAGCCTTGTGGAATTGCTGAAGGCAGTTTGGTTTGAAGTTGTTTTTAGATACTGTCAAGTTAGCTCCAAGTCATAGCAGCAGAACAAACACTGTTAGATCCCAGGTGTCAGAGTTGCTGTACTTGAGCCATTATTGCAGCCCCTGTGTTGGTTTAAAGTAGCAATGCCTTAGTGTCAGGGCAGCTGCTGAGGGTCTGGGGTGTGGAGGTGGATGTCTGTGTATGCAGCTATGAGTCCATGCATGCTGCAAGTGTGCCACTCTGGAGATTAATTTCTATATTGTGCTCTGTTCCTTTAGACCATTAAAGGAAGTAACATGTTACAAAGTAGGAATCAGGTGGCACACACCTAATGCATACTGTTAATTTTTAATGCATTGAATATATGTATATATTAAAGTTACCAAATTATTTTCTTTAGGCAAGTTACCGGCCAATTCTTAATCCCAGTTGTTGTTGATTGCCTTTAAGTTGAGCACAACTCATAGTGACCTTATAAACCAAAGGCCTGAAGCCCCTCTACAACTATCAACATTTATCAAAATTCATAGAGTTTCTGGAGGCAAGTTAGGAAGTGGATGCCACTCCTGGTTTCAAACCTGATGTAGAATGTTATTGGTTGAGTTGCCTGCAATGTACAGCGACCCTATGTATAGCCACTCTGAACCCTTCCCTGTCCTGAGCCAGTCTCACTAATTCTGACACACCAACCCCCATCGCCCCAGTTACTGTATCAATCCATCTGATCTGGGGTCTCCCTCTCCTGCACTATCGGGTTACCCTTCTGAGCATGATGTCCTTCTCCAAGAGTAATCCTAATTACTCTTTTTTTCCCTGCTATGCTTGCTTTCCCCACACGTGTATTTTCATGTCAATTTTTATTTCCTTTCTTTGAGCTCATAGTATTTCATTTTCTGTCATAGGTCTATGTATAATTAACCAACTAAAAACATAAAAGGCTGGAAAAGTTATGGAGGGTGGCAGTGATGCTATTTTTTAGTTGTCTTAATGTTATGAACTTAAAGCAGGCTAGGTCAGCAGAATGCAAGCAGCAGTAGCATGTATGTAATCAAGATCAACTTCACGCAATCTTTTTTACTCATAGGCAAAAAATTATTATATTATCTAAATAAGAGTTTTACCTCTAAGATACCCCATGGGAAATCCCTACCCCCATCTCCCAGTCATTTAATAATACCCAGCAACAAGGACAAATGTTTTGGGTCAGTATGAAGCTCTATAGAAGCTGTATTCAGAACTTGGAGATACAACCGTGAATCAGGCCTGGCCCCTGCTCTCCCAGGTGTGAGCATTCTGACACCCTTCTAGGGAAACATCAGCCAAATGCTGGGTGAGCACAGCATTGCCGCAGATGAGAAGACTGAGTCCTGGGAGGTTGAGGCCTCACTGTTAGGTGAGAAGACCAGGACAAGAGCCCAGCTCTCCTGTCCCCTACAAGGCACCCCTCAAGCTCTAATGCAACACTGCTTCCCAAGGCTTCTCTCTTCTCCCCATTGGTTGTGTTATTCTCGCTCACTGGAGAGTGCTTATTCCTACCTTCCATGCACTTTTCTCTCAAACACCCATCTAAAATACCCACAGTGTGCTATTAAAAAGCTACTGCTTCCCATTTTAGAAACTACACCATTAACACTTTTAATTTGATGGTTATTTTTATAAGTAAGAACTGGCCCCTCAGTGAAGTTTAAAATCCAGGGCCCACTTTCTGTGATTCTCCTCTTCCCTCTACCGTGGTGCCCAGATCCTTTTCCTAAATTGAATGTGTATTTATGGGTGCATGTGTGAACACATGAAAACAAAGTTTTTCTAAATCTTCTGTTTTAACAATTGAAAACTCTCACAGTCTCAGGCATGTTGGAACATGAAACCATCCAGGGCATGTCTGGTGTGAAGCCCACAGGGCTGAGAAAGCGGACCTCCAGTATTGCTGATGAGGGCGCCTACACCCTGGACTCCATCCTCCAGCAGCTCAACTCCTTCCACTCGGTCATGTGCCAGCACGGCATGGACCCAGAACTGATCAAGCAGGTGGTCAAGCAGATGTTCTACATCGTGGGGGCCGTCACGCTGAACAACCTCCTTCTACGCAAGGACATGTGCTCCTGGAGTAAAGGCATGCAGATCAGGTGAGTGAACCTTGTGGCACCTTAACGGCCTGCCCCAGCTGTGGAGAGCTGATGACCTGCTTGAGATCAGTGCACTAGATGTCACCAAGAAGTCATCAGGCCGCAGAGGAAGAACTGGTGTGGCATTACTCTCTCTTGTCCTGTCTGAATGCCTCTAGATTTCATTTTTATTGTGATTTTAACAAAAGTTTACAGAAAAGTTGAATTTTCATTCATTCATTGTTGTACATTTTCCTCCCTCCCCCTTCCCCAGTTCACTTTTTAAAAATTTTTCATTCATTGTTGCACAATTTCCTCCCTCCCTCTCTCCCCTGCCTCAGTCCACTTTGCAATGCACCTATTATTGTGGACTCTTGCCATACAAATAATGCCTAATTATATATTCCTTTTAAACAGTTCTTTCCTTTATCTGTTCTGATGCAGTTTTCATTTTCTGTCTTCACTTTTTCTAGTTTTTCTCCAACACCCCCCATGTCAGTCCTGTTTTATAACAGTGACGTTATGCAATATTTGTCCTTTTGTGACTGAGATATCTTATTAGTGACTGAGAAATTTCACTCAGCATGATATCCTCCAGGGTTACCCATGTTTTACAGGTTCCTTGTTTTTCATTGCTGTGAAGTATTCCATTGTGTGAATATACCATCATTTTAATGTCCGTTCTCTTATTGATGAGCACCTGGTTGCTTCTGTCTCTTTGCTATTATGAATAACACAGCAGTAAACATGGATGGGCATGTATCTATTTGGGTGGTAGCTCAGGTTTCTTTTGGGAAGTCTCAGTGAGCCCAGTGGAATTGCTGGGTCAAATGTTATCTCTATTTCCAACTTTTTGAGAAAGCACCGTACCACCTTCCACAGAGGTTGCATCATTTTACACTCCCACCAACAGAAAATAAGAGTTCCAGTCTCTCTACAACCTTGCCACTATGTGTTATTTGCTGCTTCTCCAGATATTTCTGATAATTGTTTCTTCTTGTGCTTTGCCAAACACATTCTTTTCATTTTTTGGTAGAAAAATTTGTTCCACTGAGGATCTAACTTGTTTGAGGTAGTGTCAGGATCACACACACATAAACACACAAATACCAAGAGATATACAGAGAGAGATATATATCTCAATTATACAGTTACCCATATCTCAATTATATAATTACCCTTTAAAATGTTTTTCACAAAATAACTTTAGAACCTTGGATCTATGGCAACACAAAAAATCTAATAGATCTTTTAATAATACTTGAATTGTCCCTCTTTTTAAGAATGCTACACTAGATTTTATATTCAGTTCCTCCCCAGCATAGCAAATATTTATTTCAGAACAGCTAGAATAATCACTAATGGAGGGGATAAAAATAATTCTCCTACAAAACTGTTTAAACTGTTCAGTCTCAGAAAATCATGTCATTTTTTTCTCCTCCTGAGCACCTGGTGGATTTAACTGAGTGCCTTAGGGATCATGGCATTCCTTTCAAGTTTTCCTTTCTGATCCAAATTCAGTTGGAATTAACTTTTAATAACAGAATGCCTTCCGCCTGAAACGTAGATTTTATTTCTCTGTAACCTATTCTAGGAGCTCTGGTGGCTTATTGGTAAGGAGTTGTGTTGCCAACCCAAAGACACACTGTTCAAATCCACCAGCTGCTCCAAGGGAGAAAGATGGCCAGTCTTTTCCCATACCATTTATAGCCTCTGAAAATCTGCTAGAGGGTCAGCTATGAGTTGTTTCTAACTTAACAGTATAAAACGTATATAGACAGCATACATTTTACTTAGAAATATCAAGTGATCTACTGTGAATTCAGAATGCCTCTTATTTGCCCAGTTACTAAGTTCTGATGGTGTGTTCATTTACCTTAGTTTGAAATCCACTGTCTTTTAACTGGCCTGCTCTGAAAAACTCAGTCTGGGTAGTTTGTCACTCTCCACACTTGGAGTCTTTGTCTCTTCCAGTGGCTCACACTTGCCCTTCTCTCCTTCTAGGCCTGAGGCCACCATCGCCACTGCCTAGAGTACACAGGTTAGATGAGGGGGGAGCTGGTGTTCCAATTAACCAATTTTGAGTTTGCCTTAAAGAAGAGAAAGTACTTAAATTATTACCAATTCTCACCTCTCAAAAGGAACGCATTCTGAAGTTGTAAGAGAAGCTATGAAGTGGTGTTTGGTCCGTGTTATTCATTATGTGTTCTGTTTATTGTTGTTGCTGATTGCCGTCGAGTCGAGCATGACTCGTGGAGATTCTATGAACAGAAGACCTGATGCCTTTCTATAACTATCTTCGTTTCTCCAAGTTTTGTTTATTAACAAATATTATTTCATAACTTTTGCATAGTGACTACCTTCAGTTAAAAGATATTCTTTAGTCATTTAGTCTTATATAATTATTATTCTGAGCCTCATAACTATTTATAATGGCAAGATTTTTAAGCACAGCTATGAAATTTAAGAAAATTGAACACAAATGCTGCCTGTCATTTTAACATAAAATCTTGACAAGGCCACACCTCAAAAATTAAGACATTCATGACAACATTTAGCAAATTTCCATTGTCTCTCTCTCACTTTCTGTTTGACACAGGTACAATGTCAGTCAACTTGAAGAGTGGCTACGTGACAAGAATCTGATGAACAGCGGGGCTAAAGAAACCCTGGAACCCCTTATTCAAGCTGCTCAGCTTTTGCAAGTCAAGAAGAAAACAGATGAAGATGCAGAAGCCATTTGTTCCATGTGCAATGCTTTAACTACTGCCCAGGTAAAGCAACCTTGCCTGTTATGAAATAATTCAGCATCTATAAGAGATGAGTCTTCTTGTTGTTGTTATGTGCCGTTGAGTCACTTGCGACTCATAGGCGACCCTATGTACAACAGCCCTAAACTCTGCTCTGTCCTGTGCCAATCGCACTGTCTCTTACACTCCCATCCCGATTATCCCAGTCACTGAATCAATCCACCTCATAGAGGGCCTTCCCCTCCTGCGCTGTCCCTTCACCCTCCCAAGCATGATGTCCTTCTCCAAGGACCGGTCTCTCTTCACAACATGTCCAAAGTATGTTAGATGGAGCCTCAGAATCCTTGCCTCCAAGGAGCCACCCGGTTTAACCCTTTCCAGGACAAATCTGTTTGTTTTCCTAGTAGTCCATGGTATTCTCAATACTCTTCTCCAGCACCACAGCTCAAAGGCATCAATTCTCCTTCTATCCTCCTTGGTCATTGTCCAACTCTCTGATGCATAACAAGTGACTGAGAAGATAATGGCCTGTATCAGATGCACCTTAGTCTCCAGAGAGACACCATTGCCCTTCAGTACTTTGGAGAGGTCCCTAACAGCCTACTTTCCCATAGCAATGTGCCTTTTAGTAATAAGGTGATGTAGTTACTGCTGTCATCTCTAAGACTTCTTCTGTGTCACAGAAAATATATATCTCTTTAAATTTTGAAGAATGGATATTTCGCCAGAAAATCATGCATTGCACTTTTAATCATAGTCATTCATATGTTGTTATTGTTGTTATGTGCCATTGAGTACCCTGCGACTCATAATGTCCCTATGTATAATAGCTCTGAAGCGTGTCCTGTCCTGTCCTGAGCCAGTCTCACTGACTCCGACAAACCTACCCCCATTACCCTAGTTACCATATCAATCCATCTTGTCCAGGGTCTTCCTCTCCTGCGCTGTCCCTCCACCCTCCGAAGAATGATGTCTTCTCCAGTGGCTGGTCCCTCCTGACCACATGTCCAAAATATGTGAGACAGAGCTTCAAAATCCTAGCCTGTCAGGAGAAACTTAGTTTCACACTCTCTGAGACAGATTTATTTGTTTTCTTAGAAGTCCATGACATGTTTAAGACTCTTCTCCAGCACCACAACTCAAACACATCAATTCTTCTTCTGTCATCCTTAGTCATTGTCCAGCTCTTTGATGCATAGCAAATAATTGCAAAGACCATGGCCTGAATCAGGCACACCTTAGTCTCTAGACTGACATCATTGCTTCTGAGTTCTGAGGTACTCTGGAAAGTTTCCTGACAGCAGATTTACCTGATGCAATTCCTAATTTGATTTCCTGTCTGCTGGTGCCATATTCATTAAATATTTATCAAATGCATACATTATTCAATAATGCTCCAGGGACTTAGTAACATTCAAAGTAAAATTCCTGCTTTCATTAGGTATATACTCTTTAGAGTGTATATTGTCATTGTTAATATGCCATTGAGTCAACTATGACTCATAGTGACCCTATGAACAATAGCTCTTAACGTTGCTTTATTTTGAGTCAACATCACCATCTCTGACACACCTGCCTCCATTACCACAGTCACTGTCAGTTTTCCCATCCATGGCCTTCCTCTCCTGCACTGACCCTTTGCCCTTTACAAGCATAATATCCTTCTCCAACAACTGCTCTCCTCACAACATTCCAGAAGTATAAAAAATGGAGTTTCATTTACAATCATGTTCCCTTCAATACAACAACTAATTAATCGGTGCATATTACCTCAAGGCACTGGACTTGTTGCTCATTGAGATACTTCCGTGTAAAGAACAGTCTATTTTTAAGGAGCTTGCTGTCCTGTAGGAAAGACAGAGGCATATATTGTTGACTCTTTTACAAGAGGCTCTGCTAAGGTGTATATACTAAGAGTTCTGAGATGTGATCACTGACTTGGTTCAGAAAAAAATCTCTTAATCTGAACCTTGAAGGATGTCTGGTATTTGAGGAAGGGATTGGCCTTGGAAGACAATTGGCAACAGGAAGCAAGGCAAACATGAGCATGCCTATTTTCTTTTGCCCGTTTATTTTCTCTGCTGAGTCTTGTTCTCTTAGTATTTGTCCCATATCTTATAACACAGAATTGTACCCAGTATTGCAATCAGAGCCCAATGAGTAGATAATTCAGAGTTGCAGTTTCTTAATGTTGAACTCACAGTTATATAATTAAGAGAATTTTGTTACTACATAATGGTCCTGAATTTCGCACTCCCATTTCTGCCAACTTAGAATATAAAGGGGAAAACCTGACTTTATCAACATTTTCTGCATTCTCACTTTTATACCCTAATATCTTTACGTATTTGTAACCCATAGTGTATATAGTGTGATAGGCTATAACTTATTTAGTACGTTTTCTCCAACAGAGTGGTCTTACTTCTTCAGGGGGTGGGGAGTGGTGGTGATGGTATGGTGACCCAGTGGTTAAGGATAATACTTTGCCCCTGAGGGGTGACTCCTGATTCAGGAATCCCACACAGATGGGATTTCTCTAATTAGCATCTCTTTAGTTTTTATTCTTTGCCTCTAGAGCAAAACTGTCCAACTGACTTTTTACTTCTTTAAAAGTTTTCATTTAGCCATATAGTTGATGGGAAGATGGAGAGGAGACACTTTTGTTTTTCATGGGTATTCTTTTGTACAATCTGAGTATTTTTCCATACCTATAACGTGATCTTGAGAGAGCTCTGGTAGCCTAGTGGGAAGAAGCTGCACTGCAATCCCAAAGGCATATGGTTCAAATCCACTAGCTGCTTTGCAGAAGGATGGCCAGGCTGCTCCCATGCAATTAACTGCCTCTGAAAACCTGATGGAGGGTCAGCTATAGATTGGTTCCAGCTCAACAGTAACCAACAACAACAAAATGATCTTTAAAATCACCTTTTAAAATGATACAAATAGGACATTAATACATTCTTATAAAAATTAAAATCATAAAAGTGCATATGTCCTCCAGACCAGCTCCCTCTCTCCTGTTGTCCAACTGTATCCCTGAGTAGAGCTGATGAATGTGTCCCTTTACTATTCTAGATTTTAAGTGTGCAATGTATGTTTCATATTCTAGTAAAACCCATAATCATCTCCTTTCTTACAGATTGTCAAAGTGCTGTTTTTGTATACTCCAGTTAATGAGTTTGAAGAAAGAGTCTCTGTATCATTTATTCGTACTATACAGGTAAGAGGGGCCCTGGTGGCACGGTGAGTTAAGTATTGGGCTGCTAACCAATAGGTTGGCGAGTTATACCCACTAGCTGTTCTGTGAGAAAAAGGTTCAGCAGTCACCTGTAAAGATTTAAAGCCTCCGAGCCCTGTGAGACAGTTCCCGTCTGCCCCGAGGGTCTCTATGAGTCATCATTAACTTGATGGCAGTGGTTTTGATTGTTTGATCAATCAGATAGGATTTCTCAAGGCTTTCCCCTCACCCCTTTGATTATTATTATTATTATAATTATTATATTCTTTAAAATAAAAAAATACAGTTTATTGAAGGGTAATACATTTTTATTTTTTATTGTATCATTTTCTCTTATTTTTGTAATCCGTTAATGCTGGTGACTGAGTGGGTAAAGAGATGAACTGCAAACCCAAAGGTGGGGCCTCTCTGGAGGTTCAAATCCACCAGTGGCTCCATGGGAGAACCATGGGCAGCCTCCTGCTGTGTGATTTGTATCCTCTGAAAACTTGCTGGAGCATCAGCAATGGCCCAGCTGTCGGAGCCAGAGCCAGTATGGCCCTGACTTGATGGTAATGAGGTTGAGCTTCAAGTTTATTGTTTTAGTGTGGTGTTTTTAGTAATAACTAACTTTTTAGTAATAATTTATTGGAGGAAATGGAGTGATTTGAAAACAAGGATATTTTTCACTACTTGGGGGGTTTGGTAGAATTCAGGGTGGGAAGTCTTTATAGATGCAAAAAATTGATGAGTTGTTTGACTTTCTCTTTCCTTTTTTAATCTTCTCAGCTGCGTTTACGGGACAGGAAAGACTCTCCTCAGCTGCTCATGGATGCTAAACACATCTTTCCTGTCACCTTTCCATTTAACCCGTCTTCCCTCGCGCTAGAAACCATCCAGATTCCTGCCAGCCTCGGCCTGGGATTCATTTCACGAGTCTGAAATGAATGTCAAGACAGACACAGACAATACATTTCTTGCCTGAAATACAAATGCATTCTCACCAGTGAGCTACTGATCACACATTTTTAAAGATGAAGTTCTGGTTCACTCCCAACAAGGTTTATTAACTGGAAGTCTCCCCTAGAATATTTTTATCACCTCAAAAAGAAAGATAGGTAGGCTTCTTGTGCTGTGTTGCCTTTTATAGAAGCACTCATCCTTGACTAGTTAGCTAGGTTTCCCAAGTTTAAATTCCAGTAACATTGGAAGGAAGGAAAAAGAAGCAAGAGTGAGGAAGCAGGAGAGGAGTGAGAGAGGAAGGAAAATGTGTCTTCAGTTGCCAGCATTTATGTTCAACCTTTAGTACTGCACTTAAATGGCATAAAACCCATAAAGCCCACCTGTGTGAGCCATTGTTGGGAACCAGCAAAGAGAACCTCCTTTGAGCTAAACAGAAGAACTGAAAGAAAAATCCCCACTGGGCACATAGCAATTTAGGAATCAGTTATGTTGATGCTGTCAAACTGGAATGAAGAAATAAACTGACTATATATAAAGTAATTGGTCAAGTAACTTCCTTCTTTGTGTCACTCTTGTGTAGAGATACTAAAAGAGCTGTTGGTTTGCTGTATAGCATAGATGTTCATTTGTTTGTACTGCATTTTTAACTGCTGCTACATGCTGTGTTCTTTAAAATAGAAGTGATACTCTTATTAGGCACTACAACAATAAGTGTTTCTTTTATCAACGCTGTTTACAATTCAATCAGTTCACGGCTTTAACTGGAAAGTATAGCTACAAATATAGCTACAAATTCACCTGTGGAGGAAACTGGTGACTTAGCCGAAGCAGCAAACACTGGGAAGTTAAGTACTGATATGACAGGGCAGTTGACATTTAGGGATAGGATTAGACAAAGTGGCTGTTGTTAATGTCATTATTTATTCAGTGTGTATTATGTGGGTTTGTGCATTACACTTTCCCTGGTAGACACCGCATCAGGGTACAGTGTTCTGTGAAGTGATTTATTTTCAGTGACCAGATTTGATTCCTGCACTGCATATTTTCAACCTTAACGGGTTTTGCTTCTTCTTAATTTATTAAGAATTATTTTCAGACAATTCTATAAAGGACTGTCAGAATACTCATGCTTCAGGTCTTAAAATCTTGATTATCTTATAAATTATGCAAAAGTAAGTGTACGATAAAGATTTAATTATGATTCTGTTTTTTTAGCCTATAAATATTCTCAGATGCCAATAGGTACTTTAAAAAGCATCCTGTTAGAAATATTTTAAGGAGACTCATACAAGAAATGTAGATTGTTGAATTTTCTAGAGGATTTAGATCAATAAGACCCAGATTCAGTCAAGTTTTTACTCTAATTTCTAATTAAACATATTCTCCATTTTTCATATAATCTAATACAGTAAATCATTAAATTGTGCATAAGCAAGTCCTTAGCTTTCATTAGAAACTCCGGTTCTGAATAGCAATCATAGATTTGTGTAATTTAACTGTTAAAAATATTAAAAATGGCGTATTACAATGTGTGCAATATTAATGGAAATCAAACATTTTCAAATCCGTGATAGAGTATAAAAATGTAAACACTGTATTTACCTTACTTGAGCCTCAGTGTCCTCACCTATAAGATAAAAGGGTTAGAAAACTGATCCACGAGGTCCCTTGCACTTTTACAATTCTTTCCTCTCTGTATTTGGAACCTAGAGAAACATGTTACTATTAGAGAATAAGTTTGCCCTCTGCTGGGTGAACCAGTGTTTGGCGTCTGTTCTTTCTGAGGGATTAATAATAAAATGTAAAATTCCTTATAGCCATAACCTTTCTTAAATGTACATGTTTTATGTACATGCCTTCAAGGAGTCTCACTCTATTTGTATTATTTAAAAGTTAGCTCCATTTTACTGAGTCATGTACTATATTCTGTTTGTGTATGTTTATTTATTTGCAAAATCAACCCAAAACACTACTAATTCAGTTTCTCTCGCTTTTCCCTGTGTGCCAGTATAGTTTTAAAAAACAAAACTATAAACTCTTTCTAACTATTTGGTAAGTAGTGAATGTGGCAGAGTCTAACACAAAGGTGAGGTTTGGGTGGAGGAATTGCTAAAAAAATGCACCCGTGTTGTAGGCTGCTCACTTCAGACGTGGAGACCCTCCACACTCCTCCCCATGTTAGTCCTGTGTGGTATGAGCCACAAACACTGAATCTTGTCTGGTCTTATTGCAACCTTCCTGCCCCTCCCAGATGGCTTACCCCGTGAAGCCGCTCTGTCAGGGCCTTCTCTCTCTCCTTCCTGTCCCTCTGCTGTGGAGTACAAGAGCCCTGTTCTCTCCACACTGCCTGCTGCCAACGAAACAAAGGTTCTGCATTCAGGGTTCAAGCTTCCTCCAGCTCCTAGCCAGTACCCCAGATTAACTCATTTCTTGGTAGCCTAAAGGTGTTTAGTCTTAACTTTGAAGTTTGGAACTATGGAACCGCAGGATTGTGTGTACTACCTTCTTGAGGATGCAAGAACATTCTGTTCACTGTGGGTGTCCTTTAGTCCGTTTGAGGATTGCTCGCCCTTCCTTCTGTCCATCTATGTTTTCTTACTTAACTACAGACATGACTCTAGTAGCTGTCTAGCTCTTCTGCATTCATGCTTCCTCTTTCCTCAGATGAATCCTAAAACTCCTTACCTGCTGTGTCCTCTGCTCCTGTACAGTGATGGTGGAAGGATGCTGTCAGTTCCCAGGACCATACTGGCCTGCCTGCTGGCATTCCCGCAACCCAATCATTGCAGAAGCCCTTGCTTCTCTGGGCTCTCTGCAAAACACTAATGTTATCATTGCTTCACTTTTTCACAATTTCTCTGAGACACAGAAGGATTTAAAGAAAGATCTTGAAACTCATAACAGTTCTTTGCTTCAAGAGCCTCTCCCTAATCACCTTCTTCCCCTTTCCTCATATCTGGGAAGGCAAAGGGGGAAACTCCGAGGTGAGGCATTTGACAGGCCTAAGAGAGAAGGAGGTGGATGTGGTGTAAAACTCCATATTATGACCTCAAGATTTTGTTGGAAATTTTGAAAATTCCCTGTGTACTTTACACTTTTTCATCAAGTGCAAAAGTACAAAACTGAATTCTAAAGCCAAGCCGACTGATTGATAGATGGTAGGGGATTGGGATGCGTTTGAATGATTTGCTTTGTTAATCTTTTCATTCAATGGATAATTGAGAGTTCATCCTCCTTGCTTGGTAAGTAGTTTTATGTAATACAGAACCAATCTTTAATAACACAAGAGGGAAGGCTCCGAAAATGTTTCCTATTGTTAGAATTTCAGTGTAGTGACTTGTGAGAAACAACTTTTTCCTGCTCACACTCAGGAAAGAGGCATCTGCCACCACCCTGAGAAGTCTTCACAGTTCCAGGTCAGTCTCCAGTGTCCTCCCTTCCTCTCCCACTCTCACTCAGACAACCTCCCTTCTCCCTGAAGACAACCCCCAGTCATCCCTGTCCAGGAGACATAATCCAAGATCCTCTACGTAACTTCAGCTGTTTAGGATAAAACAGAAAGCAAAAAGTGAGTGACCCTTCAGTTCTTCTCTTGAAAGTTGTATAGAAACAGTACCTTGTGTCCAGATACGCTTTACTTCAGTGCTCTTTCTGTGTTACCTCATTGTATCCTCACAGCGGAAGGTAGGGTAGGACTACATCCTCTGCTGATGGTTTTGGGAGACAGAGCAACATCAGCCCCTTACCTGAGGTCAGTAGCCTCGAGCGGTTCCTATTTCCCCAGAGGCCACAGGGATAGTGTGGGCAGGGACTAAAAAGCGGCTGCCCTGAGGTGGCATTCCATTGTTCCTGGTACCAGTGGAGTACTGCAGGGTCAAAAGTGGGTCCTGTTGCTTTGTTTTGCTTTTTCTGTGAAGTTGGTAGCTTTTATTTGGGGCAGAACAAGTGCCAAGTGCTGTAGTATTTATTCGAATGGGTGAAGAGCCCAGAGCCAGGTGCTTTTCTTGTCACAGTGACCTGTTGTAATGAGGTTTGACCCCTAGAAGGTGTCATGTTTAGAGAATTAGGTACCAAGCAGTCTCACCCAAAGAGACCTGAAACCTTGAAAGCCTCCTTACATTTAAAAGGAAGGTTTCTCATCTGCACTCTCCCAGAGTCCCAGTTAGAACTGCCAGGAGAACGGTGCAGCCTGCAGGGAACCTGCAGCTGTGAACCAGACCCCTAGGATGCTCAGGCTCATCACAGGGCAGCCCAGGTTGCTGGATACCCCAGAGGGCCATCCACTGGGCAAGACAGATCCATGTCCATATGGGACTGGTCATGACAGTGTGTGCATGCCTGCAGGTGTTTGCTTTGAGCTAGAAGATGTGCTGTGTGCATGCGTATTAGGGAGGCTCTGTGTCATGCTGTGGTCAATGTTCATGGATAAGTGCACTGTCTATTGTGCCCAGGCAGTGCTGTGAGGGCCGCCTTAACCCCTGTTCCCTTCCCTTCTAGAGCTGCCTTAAATTCTCTGGAACTTTTCTTTTGTAAAGGATATCTTGCCTGAAGAGGTTATCTTGTGCTGTTTCTAATGGTGTTGTGAGGGTGTTTAATGCGTGGAATCTCTAACCACTAATTCCTTTCTTGCCTCTTTGCATGGCCCTCTCCCTCCTTCAACATTCTACTTCCTTTGCTTTCTGTTCTTTCCAAACAGGGACCAGCATTATGGGGCAGCAACAATCTCAGAGCCAATGAAATGCCAGCCTAGGGTGTTTGTAAATTAGTGGGAACTCTGTATCACAAATAAGCAAATAAACATATGGAAGAAATATAGAGATAAATTAGACTTGTGATACTTAAATGTCTTTGTTTTCCACTCATCTGCTTTTAATTAAGGGTACAGTTCTCTAAACCTTTCATGGGCATTCTTTTCAAAAGAAATTATAAGAACCTTGTACAAAAAAAAAGGAGAAATTCAACAGGAAAATGTGCTGTGAATTCTAATCCCTTCTGTTACCTTAAATCAACCCAGAATTTTCTCCATAGATCAGGAACTGAAAAATACTATGTAAAATATATGCCAAAATGTATTTTTAATTTTGTTTTGTAATTTGATTTTGTTATAATGTTCATTAGCTTAATTTAATGATATTAGTAGATTAATAAAATATTTTTAAATGATTAACATTCCCTTAGTATTATAATATTGCTTGAATGATTTGAAAGAAAAATGTTTTTTGAGTTGAAACTGGTATATGTAAAGCAATGCTTCATATAGGTTGGTACATTTTAATGCATTTTTTAAAGGCAGTAGTTTCAAATATTGTAATAGAACTATGTATTATCAAATTCTTAGCCTACATTTCTGGCTTTAAAAATAACTTAATTCATTTAACTCCCCCACAAAAAAATGGTGATTTTTCCCTCTTTAAATGTGGATTTATATGTTGTAATTAATGATTGTTATGTATTTTTTTGTGGTATCCTGGATTAACATTGATTTCTTACGTTAAATTGTTCTAACGATGTCACAGAGAAATAAGATCTTGGCATTTAACATTTATGTACTTAAGATTATTTTGCTGTGAAGTGGATATGCCTTTTAACTATAATGTAGTTAAATATTACAGTTTTTTAAAGTATTTACCCTGTTGAATCTGGAGAGGGAAATTTACTTTGATCTGCCTAGAAAAAAATACGGCATAGTTAATCTGTGAAAAGTTCTTAGGAGGTGTTCATGCATTTAAAAAAGCAGAATTCTGAGAAGTGGAAACCATTATCAACCAAACTCTCATTTTAAACCAAACCCATTGCAGCATATCTCACATGAAGCTAAAAAATATGAAAGTTAATAATTCACTTCATATCGACAAAAGCTGTTGAAACATAGATTTTCACTAGATATCAACTAAACTTAAATGAAAACCAAAACAATTTCAGAATGACATTCATGCTCTAAATTCGTAGATGTCTCATGTTGTACTTAGTAAATGTGTGTCATTAATGCTGTATTCTCTTAGCTATTATAGAAAATTGTTCAAATAAAGATATGGATATAAAGGGTTGTCAATGTTCTTTTAAATGACTGACAGGATATTACTTTTAAATTAAGTTTTTATTGTAATTTGAGTGAAAGTTTACAGATTAAGTTGGTTTTCCACTCACCATTCCCTAACCAAACACCATCTGTGTTTGTAACATTGATCACAATCTCCACATTATAGCCGCACTCTCCACACTTCCTCTCTCTGTTCCTGATCCATCCTTTCCTTTCTAGCCTTTCCTATCTTCTGAGTTTCATCTCCGACTACATGCTGCCCTTTTGATTTTGCATGGTTGTCTCTTCTAAGGAATGCATCACTCCCTGGTGTTCCTCAATTACACGCCTATGCTTGACTGAATGGTGAGTCACTGTGGTGATTTCACCTCCAGGTTTGAAGGATGGCTAAGGGCCACAGTCTCACGGGATCCACCAGTCTCCATCAGACCAGTAAGCCTATTATTTTTATGATTTTGAGTCTTGCTTCAAGTTTTTCTCCCACTCTGTCAGGAATGTCTGTTGTTATCCCTATCAGAGAAATTCGCAGTGCTAGCCACATACCATCTGTTCTGGTCTGAGTCTCCACAGCATATATAAAAACATTAAGCAGTTTTATTTGTTTTTAAGATTAGTCAACATAAATATGATCCTTCCTTATGAAAACTGTAAGGAATCTTGACAATTTGGAAATTGACAGGTCTGCTTTTTTATTGCACGGCATGCCAATGTGCATTATAAAGAGACTTGGTCAGCATCTAAACTAAAAAAAGCAAAAGAAAAAAATTGAGGCCTTCCTGCAGGAGTAAGTCATGCCACATATACTAAAATTGCCTAGCAGAGAAATAGATATTGCCACAGAGAATTCTGTTACTGTATTTACTGGTGATCTGCTTCTGAAAATCAGAGTGAATTCACTGTGGATGTAAATGGTCTATCTGCATCTGGTCCTGGGGATGGTGGCAGTGTTTCATTTTCACTGTGCATGAAGGCAACTGAATGGCAGCTAAAGACTTTCAAAGACAATGTCTTTCATTCTATATCAAGGACTATATTTTTTAATACAGAAGGAGAGTAGAGAGATTTTTTTTAGTGTAAGGATCAAAATTATGCATATACTCTTGATTGAAGAAAGATTAGCGTTATATAGATTAAGAATAGAAAAATCATTGTTATGTGCAGTTGACTTTGAACCAACTCATAGCTGAGCCTCCAGCAGTCTTCAGGGGCTGTTAATGGCATGGAAGGAGTTTGCCCCTCTTTCTCCTTTAGAACAGCTGGTGGATTCAAACTACCTGCCTTTGAGATGACAGCACAACTCCTTACCATTATACCACCAGTGCTCCTTACTAAGCATTTGGCAAACTAGAAAGGGTCCTCCTCAACTTTTTAAAAATCCCACAGCTATGGTCATGGATGTTTTCACTTAAATTCAAGAACAAGACAAGAATGCCGCGTCTAATAATCACAATACTGAAGGTTCTCAACCGACTTACAGTGACCCTTCAGCAGCTTTTCAAAGGCATTAGGACACACGGGAGGAAATTGCCCATCCTTCCTCAGAGTCGCTGGGGGAGTCAAACTACCAAAGCCTTGATCTTTGGGTTAGCAGCAGTGTTCCTAACTGACTACACTGTCCAGCCTTTCCTAGCAAGGGGGTAGGGAGCATAGTAATAGTTAACCAGATTGGAAATAAAGAAGTAAAATTATTCCTAGATTAATATCTTGTGTAGAGCTAAAGGAAAGAAATTAATTGTTTTAAAGAACAATTCGAAATAATAGTTAAGTTCAACAAAGATTCAGGATAAAAACACAAAAATCAATGATTTTGTGCACTTGGAATGCTGCAATGAACAAAACTTAAGAAAACAATTCCATTTAGAGTAGATGCGGGAATATAAATAAATGTAACAATAAAACACATCTTGATCTTTCCTCATGGAAACTCTAAGGAATCTTGAGAATTTACAAGGTTACAGGTCTGCTTTTATATTGGACAACATGCCAATGCGTATGATAAACAAGACTTGATAAGCACCTAAACAACAAAAGCAAAACAGAAAAGACTGAATCCTTCCTGCAGAAGTGGTGCCAGTAAAGCATCTGATGTTTTAGTGTGTGTGTGTGTATGTGTGTGTGTGTGTGTGTGTATGTTGTTGTTAAGTGCCATTGAGTTGTAGATGACTCATAGAGACTATGAATGAAAAACCTGAACACTTGTATAGCTTTCATCGTTTCTCCAAGATCATAGAGTTTCCAGGCAAGCTATTTCAGAAGTGGGTGCCACTCCTGCTTCCAAGCTTGTTTTAATTGGGAAGCTCCACCAAACACTGTCACCATGGGTAAACATTATCGCATTTGGCACATCAGTGTCACAGTGTTTAGCATCACAGCAACCACGAGTTACCGCTGTACAGCAAATGGACAGACCAGTGCTATCCCACTTAGAAGAATGTTTTCAGGGGAGACAGAGGGGCAATGTTTATTAGCCATTGGGAGTGAATTGATTGTATTCGGCCTACTTGAAAGGGCAAGGGGTCAGCAGCATGGCCTGGCTCGAGGTGGGTCAGGGGTCAGGAGCAGCCTGATTCTACAGAGGTTTGATTTTGTTTTCAGGTGAGTATATATAGATATATAATATTAATTTTTTACTAAGCAAAGACATTTTACTGTATGGATCATAAACTATGGCTAACCTTGAGAAGAACGGAAATCTCAGAACACTTAATTATACCCATATGAAACTTATGCCTAGACCAAGAAACTGTTGTCTGAACAGATTGTATGGTTTAAAATCAGAAACGGTGTACATCAGGGTTGTATCCCTTTTTTTTTATTCCTACTCAGTCTATCCACTAACATTAATCTAGAAGCTTGACACTGATGAAATATGTGGCACCAAGATGAAGACTCATCAACAACCTGCATTATGCAGATGACACAAACTTGCTGAAAGTGAAGATCTTCAAATGCTTCCTGCCAAGGATCAGGAACTACAGACTTCCATATGGAGTACATCTCAACATCAAGAAGAGAAAAAAACCTCACCAGGAGACTAATACGTAAAGACATAATAGATGGAGATAAGAATGAAATTACCAACATTTTATCTTACTTGGATCCACAATCAACACCTTTCCTATCAGCAGTCAAGAAATGTATTTCCTTGGGCAAGTCTGTTGTCAGGGACCACTCCAAATTACTTAGTTTCAAATTATCAGATGTGCCTAGTTCAGGCTATGATCTTTCCCATCACTTGCTATGCATCTGAGAGCTGAAAAATGATAAAGGATGATGAATCGATGCCTTTGAATTGGGATGTTGGAGAAGAATATGGAATATCCCATGGACTGTCAAAAGAACAAACAGATACGTATGTCTTGGAGAAAGTGCAGCCGGAGTTCTCCTTGGAGGCAAAACTTCATCTCATATACTTTGGGTGTGTTGCTAGGAGAGGCTATTCTTTGGAAAGGGACATCATGCTTGGAAAGGTGGAGGATCAGCGAAAGAGAGGAAGACCCTCAACCAGATGGATTGACACAAGTGACTGCAGCAATGGGCTCACGTGTGTCAGAGATTGTAAGGATGGCACGGGATAGGATGAGTTTGAGCTCTGTTGTTCATAGGGTCGCTGTGAGTCTTACTCAGCTCAACAGCACCTAACAACACTCCCCAAATTACAGATGTAATGTGATCTCTATCAGAATGGCAACTGGCTTCCTTCAAGAAATTGGAATGATGTTCCCCAATTCACATGGGATTTCAAGGGGCAGTGGATAGCCAAACTAATCTTGACAAATAATTTAAGTTGCAAGACGTTCATTTTCCACTTTCAAAACTTAACTAGAAGGCTATGGTAGTCAGGGCACTGGGTTACCTCCCTCCAGGGGAAAATGCCAGCTTATAGTTGGCAGAAAGCGCTGTCCCTCCCGCCAGGTGGACACATCTACCGCCAACAACTTGTGGGAGGAGGGTCGCTTGCTGGCCAGCCCCTGCCTCAGCCAATAGCCGAGAGAACTCGCCCCTCTGTGCTCCTAAGGACCAATCCCCGGGCGGCGAGACGATCCTTCACCTTTCCTGCTCTGGCCGCCAACCCTCCGGGAAGCCGAGAGTTGCGCGCTGGCAAACTTCTGCGCGCTGGCCGCGCGGTGATTTGCGCGCACACGGTTTTCTCCTTCGAGGGCCTCCGGAGTCCCAGGCCCCCGCGCAAGCTCAGCCCGCGGGAGCACCTCGCCGCGCTGGCCCATGGCGGTGGCGGAGCTGTACACCCAGGTAGGCTGGGGCCGCCGCTCGCGCTGACTGCACCTGGCGCCCGGGCCCCACCTGGTGCACTGTCATCCCCGCGCACCTGTACTCCTGGTCGTCCTGGGGAGGCGCGGGCGGACGGCCCTCGAGGGGCGCCGGAGGTCCCTGTGGGGCTGAGGGCACCGGCAGCTCTCCCTGTCTCCCCCCAGGACTCTGAGTGCCCTGGCCCCGGCCCACGGGAAAGGTGTCCATTGAGGCCTAGGACCCCAGGAGTGACCCGACGCCCGGGAGGCTCCGCGTTCGCCTCCGCCGGGCCCCGGGTGACCGAGGGGTCCATCCATCCCCCTTCCCTGCGGCCAGCGCCCCGGGGCTCCACCTCCTTGGTCCACAGAGCGCAATCAGAATTGCCAGGGGAATGGTAGAAACCTCAGACCCGGGCGAATGAACATCTGGGAGCCTCCAGGAGGGACAGCCCCACAGAAAAGCTTATAACTGGCAGCCGTGTTCAGGACGCCTTCCAGACTCCCAGGTCCTTCAGAGGCCCGCACGTGCATTTAATGCACCTGATGCCTGCCCTTCAATCCGCTTCCGTTAGGATTACAGCTGAGAACATCCCGGGGGACAGTGCTCTGCCTGTAACACTAGGGGTCATGGTGAATCGCAGCATCCCCCCCTCCCCCTTGGTGGCTGGGTTTGGGACTTTCCGTGCTCTGCCCGAGAGGGCCCTGACTGTGAGCCAGTAGTCACCTGAGCGCTGTGGGAGCCCAGGTTTCCTGATTTGCAGTCACGGGCTCCTCACTCGATACTTACAGGTGCACTGAGGGCTGTGGGTTTGCAAGGAGCCCTGGTGCTCAGGTGGTTCAGAGCTTGGATACCAGCACAAAGGTCGATGGTTTGAACCACCAGCAGTTTGGAGAAAGGGAATTGGGGCTGTCAGCTTCTGTAGAGAGCAGGCTTGCAAACCCTATCAGAGCAGTTTCACTGCCCTAATGTAGAAGGCTGCCAACCATGAGGTCAGCGGTTGGAATCCACTAGCTTTTCCTAGAGACAACATGAACAAATCTCCTCCTGTAAAGAGAGCATTCTCCTCCTGTAAAGACAGAATGCGAGAGGGCCGCTGTGCGTGACTGGCAGGAGGCTTGGTTTTGGTATAGAGTCACTGGATCCCTGGTGATATAGTGCTTAATATCCAGAAGGTCAGCGGTTCACATCCACCAGCAGCCTTTTCCTTTATTTCAGTTGGAGGGTGGCCAGAATCAGAATGAACTGAAGGGGCAGGAGTCTGGTTTTTTTATGACAACTCTTCTGGAAGGCAGAGAGTGTGTGCCTTGTTCAGAGAGGGCAGCATTTCTCCAAGATGAAAGAGCTCTCTGAGTTGGACTTTATCAGTTATCTGGATAAAGAGTATTAATGTGTTTCTACTATTGAAAACAAAGACTAAAATGAGATTAGAAGCCATCATTTCCCCTGATGCAAGTCTTAACTTTATTTAAAAAGACACCACTGTTGTTAGTAGTTTAAGTGAACTTTTTTCTTCTTTAGTTATGTTACAAAAGTGAATCAATGAAGCAGTATTTTTTCCCCCCTCCAATGAATTTCCATTAACCAGATTTCCAGCAGGGAGCTCTGGGGTCTAGTGAGTAACGAATTTTACTGCTGTTCCAAAGGCATTGAGTCCAGCAGCTGCTTCAAGGGCGAAGGCTGGGTAGTCTCCTCCTGTGCCGTTCACAGTCTTAGCAAACCTGGCAGAGGCTTAGTCATGAGTCAGTTCTGATGTACAAATAACAATAGCTTTCCAGATGGCCACTGACTTGTGCTAGTTCTGTCCTTGAACAGTTTTAACAGTGAGAATGTCAGCCATCAGATATCAAGCAGCATTTCTTACGTCTTCAACTTACTGGAGGTAAAAGGAAACTCTAGAGCAACACTCCTGTTAGGTGATACTTGGGAGAACAGAGGTAGTGTGATTCAGAGGAACTGCACTGCTAACCCGAAGGTGCCCCCTTTGCTGGCAGTTTGAATCCTCGAGCAACTTCAAGGGGAAAAGATGGACAATCTCCTTCCACGCAGTTTACAGCCTCTGAAAACCTGCCAGCTGGTCAGCTGTGAATTGGTTCTGACTCAATGGTAATGAGTTGAGTTGTTGAGGTGAATCATTTTTCCTAAAACAAAGATACACAAGTATCTGCACCCTTATCACCAGATGATGCCTCACTCCTCAAATATTGAGTTAATGTCTACTGGATACCAGACATAAATAGAAAAAGTGATAGGGACAAGCTCTATAGAGACAGGCTTGGGTGGGCAGAGAATCCAAGACCTCTGGAGGAGGGAGGGGTCCTGTGTCCCCAAGCTGTCACCTCCCCACCAGATGCTCAGTCAGTCCCACACTGTCAAGTCCAGAAGTGAGATGATGCTTGGTTTGTGAAGCTGCCTTTTGTTTGTTTTGTTGTTGTTGGTTTTTTTTTTTTAAACCATGCCTTGTTCAAGTTCTTTCTTAAATTGAGATAAAATCTGAAGTCTCTCAGCTGCTTCCCTGGCCATGCGTCCTTACTGCCTTCCACTCTGCTCTAGATCTAGTACATTGTCTGAGAAGTTTTCTGATGGAACATTTGACCACACTTAGCCCCTGAGAGTTCCCCTGCAGTCTTAGCCTTCCAGAGCTTTAGAAGCATCTGAAACCACCACAACAAGAAAAGGCTAAATAATCCAATTGAAAAATGGGCACAGGATATGAACAGACACCTCACCGAAGAAGACAGTCAGATGGCCAACAAACACATGAAAAAATGTTCAAAATCTCTAGCTCTGAGAGAGGTGCAACTCAAAACAACTATGAGATATCATCTCACCCCAGTCAGAATAGCAAAATTTAACAGAACAGTAAGCAACATATGCTGGCAAAGTTGTGGAGAAACTGAAACCCTTATTCACTGTTGGTGGGAGTGTGAAATGGTGCAACCACTGTGGAAGGTGGTATGGTGCTTTCTCAAATAGTTGCAAATAGAGATACCATTTGACCCAGCAATTCCTCTACTGGGAATATACCCCAAAGAGACCATAACTGACACCCAAGCAGATATATGCACACCCATGTTTATGGTGGCTTTGTTAACAATAGCAAGCAGTTGGAAACAACCTAAGTGCCCATCAACAAACAAATGGGTAGAGAAGCTGTGGTATATTCACACAATGAAATACTACGCTGCATTGAAAAACAAGGAACTCATGCAATATTATTCAAAATGGGTGCTCTTGGAGGACATTATGCAGAGTGAAACATCTCAGTCACACAGGGACAAATACTGCATAGTACCTGTTGTAAAACAAGACTGACATTGATGTTGAGGGGAGACTGAGAAAGATGGGATAAATTATGTATACTGCATTGAAACAGAAGAAGGAGAAAACCATTTAAAACGGATATGTGATTTAGGTATTTTTGTCATGACAGGAGTCCAGAGCGAAGGCTACATGGTGGAGTGGACCTGGGGGAGGGTTTGTAAAACTATGAAAGAATTTTTCTTTTACTTTCATAAGAGGGGAGTGTACTAGGGGGGAGGGTTGGGAGGGGAGAAAAATGCAACAATGAATGAATGTAAATCCAAAGTCTCTGTAAATTTTCATTGAAATTAATAATAAAAAATAAGCATCTGAAACCCATTTCTGTGGTCAGACGCAAACACTGATCCTGCCCAAACAGGGCACTGGGTATGGCTTCTGCCTCCTTGACCCCATGTCTAATTTCCCCTTAGTAGCTCTTGAAGATGGGCATATTATCCTCATCCCTGTAATAAAAACAGCTCTTCGGGACTGTCTGTGTGCAAAGCATCATTCCTGGGGAGATGAGAACAATGAAGTGAGTGTGCTGCCCGCAAAGAGTTTTCTGATTAGCAATAGGGCTGAAATAGGACCATATACCACCTCAAGAGGAAATCTCAAAACCCCCACATTGTTGGTGAATTGGAAACAATTCATAGCTGAAGCTGACGCTTCAGTGTGGTTTTGAGGGTGTAAATCTATCTTTCTCCCATGGAGTTGCTGGATTGGAATCACTGGAGAGGCATCCCCTTTGAACTAGCAGTGCAGCTCCCTGTGGACTATGTGATCAGAGCTCCCCTTACGAGGAGACAGATTGTGACAAATAGCACAAGGTAAAGGAAGCGCACAATAGGATTTTAATGGGAGACAAGAACATTTCCAATTTAAAGACCTGGATGCAGAGACAACTTTAATGGATCAGAAATGGAGGTGATAGTGGTTGAAAAACAACATTGAAGGATATAAAGGAGTCAGAAAGGAAAAACTTCTTGACAAAAGGACTAGTACAAACAAAGGCAAAGAGGAAGGTCCACTTGCCCTTAGGTAGAATATGCCAACTAATTAGTTAGTGGAGGCTAGCCCCTGGGTGTGCCCGCAGTTAACTTGCTTGGCTGCTATTGGGAAAACTAGAGGTTCGGTCTTCTTACAAGACAAAGCTAACAGTCTGCTTATAAAAACCAAGCCCAGCCACTGAAGCTCTGTTGAATTGCCAAGAGTTGGAATTAACAATGACAACTGGTTTTGCAAGGCATGGAAGAGCATCTAGGTGACTGATGAAGACCCTCACACAAGAGTCTTGCAGGGACAATGTGGAGAGATAACACTGGGGGTCATATATCTGCTTAGGGAGGGACAAGCCTGAGATGCCGCTACTACAAAATAGGAGGAGACCAGAGAGCTGGCACCTGGGACCACAAGGAAGAGAAGTTCTGAGAGGTAGCCCTGTGAGAAGGCTAGTGAGAGAAGAGATTGTTCCCTGTCTAGTTGTAAAATGACCCCTCTCTTTCTAAAGCTGTGTGACAGAATGCCTTCGCTACATGTCGAGCTTTAAGGGACCTCCATCTGGCCACCCCTCTGGAGGCTCCTGTCAATTTCAGACCAGCTGAGGACATGAGATCGTGCATCATCTCCTGACCTCCTGGCCTCCCCACTCCTTAGCATACACCCTGTCCAGCTCCTTCCAGCTGGGAACAGCAGGGAGCTTACTACTTGCTTGATATGCACATGGATGAATGAGAGAATATTTCTGTCATAAGTGAGACAGTTTTGGATTTGAAGATGATGGTGGTGGATTTTGATCTTCCAATCATTGAGAACTTTTATGTACGAGATACCATCTTATAAAATTCTCCTGACTTCTCTCATTTAATCCTAATAAGCAATTCAATGGGCTAGATGTTTTTACCTCTTCTGTTGCTGGACTTGAGTCATGAGCAAGGTGTCTAAAGTCACATAGAAGTGATGGAGCCAGAATGAAATTCCTTTTCTCCTGATCCTTCCCACCACGGCCACCTCCTTTCATCCAGTTCCTCCTCTTTCAGACCTTTTCCTCACATGAAGAAGACTCAGTTCATTGGCTTCATAGTTACCTCCCCCAACACTTGGTTATATATCACATTATTCCCAATAAAACCAAATTGGACCAATCCCCGGTTCCAGCAGGAGCAATCCAGTACGTTACAGAAGTCCCACCTGATAGAACAGCATGAAATCCTTAAAGATGCAGCTTATGAAATTTTCATAATAACATGGAAAAGTCCATATGGAAAAGTGAGGAAATAGAAATAGCATGTGCTGTGTTATCATACACATATATATGTATGTTCTTGTTATTGTGTACCACTGAGTTGGAACTGACTCATAGTGGATGCTCTGGTGGGTTTTCAGAGGCAGTTAATCGCACAGGAGGAGATGACTCATCCTTCTCCCACAGAGCAGCTGGTGGATTGGAATCACATGCCTATATGGGATTGCAGCGCAGCTTCATGACTGTCACCTACAAAACAGACTGGAGCAGTCTACTCTGTCATAGGATCACCATGAATCAGAATTAACTTGATAGTATACTACAGCATGCATATGTGTATATATACATACGAGTGTGTATGTGTTCATATGTATGTATAACTTTGTATGTGTGTGTGTTCATATGTATGTATAACTTTGCATGTGTGTGTACATGTATAAAGGAACAATCAGCTCTTTTATCTTTAGAGAAGTCAAAGATGAATGCTAAGAAAATGTTACTGGATTTTCTTGAGGACCTCCAAGGTGCCTCTCTCTCGAGAGCTGTGAAGAAGGGTCATGAGCTAAAATAAAACACCCAACATAAAATTGGAAACTGAAGGAGTCAGAAACACTCAGTCATGAGGTAGCATCATAAGGAAGCAAGGGACCTGAGCTTGAGGGAAGAGGCTTTGATGGCATAGAGCTATTTAGAGAGGAAGGCAGGAGGTGAGGGGGCCTGACAGCTACTGACAGTGAAGACAATGAGTGAAATCATGCACACTGGAGGGAAGTGACATTGTTACCTGTCTGTTCTCTCTCTTTTTAAAAAAATTTTATTTATTTTAATGAAAGTTTAAAGAGACTTTGGATTTCCACTCATTCATTGTTGCACAGTTTCCTCCCTGCCCACCCCTCCCCCCAGTTCGCTTTTCTCTTTGAAAAGTAAAAAAAAATTAAAAAAAATTCTTTCATTGTTATACAATCCTCCCTCCTCCCCCAGTCCACTCCACTATGCAGCTTTCATTCTGGACTCCTGTCATGACAATAATAACTAATCACATATTCCTCATAAACAGTTCTCTCCCTCATCTGTTTCAATGCAGTATACATTATTTATCCCCTCTTAGTTTTCCCCCAACTCTGATGTGAGTCCCGCTTTACAACAGTGGCACTATGGAATATGTATCCTTTTGTGACTAAGATATTTCACTCAGCATAATGTCCTCCAGGGTCACCCATTTTGAATAATATTGCATGAGTTCTTTGTTTATCAATGCAGCATAGTATTCCATTGTATGAATATACCACAGCTTCTCTATCCATTCGTTTGTTGATGAGCATGTGGGTTGTTTCCAGCTCTTTACTGTTGTGAACAAAGCCGTGATAAACATGGGTGTGCATATATCTGCTTGGATGTTAGTTATGGTCTCTTTGGGGTATATTTCCAGTAGTGGAATTGCTGGGTCAAATGGTATCTCTATTTGCAACTTTTGGAGAAAGCGCCACACCGCCTTCCACAGTGATTTCACCACAGCCTGTTTTCTTAGTGTTTGCCAGGGTGTCCTCCTGGCCACCCTCCTCTGGGTGCATGTCAATGCTTTGGTCCCTATCATAACAGCACTGTTTCCTGATTTTTTCAGTCCCAACCCACTGAACTGGGCAGTTCCAATCTCCTGTGAGCCCCCTCAAAGCATTCAAGATACGCCTTGTTGTTGTTGTTGTTGTTGTTATGTGCCGTTGAGTCGCTTGCGACTCATAGTGACCCCAGGTACAACAGCCCTAAACTATGTTCTGTCCTGTGCCAGTCGCACTGTCTCTGACACACCCATCCCGATTACCCTAGTCACTGAATCAATCCACCTCATAAAGGGCCTTCCCCTCCTGTGCTGTTTCCTCCACCCTACCAAACATGATGTCCCTCTCCAAGCACCGGTCCCTCCTTACAACCTGTCCAAAGTATGTTAGACGAAGCCTCAGAATCCTTGCCTCCGAGATGATGCCTGGTTTAACCCTTTCCAGGATGAATCTGAGTCTGTCCATACTTTGGGCTGAGTGGCATTATACATGTAGGTGGCTTGGGCTGAGATCTGGTTCTGCCTCTTTCTGGGGCCAGTTCCTGACCTCCTTCTCTCCACACCCATAAAATGTATTTAATAATAGTGCTTAACCAGTTTACCATGGTAGGTTTAAATAATTTATGTAAAACTCTTAACATAGTCCCTGATATGTAATGACTAATAAAATTAGTTGTTCTTTATATTGATGTCATTATAATACACTTGGTGTTTGCAACCTAAATACAGAACTTTACATTTTTTTCTCAATAAATTTTCTATCTCAAAATATTGTGCTCAAGGGAATTCTGGTAACCTAGTGGCAAGAAGCTGCACTGCAGTCCTGAAGGTACACAGAATCCACCAGATGCTCCACTAGAGAAAGAGGGGCAATCTCCTGTGCCAGTCAGATCTGACTCCACGGTACACAACAAGAAAAGAGGGCAGGGGAGAAAAGGAAAGGAATGTAGTACTCAAAGTTTCCATAGCTTGTCAGAACCTTTTTTTTATCTTCTTTCATCTGCACAGCTGATACACACGTGTTTAGTATTTTCATCTAAGGTATTGGTAAGAGTGTTGAATGGATCTGCAGTGACAGAGCTCTGTGGTGCACCTTCAGAGACTTTAAAAAATCAGACTGCGGTTGTTCAGTAACTGGGACTCAAGCTAAGACTGTTCAGTTACTGATTCGCTGAGTACAGTGTTTGTCCCTTTGTCTGGTTTGTGCATAAGGGACTCACAAGACATTTTCACAGAAGCTCTGCTGAAACCAAATGTACAGAGTCAAGAGGAGTATCTTGACCCATTCGTCAAGGGTCCCTGTCTAAAATAAGACCAAACCAAACCTGTCATTGTCAGCTCAGCTCCGGCACCTGTCATTGTCAGCTCAGCTCCGGCGCACGGCAGCCCTCCACTGATTCTCTGAGGCTGCGGATCTTCCATGTGGGAGGCGGCCTCATCTTTCTCTCTCTGAGCGGCTGGTGGGTTTGAATTACTGACCTCTCAGCAACCCACCCCTTCACCAAGCACGCCATCACCTAAAAACGTTCAGGTTAATTGGTATTCTTTCCTCCCCTTTAGGCTATTCAAAGTAGATGTCAGATTTCTATATATACTCAAGAACATGAGATTTGTCCTCATGAAAATTTAAAATAGAGTGAAAAGAGGACTTCACAAGAAATACTAAAATGTTAGTCTTTAATTGGTACCACTGCAGTACTGGCAATTCTGCCTCAACCCCATGTAGTGTGGAATTGCCATACAGCATTTTCTGGGCTATAATCTTTATGCAGTCAGATCACTGGGGCTTCTCCTGCAGAGCTACTGGGTGTGTTTGAACAACCAATCTATCAGTTAGCAGTTAAGTATGTAACTACTGTAGCACCAGGGCTCCTTCACAGAGCACCTGTAAAGACAAGTCATTATGTTGAATTCTGGGGAGCAAAGATGGGCCCCTTGAAGCTCAAATGCCAGTAAGGGAGATGGAAATAACCCTGAAGCCTGGAGAAGAGGGCAGGATGGATCAGTCGGGACATACCACAGGTGAGGGGACTCTGCACTATTCAAATCTGTGTGTCATAGCGCTTTAGACATACGCTAGCACCTAACTTAAGAAAAATACAGAGTACTCGGTTTTCAGCGCAGCTCAGAGGGGAACAGGATGCTGACTTTCTGAATCTTTCAAGTACAATCTCCAACATAAATACGTCTTGAGTCACAGACACACACACACACACACACACACACACACGCCCAGGAAGTGCAGTTTCCTTGCTGTTTTAATGTCCCATCAAGTTGCTTGCAACTCATAGTGATCATTGGGACAACAGTACAACAGCTCTGGACCCTGCTCTATCTTGAGCCAACCTCATTTGGTGAAAATCTTCAATTTCCTCTTCTTTGGCTTTGGTGTATACATTTGAATAATAGTCTTACTAACAGGTCTTCCTTGTCTCCATATGGATAATGTCCTACAACTCACAACATCATTGGAAATTGCAATTAAAAAACAGAATAATAGTATTACAATGGACTAATACCATATAATTTTCTCTTATAGAAATATAAGACTATCTGTTTGGTGGTATGGTTTCTTTAGGATAAATTACCAATAGTAGAATTGCTGGGTTAGATGGTATTTTTATTTGCAACTTTTTGAGAAAGCACCATACAGCCTTCCATAGTGGTTCCACCATTTTACACTCCCATCAACAGTGATTGGAAAAGATCAATATTTGTTCCCATTTCAAAGAAGGGTGACCCAACAGAGTGCAGAAATTATCGAACAATATCATTAATATCACATGCAAGCAAGATTTTGCTGAAAATTATCCAAAAACGTTTGGAACAATAAGTCAACAGAGAACTGCCAGATGCGCAGGATGGATGTAGAAGAGGTCGTGGTACTAGGGATATTATAGCTAATGTTAGATGGATCTTAGCAGAAAGCAGAGAATACCAGAAGAATGTCTATCTGTGCTTCATTAACTATGCAAAAGCTTTTGACTGTGTGGATCACAATAAGCTGTGGCTGACTCTGAGAAGAATGGGAATCCCAGAACATTTGATTGCGCTAATGTGAAACCTATACTTGGACCAAGAGGCAGTCATCAGAACAGAGCAAGGAGATAGTACATGGTTCAAAATCAAGAAGGGGGTCCGTCAGGGATGTATACTGTCTCCATACCTTTTCAATCTGTATGCAGAACAGATTATCTGAGATGCTGGGCTGTACAAAGAGGAATGTGGCATCAGGATTGGTGGAAGAGTTATCAACAACCTGCGTTATGTAGATGACACAACCCTGCTTGCTGAAACTGAGGAGGACCTGAAGCACTTGCTGCAGAAGGTCAAGGACTGTAGTCTCCTATTGGATTGAAGCTCAACAACAAGAAAACAAAGATTCTCACCACTGGGCCAATTGGCAGCATCATTATGGATGGTGAAGAGATTGAGATAGTTAACAGTTTTAGTTTGCTTGGCTCCACAATCAATTTCATTACCAAATATTTTTTCCTAGTCTGTGGTTTCCCTTTTTAACATGTTGGAGAAGTTTTTGGATGTCCATAGGAATTTGATTCTTAGAAGGTCCCATTCATCTATTTTATCTTCTCCTGGTTATAGATTTTCCAGGATGCTTGGAAGACTGTTTACGTTGTGGATATATGCACACCCATGTTAATTGCAGCTTTGTTCGCAATAGCAAAGAGTTGGAAACAACCCAAGTGCCCATCAATAGATGAATGGCTAGAGAAGCTCTAGTATTTTCACACAATGGAATATTATACAACCTTGAAAAACAAGGAACTAATGAAATATTATGCAAAATGGATGACCCTGGAGGACATTATGCTGAGTGAAATATCTCAGTCACAAAAGGACAAATATTGCATAGGGCCACTGTTGTAAAATGGAACTGACATCAGGGTTGAGGTAAGGAGGGAAGGAATGATGTATACGGCATTGAAACAGATGAGGGAGAGAACTGTTTAAAAGGGATATATGATTGGGTATTATTGTCATGACAGGAGTTCACAATGAAAGCTGCATAGTGGAGTGGACTTGGGGGGAGGAATTGAATAACAACGAAAGAGTTTTACTTTTCAAGGAGAAGTGTGAATTGGGGAAGGGGTGGGCAGGTAGAAAAGTGCAACAATGAAAGAATGGAAATTTAAAAAAATATGAGAGTAGGCAAATACATAGAGGCCAAAGGATTTGCACTGGCAACCCAAAGGCATGCAGTTCAAACCCACCAACTGTTCCATGGGAGAAAGATAGGCTGCCTCCTTCCCTGCAATTTATAACCTCTGAAAACCTGCCAGAGGATCAGCTGTGGGTTGGCTACAGCTCAGAGACACACAAAAGTAGCACAACTGGTACAGAAGGAGGGGAGAAGAAAAGAAAAGGCAGTGTTTGCTCCTGGTATTCTAGGTTTCTGTTTATGAGGATGGAATATTCACATTCAGTATGAGTGATTCTTGTCAATATGTTTTGTATCTGTGAAAGAATTATATATATATATAAATTTGCATAAAAAAGAAATAATACCCACAAAAGAGACTTCCACACAAGGAGGAACTTCTTACTGGAAGAAAGAAAACATTAGATTGTTCTGCCCAGTTTATTTTTTCAATAAGAGAGGTATCACTTTTTAAAAAAATTTATTGTGATTTTAACAAAAGTTTATATAGAAAGGTTGGCTTTTTATTCCTTCATTGTATTACAAGAATTATCCTTTAAATGAATGAATGAAGAGAGTAGGGGGAGGCAGTGTAATAAGATGCTATTCTGCTCTCCTCTGTGCACTGCATTGGGAAGATTCCAGGAGGTTCTTACATATCCCTTCCTGAGCCTTAACTGCACAAAGGCTTTGCTCAATGTAGCGTCCTCTCCTGGCTCAGAAGCCATGTTTCCCCTCCATGGGAGAGGTGACTCTTTCTGGCTCCAGGGCTGACGCTGTGGGACAGGGTCTGAGTTCTTGAAGACCCTGCCTCATAGGAAGGAAGAATTCATGTTTTTACTGACCGACTATATGACTTGTTTCAAATGCTGCAAAGTAGCTCTTCCTCTTTCTGAACATTGCCTTGAGGAATGTGGTGAAGGTTGGGAGGAAACTAATGGGTGTAACTTAATATGGAACTGAGTAAACTTTCCTTGTGTTTACTTACCAGGCTGGGTTTCAGCTTGGAGGTTCTAAATGATTGGTGATACTTGTCAGTGGGGCACCAGGATCCAGCAGAGTGCAGGCAGCCTGGAGGGATCCAGTCTGAGGTGGTCACAGACCTCATGCCACAGGACAAGCAGACATTTGGTTACTGGTGTCTCCATGCTGCTTCCATTCATTGCTGTCGTGCTGACTTTGAATTGTGGTGTTAGCAAAGAGTATTGAATATACCAAAGACTGCCAAAAAGAACAAACCGACCTTGGCTTTGAGGAAATACAGCCAGAGTACGTAGAAGCAAGGATGGTGAAACTTCATGGTGTTGGCATGTTGTCAGGAAGGGCCAGTCGTGGAAAAAGGCATGCTGGGAAAGGCAGAGGGTCAGCAAAAGAGAGGCCATCCCCTCAGTGTAACTGATTGGCAGTGACTGTAACAGCTCAAGCACGGTGGAGATTATGAGAACGGCTCAGGATAGGTCAAGGTCAGATCTGTGGTTCACAGGGTTGCTATAGTTGTAGGCACCTCGATGGCATCGGACAACAGTGCTGCCTGTGATTTAATACTTCTAGCTGCAACAAACCAGATTCAAACCCAAAATTATTACTGTGAGGGCATTTGGACTCTCAAGTTGTAGTGTTATTGCTATTAGGTACCATTGAGTCGAGTAGACTCATAGGGACCCTGTGAACAACACTATCCTGTGGGAACCTCACAATCTCTGACACATTCGCCCCTTTGCTGTAGTCACTGTATCAGTCCACCTGGTTGAGCGTCTTCCTCTCTTTCGCCATTCCCCCATTTTTCCAAGAATAATGTCCTTCTCCAAAGAAAAGCCTTTCCTTACATGTCTAAAGTATGCAAGATGAAGCTTCACCATCCTTGCCTCCAAAGAGCCTTCTGGCTGCATCTTCTCCAAGACATATATCTGTTTGCTCTTTTGGCAGTCCACGGGTTACTCAGTACACTTCCCCAACACCACAGTTCAAAGGCATCAGTTTTTCTTCTGCAATCCTTATTCATTGTCTAGAACTCTCAAGCAGATGGATGCACTTGAGAATTCAGGATTACTTTCAGGACCAGATAACCAGTTACCATTGAGTCGCTTTCAACACGTTGGTGATTCATGAGTAGAACTGTACTCCATAGAATATTTGCTTTGTAAACTTTCAATCAAATAAAAAAAAATAAGTCTGCTGTTAGGGACCTCTCTAAAGTACTCAAGAGCAATGGTGTCTCTCTGGAGACTAAGGTGCGTCTGATACAGGCCATGGTCTTTGCAATCACTTGTTATGCATCAGAGTTGGACAATGACTAGGGAGGACAGAAGGAGAATTGATGCCTTTGAGCTGTGGTGCTGGAGAAGAGTATTGAATGTACCATGGACTGCCAAGAAAACAAACAGATTCATCCTAGAGAGGGTTAAGCCAGGCTGCTCCTTGGAGGCAAGGATTCTGGGGCTTTGTCTAACATATTTTGGACATGTTGTAAGGAGAGAGAGGTCCTTGGAGAGGGACATCATGCTTGGTAGGGTGGAGGGACAGTGCAGGAGAGGAAGGCCCTCTATGAAGTGGATTGATTCAGTGACTGGGGTAATTGGGATGGGTGTGTCAGAGGCCATGCGATTGACACAGGATAGAGCAGGGTTTAGGGCTGTTGTACATAGGGTCGCTATGAGTCGCAAGCAATTCGATGGCACATAACAACAACAACAGTAGATAAATAGATAACTGTGCCTGAAGCAATGGGCTCAAGTGTGTTGGAGATTGTGAGGATGGCACAGGATAAGCAAGGGTACAGATCTGTTGTTCATAGAGTTGCTATGAGTTGTACTCGACTCCATAGCACCAACAACAACAAAGAAAAATAAAACACTAAAAGGCAAAAGAAAAAACTAAACTGCTTAAAAAGAAATAGATTGTTTTGCCTTTTTCCTGAGATGCCTCTAGATAGACTTTAACTCCTAGCCTCTTAGTTGATCCCTAAATGTGTTTAGAGTTTGTGCCACTAAAGACTTCTATTTCCAGGGACTGTCAGTCCCTATGAGGTGATTCTAACTCATGGTGACCCCATGTGGTGTAAAGTAAAACTGCAGTGTTTGTGGCCTTTCAGAAATAGAGTGCTAGGCCTTTTTTCTGGTGTACTTCTGGGTAGCTTTGAGCAGCCTGTTCTTAGATTACCAACAGAGTGCTTAACGATTTGTACCACTCAGAGACTTCTCTTTCATGAAAGGACACATTCAGTTATTGCCTTCTCTGGGCTTGAGTTTGTAGATCAGTGAAATAGGAGGCTCACTACCTGTTGAGCAGATTTTCAAAATTTAATATGAAGTAAGTTTTTAAGTTTAAGGGAAAAAAGTTTGCAAACAACTTGGAGTTGTTCTTCAAGAACCCTTTCCACTGCAAAGCTCTACAGTGGCCAATCATTTGAGACGTTTTGGTAACAATTTGAGCTTTTATGAAGTTTTCAGTAGCAGACCTGAGATAGGGCTGCAGAGCGTAGCCTGTGGTCACCAGAATGTGGATATCTGTATGGGTGTGACTGAGAGGGCTGTGTGAGTCAGTGTGTTTGCTCCAGGGCCTCAAACTTTCATTCCTGTCCCACTCCCTGCTTAGAACTTGCCTCTCCCCACCCCCAGGGGTACTGAGTCAGGACCTTGTTAAATGTGGATTCTGATGGAAAGCTCTGGTGGTATCGTTTGTAGGGAGTCGTGCTGTTAACCCAAAGGTGGTGGTGGCTGGGACCCATCAGTCACTCCTCAGGGAAAAGAGGGTCAGCTATAAGCAAGTACGTATGCTATCTGGAGGAGTTGTGATGTGCCGTGGAGTCAGAACTGACCTATAGCTGACCCTCTAGCAGGTTTTCAGAAGAGTAAATCATATGAGAGGAGAGCACCCATCTTTCTCTCCCAGAACGGCTGGTAGATTCTAACCAGAAAGGCAGAATTCAGCAGCACCAAGTTCAAAGCCTTGATTTTTACTCTGTGTGGCCTGTCCACCTGGCATGTGGATCTGAGGGGGCTACCTCTCCCAGGCCCCGTCATTCTCTTCTCGAAGTCAAAACTTACTCATCCAGGCCCCGTCATTCTCTTCTCGAAGTCAAAACTTACTCATCCCATGCCACAGTTTGGCAAGATCCTGCTCTAAGCTAGCTGTCAAGAATTTTAAAAACTCAAATAATAACAATTTTAAGGTGGTTGTTTATTTTTTGAGGGGAGTTTAAGTAATTTTGTCTCAATAGGTACATGCCTCATTCAATACTGTTCTAGTCTAGTGCCCTCAGAGGCAACCACTGCTCTGACTTGTTGGCTTATCATAGATTAGTTTCACCTGATTGCACTTCATCTAAATGGACCCACACAGTATATACTTGTCTCTCTCTGGCTTCTTTGACTCAGCATAATGCATTGGAGATTTATCTGTAATGTGTGTAACAGTAATTCATGCCTTTTTATTTTTTAAGTAGTATTCCAGAACACTTAACTGTGCTCACGCAAAAGCTGTACTTATACAAAGAGGCTGTTGTGTGAAGAGAGCAAGGGAACACTACGTGGTTTAAAATTAGGAAAGGTCTAAAGAAGCGTATAAAAAAAATAAAAAAATTAGGAAAGGTGTACGTCAGGGTTGTATCCTTTCACTATACCTATACAGTCTGTATGCTGAGCAAATTATTCCAGAAACTGGACTCTATGAAGAAGAGTATGGTATCTAGAATGTCTGGATCAAAGAGAGGCTTATCAATAAGCTACATTGTGCAAATGACCTTGCTTGCTGAAAGTTAGGAGGACTTAAAGTGCTTGCTGCAAAAGATCAAAGACTTCAATATCAATTACATCTCAACATCAAGAAAACAAAAATTATTATTACTGGACCTATAGGCAATATCATAATAGAGAAAAGATTGAAACTGTCAATAACTTCATCTTACTTGTATCCATAATCAACACCTTTTGTACTAGCAGACAGGAGGTAAGGAGACATACTGCACTGAAAACTCTGTTGTCAGGGACCTCTCCAAGTTATTGAAGAGCAATAATATCAGTTTGAAGATGAGAGTGCACCTGATTGAGATCATGGTCTTTTCAACAACTTGCAATGCAATGAATCTGAGAGCTGGACTACAAATAAGAAGAATAATTAATACGTTTGAGTTGTGGTGCTGGAGAAGAGTACTGAATATCCCATGGACTGCCAAAAAAACAAACAGGTATGTCTTGGGGAAGGTTGTAGTGAGAATGCTCCTTGGAGGCAAAGATGATGAGGTTTCACCTCACACACTTTGGATATGCTGCTAGGAGAAGCTATTCCTAAGGGAAAGACATCATGCTTGTAAAAGTGAAGGGTCAGTGAAAGAGGGGAAGACCCTCGACCAGATGGATTGACAGTGACTACTGCTATGGGCGCGAATGTGTCAGAGATTGTGAGGTTCTCACAGAATAAGACAGGGTCCAGATCCTATTGTTCATAGGGTCAGTAAGAGTTGTACTCAACTTGATGGCACCTAACAACAACAACAACATTCTCTGGGTGACACATTTAGTTACATACTCAACTACAGTTGGGAAAGTTGGCACTGTCAACCTGCTCAGTGGCTTCTCTGGAGAAAGACCTGGTGATCAACTGTTTGAACCTGACTCTGATACACACGAGGCCATCATGAGTTGGAATCTGCTTGGTGACAACTGGTATTCCATTATATAAATGTGCCACAGTTTTATGTGTTTTTAAAGATCCATTCTCATGTTAATTGAACCTAGTCCACTGAACCAACCAATAGGCAGCATCATGACAGATGGAGAAAAGAGTGACTGTGACTTCTCTAAAATCCTAAAGAGCAGAGATATCAAATTAAAGACTAATGTACACATGATCCGAGCCGTGGTATTTTCATTTGCTTTCTATGTATCTGAAAGTTGGACAGTGTTTAAGAATGACAGATGAATCAGTGCCTATGAGTTGTGATGTTAGAAAAGAGTACTGAATATCTCCTGGACTGCCAAAAAAACAGACACATATACTTGGAGGAGGTGTAACCAGTGATTCTTAGAGACAAGGATAAAGTAACTTCGTTCCACATACTTTGAACATATTTCCAGGAGGGGCCAGTCCGCAAAAATGACATCATGGTGCAACCACTGTGGAAGGCGGTATGGTGCTTTCTCAAAAAGTTGCAAATAGAGATACCATTTGACTCAGCAATTCCACTACTGGGAAAATACCCCAAAGAGAACATAACTGACACCCAAGCAGATATATGCACACCTATGTTTATTGCAGCTTTGTTCACAATAGCAAGGAGTTGGAAACAACCTAAGTGCCCATCAACAAACGAATGGATAGAGAAGCTATGGTATATTCATACAATGGAATACTATGCTGCATTTAAAAACAAGGAACTCATGCAATATTATTCAAATGGGTGACCCCATGGGACGACATTATGCTGAGTGAAATATCTCAGTCACACAGGGACAAATACTGCGTAGTGCCTGTTGTAAAACAGGACTGATATCGGGGTTGAGGGGAGACTGAGAAAGATGGAATAAATACCGTACACTGCATTGAAACAGATGAGGGAGAAAACGTTTTAAAAGGTATCCCTTTTAACCACTTATCTGTGATTAGGTATTTTTGTCATGACAGGAGTCCAGAGCTAAGGCTGCATAGTGGAGTGGACCTGAGGGGAGGGATTGAAAAACAATGAAAGAAGTTTTCTTTTACTTTTCAAAGAGAAGAGTGTACTGGGGAGGAGGGGTGGGCAGGGAGAAAAGTACAACAATGAATGAATGGAAATCTAAAGCCTCTGTAAATTTTCATTAATAATAATAATAATAAAGTTGCAAAAAAAGACATCATGCTGAGAGAGGTAAAAGGTCAGAGAAAGGGATGAAGATCTTCAGCCTGGTGGATTGACGCAATGACTGGAACGATGGACTCTGCCTTCTCGTTGTATCAGAGCTTGTGAGGGTGGTGCAGGATAGGACAAGTTCAGACTTGTTCACTGTGAGTCTTAGTTGACTTGATGGCACCTAGCAACAACAGTCTATTTACAGAGAGACCTATTGGCAAAATGGTTAAAGTATTTGGTTACTAACTGAAAGGTAAGTGGTTCAAACCCAGCAGCAAATCCATTAGGGAAAGATGTGCAGCCTTGGTAGTCCTATGGGACAGTTCTGCTTTGCCCTTCGTGGGCCAGCATGAATGGTGGCAGCAATCTCAAGGGCAACAAGTAGTCTATTTCCACTTTCGGGCACTATGAATAAAGTTGCTGTGTTTTTTGTGAATTTTTTTTATTGTGATTTAACGAAAGTTTACAGAAAATTCGGATTTTCATTCATTCATTGTTGTACATTTTCCTCCCTGCCATCCACTCCAGTTCACTTAAAAAAAAATTCCTTCATTGTTGCATAATTTCTTCCCTGCATCTCCCTCACCCAGTCCACTTTGCAATGCATCTCTTGTGCTGGACTATTGTCATACAAATAATACCTAATCATATATTCCTTTTAAACATTTCTTTCCTTCAGCTGTTCCAATGGAGTGTTCATTATTTATCTCCTCTTTTCTTAGTTTTTACCCAGCCCCCATGTCAGAACTGTTTTATTACAGTGGTGTTTTGCAGTATTTGTCCTTTTGTGACTGAGATATGTTACTCAGCATAATGTTCTCCAGGGTCACCCTTGTTCTATAATATTTTATGATTTCCTTGTGAATTTTTTAGTGTTTGTCCTTAAAGAATTTTGTTCTGCATACTGATTATAAATGTAAAGAATACAAATTATAAAACATTAAACTTTTATAAAGAAAATTCAAATGCCACAATTTAATTACCTGGGTTTTGTTTTATAGCTAAAGTTACTGAAGTCACAACACCTCAACCAAAAGAATTTTGCTCTTGTTTGAAAGATTCCAGAAGAAGTGCTGGGTAGATGTTCAGCAGCTGGTTTGTGACTGGGTCATGTTTTGGCCATGATGTTTGCCTGTTCAGTTGTGGAAAAGCTGAGATACACAAAGGGCAGTTTCTTACTGCTGTTTGTCTCCAGAACATAGGATGGTGGCACTCAAGCTAATGTTCAGCTTTTCTCTTAAAGGCACTAAAGTTCCCTATTGCTACTACCCAGATATTTCCCTCTCGATAGTTACCTTCATGACATCCATTTGCGTAGGGAGGATAGTGCCAAAGAAACAAATATCCCTTTGGTCTATGAGTGTGAGGAGGTAAAGGAGATTTCCCTGAGGACTCTGTAGAAGTGGCTGGCCCTGGGCGCTGGTCCCAGCTCTGCCCCAGGGCAACATGGAGGCCATTGGGTTAGTTTGCTCTAGGAAGTGAGGGTTGGGCTCTGCATGGCCTTTCACCTCTCGGGTCTCATCAGATCAAGGATCCTGGACCACAGAGACTTTGGCACATGAAGCTTTCCCCATATGAGTGCCTCACAGCTCTTGTTCCCATTCGTCTTGCTGTGCTCCAGCACACTGTGGTCTTTTCTGGAGAAACATTTGCTATGTGGACAGAGAAATGCACGTAGTATCCACCTGTGCACCTACAGCTGCTTGCAGGCTGGGTGGATTATGGGAGACCCTGTGAGCTAAGAGGAGCTGCTTTACCATCTTGGCAACCCAGCACTGTGCTCCCAGTTATGTTGTTGTTAGGTCCCATCCAGTCTAGTATGACTGACAGTGACTGTGAACAACAGATCTGAACCCTGTCCTGTCACAGTCCCATCCTCACAATATCTGACACACTTGAGCCCATTACTGCAGTCACTGTGTTGGTCCACCTGTTGAAGGTCTTCTCCTCTGTCTCCATCCCTCCATCTTCCCAAACATGATATCCCTCTCCAATGAATAGCTTCCTCTAGCAACGCGTCTAAAGTATGTGGGTTGAAGCTTCACCATTCTTGCCTCCAAGGAGCCCTCTGGCTGCACCTTCTCCAAGACATGTCTGTTTGCTCTTTCAGCAGTCCATGGGCTATTCAGTACTCTTCTTCAACACCACAGCTCAAAAGCATCAATTCTTCTGTCATCTTTATTCGCCGTCTTGCTCTCAGCAACATTAGCAAATGATTGAAATGACCATGAACTGACTTAGACACACTGTAGTCTTCAAACTAAAATCATTGCCCCTCAATAATTTGAAGAGGTCTCTGATTGCAGATAATCTCAGTGAAATATATCTCCTGATCTCACAGATATAATCGAGGTTTAGTGAGTATTTGCTGAATGAAGAGTTACAGGAGGATGTGAGAATGAGGGTCTAGGTAAAAAGGCAAGAGTAGCAGTGTCTTAGTTTCCTAGTGCTGCTGTAGACCACACTTTCTGAGAGTTCAGAAGGCCAGAAGCTCCCAAGTGGCTTTAGAAGAAAATCCTTGTTTATTTCAGTCTCTAAAAGCTGTGGTTTTAGACTTCTGGGCTCGTCGATGTCCCTGTTCTTTGTCTGGTTTCACATTATATCTCTCTGCTGTGTGTGTGTCTCTGTCAATTCTCTGTGTTTCATAAATCAGAAGTGGTAGGTGTAGGATCCACCCTATACCCATAATGACCTCATTAACACAACAAAGAATACACTTCCCACGCAGGATTATAGGCACACGTAGACAGGCCGGGAAGCAATGTGCCTAACGTCAGTCCCTAACATCAGTGTGTAAGGGAAACAGGGTGAGGGGAAGAGAGAAGGTTGGGCCACTGGACGCTCTGATGGCCGCTGTAGTTTAGACATGGCCGTCACCTTTTCTTTAGCAGCATTTCACATGCCAGTGGCCCATCTGGAGAGTGAGACCTCATCTTTTCATCATTTGAATATAAATCTTAGAAGGGTTCAACCTGCAGACATGCACAGAAGCACTGAGCCAGGTGTGCCAGCACCTTCTGGGAACGGGTCCAAGTTGGGCATCACTTCCTGGACTTCTCACGGTGGGAATCCTCGGCTGCTGCCCTCTGTGATAAGACTGTGTGATAAGCACGGCTGTAATAAACGGTCGGAGCATTTTATAGAGTGTTTTCGAGTGCAGCGTTTACTATGTCATCCCAGCAAACCTGTGGGATAAATACTGTTGTGCCCCCTTTATAGATGCTAAAGAGAAGGGAGGTGTAAGAAGTCAAGCACCCTCAGTCGGTGGTCAACCACTCTCTGTGATGATGCACAGACAGCACTCAACTCTATTATTAAAGGACTTAAGGGTTTCTTCCCTGCTTCTAGGGTCTCAGTTTCTGCATCTCTGGAAAGTTGCTACCTGTGCAATGTAGTAGTGAAGTGCCTCGATTTGGGGCCTTGAAAATGCTCTTGGTGAACTGCAGATAAGCACAAATGAGGGAAAGGTATCCTAATGGAGGACCTGACCAAGCAGGCAGAAAGAAACCCTCCTGTGTCTAATCACCTAAGGATCTAGATTTTGTCTTTCAAATGCTTGAATTAAGCCTGTCTAATTCTGTTGATCAGTACAACAGGATTTGGATTCCTGATCCTGAAGAAGTTTGGAAATCCGCTGAAATCGCAAAGGACTACAGAGTTGGTGACAAAGTCCTGCGACTGCGGCTGGAGGATGGAACGGTGAGATCCCAGCCGGGTGGTTGCAGTGATGATGAGGGGGTGATAGGGCCAGGGAAAGAGGCCCATGGGGAGGTGATTGCCTCCAGGCACTTAGCTCCTAATGAAAAAGTTAGCAGTTCAGATTGACCAGAGTAATGACCTGGTGATTTGCTTCTGAGAAATCAGCCATTGAAATCCCCGTGGAGCACAATTCTACTCTGACACATGTGGAGGCACCATGACTTGGAATCAACTCATTAGCAGCGAGTGTGGGGGCAGGTGGTCTCCTTGGGAGAACCCAGTGAACAACACCAGCACCCTCCCAGTGTCCACCTGGTGTTATGGAGCCACCAATGCATTTGTAGCATCCTCCCTTTCATCTACCCACCAGCTCCTACCAAATGCCCAGGGGTACCCAGTCCTCTCACTGAGGTTGCAGACAGCCCTGACCCTGCACCACATGTAGGGTCTTATTCAGAGACTATTGACAGGTCATCGTCATTTTGCCGTCCTGAGTCTTAGCAAAGCAGCCCTGATGATACTGTCGGTTACATGCTCAACTGCCAGGTGAAGGACCAGTGGTTTGAACCCACCAGCTGTTCCCCAGGAGGAAGATGTGGCAATCTGTTTCAGCAAAGATTGCAGCCTTGGGAGCCCTCTGGGACTGTTCCCCCCGTCCTACAGGAATGCTGGGTGGCGGGACGGAGTCTCCAGCAGTGGGCTTGGGTCTTAGCAAAGAGACGTAGTGAAGATGAGATACTTGGACGGAGGTAGTTTGAACCAAAGGCAGCAACTGGTTGAGACAAACATCAAAATGGAAAGGGCAAGAGATGAAGGATTAAAAAATAAAAAGAGAGGATGTGGAGGAGAGAGGCAGAGGGAGGGAAAGGTAGTGTGGGTTTATAGAAACAGAGGAGGGCATCCTAGAGGAGGGAGATGGGTACAGATGGCGGAATGCCCAGCCATGTGCCATGAGGAAGCTCTGTCAGCTGGAGGGGTTAATAATAGTGGAGCGAGCACTTTCCCAGCTGTTCCCTTGAAGGGATGTGGCGGAGTATTCAAAGGCTGCCTGTGGCTTTTGATTATCTAGCATCTCAAGATATTTCCATTTGCTTTAATCATCCCCCGTGAATCATTAAGAGAGTAACACAGCTCCTTTATAGTTGCGATGACATCCACACTTCAGCTCTGGTGGCTTTATGTCTTTCAGAATCAGAGATCAAAGAGCTAGAGAAGGGATTTGTTCATCTGATGTTGGAGGTAGGCAGGGGAATAGCGCGTGGATATTGAAGTGCTGCGGTTTCCAGGGCATATAAATGTGCTCCGTGGAGAACAGGGCACAGTATTTTTAAGCAGATTCTCCTGGATTTGGGACACATTTTCTGTGATCCTGCAAAGGGAGATGAGCACAGAGATTAAGGGAACATACTCCAGAATCGGATTCTCTGAACTCACACACTGGCATGTGTTGTTATCTTCCATAACAACTCTCAGCCTTGGTGTCCTCATCTGTAAAATGGCCTCACTGACAAGTGCTTGTAGCACAACGTTGCTGAAGATAGACTGAGATAATCTGTACATGTAAGTGCAAGAGAGGAACAGGGAGAGAGCTTGCTCTTTCTGTTTGCCTTTCCTTTCCATCAAACCCACCCAGAGACTTCATGGGAGAAAGGCCTGGGGATCTACTTCTGAAAAGCAGCTGTGGAAAAGCTCCTGGATACAGTTCTGCTCTGACGCACTTGGAGTCCTCATGAATTGAGTCAATGGCTTGCGGTTTGGGTGTTTTGTTTTGTTTTCCCATCAGTAACTCCATGCAGCATTTAGTGAGTACTTCCTGTGCGCAATCAAGATTCTGATTAGGGCTCAGAGGGTTTGTCTAGGGAGAGAGAGAAAAAAAATCACAAGACAACAGCTGCAGTGGGATCAGGTAGCCACATTCCCAGCCCTGAACCTGCTGCCCAGGGAGAAAGGAGAGACTGGTAAGATGGCAGGAAGCCAGGCCACTCTTTCACCTAACCCTTTGTCTGTGTCATGAAGAACAAAGCCTGCTTGTGTAAGAAAATGTCACCTCTGCCTCCAAATGTCAGTCTGATACTCCTCACATTTCCTCCCCAGTTCCAAAGAAAATCTTTCTCTCACTCACGCACAGAGTGTGCGTACACATACACACGATGCAATGGCCGAACTGGCAATGTTGTTGTTGATTGCCATCGAGTCGAGCATGACTCATAGAGACCCTATGAACAAAAAGCCTGAAGCCTTTCTAGAACTATCATCATTTATCAAAGTTCATAGAGTTTCCAGAGGCTTGTTGATTAGGAAGCAGATGCCACTCCTGCTTCCAAGAACTAGCAATGTTGTTGTTGTTATGTGCCATTGAGTCGCCTGAGACTCATAGCGACCCTATATACAACAGCCCTAAATTCTGCCCTATCCTGTGCCAATCTCACCATCTCCGACACACCTACCCCCATTAACCCAGTTCACTGAATCGATCCATCTCATCGAGGGTCTTCCTCTCCTGCACTGTCCCTCCATCATTCCAAGCATGACATCCCTCTCCAAGGACTGGTCCTACCTTTCACCATGTCCAAAGCATGTCAGATGAAACTTGAGAATCCTTGCCTCCAAGGAGCAGCCTGGCTTCACCCTCTCCAGGACAAACCTGTTTGTTTTCCTAGCAGTCCATGGTATATTCAACACTCTTCTCCAATACCACAGCTGAAAGGCGTCAATTCTCCTTCTGTCATCCCTAGTCATTGTCCAGCTCTCTGTTGCATAACAAGTGATTGCAAAGACCATGGCCTGTATCAGGCGCACCTTAGTCTCCAGACTGACATCTGTGCACTTTAGCACTTTAGAGAGGTCTCTAACCGCATACTTTCCCATCACAATACGTCTTTTAATTTCCTGGTTGCTGGTGCCTAGAGTGTTGACTGTGGAGTCAAGTAAACTGAAGCTGTGAACAATCTCAATTGCTTCACCATCCATCCTGATGCTGCTAATCGACCCAGTGGTGAGAATCTTGTCTTCTTGTTATTGAGTATCAATCCATACTGAAGATTGCAGTCCCTGACCTTTCACAGCAAGCGCTTCAGCTCCTCCTCAGTTTCAGCAAGCAAGGTTGTGTCATCTGCATAACACAGATTGTTGATGATTTTTCCTCCAATCCTGAATCCACATTTCTCCTCATAGAGCCCAGCCTCCCAAATAACCTGTTCTGCAATAGGGGTCAGCAATTCAAAATAGGGAGGAGGGGAAACGGACAAGGAAAGTGAAAATGTATGGGAAGTCTTTTCCTTTATTTTATTCTCAAAGTGTGCCAATTAAGTATGTCCTGGGGTTGAGGGCAGCCCTCAGATATAGTTGCACTGTAGGAGATGCAGCTGCATTCACTTCCGAGAGTCCTGGTCACCCTAACCCTCTCCTACTGCAAATCAGCCATCTGCATGCACCTAACACACTGTGGTAGTGAGAAAGCAGATTTCAGAGCTGCCCAGACCCAGACGGACTGTGTGGTTCTGGACAATGGACACCACTTGTCTGAACCTGTCGAAGAGTAGCAATGCCACCTTTGGACGTAGTTTTCAGGGTTAAGTGAAACAGTCCGCATTAAGTGATTGACACGAGTCTGCACTGTGGACACTTGTTCGGTGGCAGCTGGACCACATATCAGATGGAGACCAGCAATACTGACTGATACTGTGACAGCAACTGGGCAGATAGAATAGAAACGCGCTTGTGTGACTTTGCTTCAGGCACTTTGTCAGCTTTTCTAAACCACGAAAAGAGATGGAGGAAGTCAGAACAAGTGTGATAAGTTCTCTTGATTCTGTGATATTTTGAGAATCATCTCTGGTGTTAAGAGAGGAAGATAGACTTGTCCCTAGCTTCCTTCAGCTTTTGTTGTTGTTCTGTGCTGCTGAGTCAGATGTAACTCACAGCGACCCTATAAACAATAGATCTGTACATCGTGCAATCTTGTGCCGTCCTCATCATCTCTGATAAGCTTTGTTAGTCACTATGTCCATTTATCCTGTTGAGGGTCTTGCTCTCTTTCTCTGACCCTCCACCTTCCCCAGCATGATGTCCTTCTCCAAGGAGTGACCCCTCCTGCAGCATGCCCAAAGTATGTAAGACAAAGTTTCACCATCCTTGCCTCCAAGGAGTACCTGTACTTTCTCCAAGATAGATTTGTTTGTTCTTTTGGTCATCCATAGGATATTCAGAATTCCTCCCTAATACCACAATTCAAGGACATTGATTCTGTCATCTTTATTCATTGTCCAACTCTCAAGTGCATACCAAGTAATTGAAAAGATCATGACTTGGATCAGGTGCACCTTAGTCTTTAAATGAACATTAGTGCTTTGGAAAGAACCTTATCACCATCTCTTGATTTCTTGACTGCTGGTACCAAGGGTGTTGATTATGGATTCAAGCAAGATGAAATCATTGACAACTTCACTTTTTCTCCATCAGTCATGATGTTGTCCATTGCCCCAGGGGTGAGGATTTTTGTCTTCTTGATGTTAAGAAATAATCCATATAAAAGGCTATAGTCTTTGATCTTCTGCTTAGACAGTTACTTTGGAATTCTAGTTTAATTATGACCCAAGAGAGGCTGTCCTGGGAGCCTTCCTCATCCGAAGGCTGAGTGTGACAGAAACAGGCAGCTCTGTAGGGGAGCTGTGAGCCCTGACCACATGGGAGTCCTGTGCACCAGGGGCTGCTCACAAAGAAACCATCACCCGCACTTGAAACACTTCTTTCCTCAAAGTATTGAAATTTCAGCAGAGATTCAACAATCTCAGCACAGCGAGAGCCTTAGATCATGTTTTTTCAGCAACAGAACTTTGTTTACAGATGAAAACTTTACTTTCATGAAATCCCACATCTAAACCACATAAAAGTGGAGCCAGTAGTTGAATCAGGCTTCGGGTACCCAGATTCCTTGCTGTGAGACAGATTGAAGATCTGATCTAGCCCTCGTCTCACCCATGACAGCCCAGAGAGGGTGAGTGACTCACCCTGGGGCACACAGCAGCGTCCTGGTGCCCTGGCTCCCAGCCCAGCAACCTCTTCACATCTCCAGAGAGTCAGCTCTGAAGAGTATCTTCTTGCTGCTCTGCATAACGTGGTTTTGCTGAGTGTCAGAAATGGACTCTGATGCGAGCTCAACAGGATGTGGGCCAGTGGTCCAGAAGAAACACCAGAAGTGTTTAGTGTTTCATTCATCTCTGTCCTCAGGAACTGGATTATGCCATCAATCCGGAATCTCTGCCGCCGCTTCGGAATCCTGACATCCTCGTGGGCGAGAATGACCTCACGGCGCTTAGCTATCTCCACGAGCCCGCTGTGCTCCACAACCTCAGGATCCGCTTTGCTGAATCCAAGCTCATTTACACCTACAGCGGTAAGGATGCAGGTCTAGGGGGCAAGGTGTGTCGCCAAAGTAATGTTTGCTGCCTAGCGCACCCTGGGAATTATGTTTGCATTCAAATCAGAAACTTAGGCCAAAACTTGTAATCACACCTAAACGTTTTCCCGCAAATACTTAAAATGCACAGACATTTGAGTGTGAAGGATTTTATTATACAAGCGGTATATAAGTGGAGAGAATCCTCAGAAACTAGGACTTGCGTGCCAAGAAAAGTAGATGTAGATTAAGTGTTTAGTTTCTCATGGACTGTGAACATTTTATTGCTTATTTTGGACAATTATGTAATTATTACTATTATTATTACACTGTGTACCACAGAAGCTTTCCATTTTGGTTTTGTCACACATCGTCATATCCAACCCTCAGAACAGCCTGGTGGTTTAGGAAACATCAGGGGGAATGGAGATCCGGAACTCTGCTGGGGACTGAAGTCACTAGAGAAGCTTAGCAAGTGGCAAAGTTGGGGTTTCCTTGAAGAGTATAGAGAGACAACTGACAGTAATCCTGTGACTGCATCCGTCATCTGTCCTTAGGAATCATTCTGGTGGCCATGAATCCTTACAAGCAGTTGCCCATTTATGGAGACGCCATCATTCATGCTTACAGTGGGCAGAACATGGGTGATATGGACCCGCACATATTTGCTGTGGCCGAAGAAGCATACAAGCAGATGGCCAGGTAGCTTCCTTTTACTCTCCCACTGTCCCTGACTTTACACTGGAGGGTGGGGATGGGGACTGATGTGGGCTCACTGAAAAAGACTATCACACCAGAGGGAGTATTTCATTGAGCAGGCTACCTAGGGTGAGAGTCTTTGGGTTGTGTAAACACTCTCAGCTGTTAACTGAAAGTTGAAAGGGTAAAGTCCCCCCCTAAGGGCCTCAGAAGAAAGAGCTAATGATCTACTTTTGAAAAATTAGCCAAGGAGACCCCTGTGGAGCAGAGCTTGATTCTAACATACAAGGGTCACCATGGGTGGGAGTCAATGTGAATCGACACTTTTCCTAATAAGTATTTATTACATTTTTTAATAAGAAGAAAGTAGCATTTTTTTAAAATCCTCTCATTTATTTGTCTGTTTTAGGAACCATAAAAATCAGTCCATAATTGTAAGCGGGGAGTCGGGTGCTGGGAAGACAGTGTCCGCACGCTATGCCATGAGGTACTTCGCCACCGTCAGCAAGTCGAGCAGTAATGCTCACGTGGAGGACAAGGTGCTGGCATCCAACCCCATAACTGAGGTGAGCAGGTCAGTGGGGAGCAGGCAGAAGCGGTTTGCCGTCATCATCTCTGACATACTCGAGCCCTCTGCAGCACTCACTGTGTCAGTTAAGGGTCTTTCTCTCTTGTGTTGTTCTCCCCCACCGCCTTTCCAAGCTTGCTGTCCCTCTCCAAGGAATAACCTTTCCTGACAACATGCCCAAAGTATGCGAGACAGAGCTTTGCCATCCCTGCTTCTGAAGAGCACTCTGGCGGCACCTTCTCTGAACCATCATCTGTCTGTTCTTTTGGTCATCTATGGGATATTCAGTACTCTTCTCCAACAGCACAATTCAAAGGCATCAATTTTACAGAAGCCTATCAATGACTTATTCATTGCAAATACGTTTTATAAGAAACATAAACACAGGTTATACACATGGATTTCACCTGATGGTATGCATAGGAATCAGATCGATTGCATCTGCGGAAACACCTCTGGAGAAGCTCAGTATTAG
>NW_006399975.1:437630-438129 GCF_000299155.1 Elephantulus edwardii | reverse complement strand
GAACAGCACATCAGCAGAGAACTGCAGGAAGTCCAGACTGGGTTTAGAAGGGGTCGTGGTACTAGGGATATTGTAGCTGATGGTAGATGGATCTTAGCTGAAAACAGGAAATACCAGAAGAATGTCTATCTGTGTTTCATTAATTATGCAAAGGCGTTTGACTGTGTGGATCATAACAAACTGTGGCTGACTAAGAAGAATGGGAATCCCAGAACATTTAATCGTGCTAATGCGAAACCTATACTTGGACCAAGAGGCAGTCATTAGAACAGAGCAAGATAATACCGCATGGTTCAAAATTGGGAAGGGTGTACACCAGGGATGTGTCCTGTCTCCATACCTTTTCAACCTGTATGCAGAGCAGATTATCTGAGAAGCTGGGTTCTATGAGGAGAAGTGTAGCATCAGGATTGGTGGAAGATCTATTAACAATCTGCGTTATGCAGATGACACAACCCTCCTTGCCGAAACTGAGGAGGACCTCATGCACTTGCTGCAG
>NW_006399975.1:418226-437530 GCF_000299155.1 Elephantulus edwardii | reverse complement strand
TAATTGGGATGGGTGTGTCAGAGGCCATGCGATTGGCGCAGGATAGAGCAGGGTTTAGGGCTGTTGTACATAGGGTCGCTATGAGTCGCAAACGACTCGACGGCACATAACAACAACAACATTTAAAAATTAATAGAAACATAAATCATAGCCCATGACAATAGAACAGGCGTCCACTTCAATTCCCAGTGCATAATCCTGTTTGATTGTCATTTTAGAACTTCTGTCTTCCATGAGAGTGTGTGCTCTGTAAAGGTAGGGACTATGTTGGTTTGGTTTTCCTTTGCCTGCCTAGCACCTTCCCAGGTCCTCATGTGGAACTCAGTAAATAGGTGCTGACTGAGAGCATGATGACTCAGGTAGGAAGTGTGCAGAAGGGAACCCAGTTCTAGATGGAGGGTCCTCAGGAAAGGGTGTGGGAAAGGGATGGTTGTTGGGGAAAAGGAAATGGAATTTAAGAAATATTATGAAGTAATCATGAAGTGTCATGAAAAATCATACCCACAGGATGAGAGGGTTGAGAGGGAAGAGATTTTTTTGTTTGTTTGAATGGAGAGGTTCAGTACGAAGTAAAGGTAGAAGTGAAGATTAAAGTAAGGATACACACTTTTAGTTGAGCATCTGTAATATTTTTTTAAATTATTATTAAATTTTATTAGTTTTAGTGAACATTTACAGAGATTTTGGGTTTTCACTCATTCATTGTTGCACTGTTTTCTCTACCCTCCTCCCCAGTTTGTTCTTCTTCCCCCCCCCCCACCAAATGTCAGTTTTAATTGTCCAATTGCCACAGTGCTTGTCGAAGCCAGTTCTGATTAATCTTCTTTGTCAGTATGTCCTTTGTCATTCCCTATCTCTCCTCCCTGAGAGAGACTTCACCCTGATTCATAAGGAAAGGGGGAGGGCATATTCTCTTAGCTACTTCCTGCTGAAAAGGGATGCTGTAGGTTTCAGGGTGAAGATCTTCTCTCATTACTCTAAAGGGCCCCTTTGGCAGTAGGAAACACATAGACTATTATGGAGATTGATTTTGGAATTTAGATGCACTGTTATTAATTGTGCTTAGCCGTACATGTTCATATCCTTGAAGATGTATCATGGAAGAGCATCTATAATATTTAAAACATGGATGATGTAAATAACTTTATATTCTCTCATTTAGTCCTCTCAACTCTGTAAGATGTATTGTTCCATATTTAAAATAGAGAAGTTGAGACTTGGAAGATAAAATAACTTGTCCAGCATCACATATGTAGCAAAATAGGAATTCAAGACTGAGAAACATCAGCACCTGTGCTTTTTCTGGTCTCAGTGTCTTCCCATGAGTCTGAAGAGAGCCCTGACCACAGGTTGAAACATGGCCTGTTCCCTCTGAGTGTGGGTTCTCCCTCCACTTCTCCACAGCCCCTAAGGTCATACCCCAGCATGCAGGATCAAATTTTACTAAAAACAACTCTAATAATTATTTTTAAAAATTTCAAAGTTCCTTCAGGAGAGCTACTGTTTTGCAGGCTGTGGGAAATGCCAAGACGACACGAAATGACAACAGTAGTCGGTTTGGAAAATACACAGAAATCAGTTTTGATAAGAGAAATCAAATTATAGGAGCCAACATGAGAACATACCTGCTGGAGAAATCCCGAGTTGTCTTTCAAGTAAGGATACAAATATTAATAACATTTCTGTCTTCCTGACTTTAGAACTGTTTTATTTGTATACATATTTTCAGACAGTCTTCATTTTCCTTTGGCTTGAAAAAATAGTTTTTCTGTACTTCATATCAGTATTCATGGTGGTTAAGTACAAAGGAAAGTGGATAGCACTTTGGTCAAAGCATTCGTTTGCTAACCAAATGATTGGCGCTTCAAACCCACTAACTGGAGAGAAATGAGGCAGTCTGTTTCAATTTATATCTACAGCATTGAAAACCCGCTGGACAGTTCTACTCTGTCATGCAGTGTTGCTGTGAGTTGAACTCAACTCAATGGCAGTGGATTTGGTTTTTGTTTTGGTGGTATAGGGTTTAAAAAAATCAGCTACTAAGCAAAAGGTCAGTGGTTCAAACTCCCTAGTTGCTCCATAGAACGAAGACTCAGTCAACTCCTGTACAGCTTTAGAAACTCAATGGGTGATTCAACTCTGTCCTACAAGGGAGCTCTGGTGGCTTAGTGATAAGGAGTTATTCTGCCAACCCAAAGGCACATGGTTCAAAACCACCAGCTGCTCCACAGAAGATGGACAGTCTCCTGTGCAATTTGCTGTCTCTGAAAACTCACTACAGGATCAGCTATGAGTGGATTCCACCTCAAAGATACACAAGAACAAGAACAGCTCTGTTCTACAGGCTCACTATGTGTCTGAATTAGTGGTAGTGCATTTTCTTTTTCATTTACAGTTCAAGGTTTTTTGTCCTTGTTCATGAAAAAAATGATGGATACAGTATCAGAGAAGTTATATGATTAAGAGAAAAGAATTATGACTTCTTCATTTTGGACCCTAAAAAAATCCCCCAAATCAAGCACGCCTTGTTGCAAGCACGCTTTGACTGCTAACCAAAAGTTTGGTGGTTTGAGTCCACCCAGAGGTGCCTTGGAAGAATAGCCTGGAAATCTACTTTCAAAAAATATCAGCCATTTAAAATTGTATGGAGCACAGTTCTCTTCTAATATGTGGGGTCACCATGAGTTAGAATTACCTTCATGACAACTGCTTTTTGTTCTTATAGTTTAAAAACTCTCATAGTTTTGGATTTGGGCTTTTTTCCCCCTAGAAAGCAACAACAACTGTTTGCAACAGATGAAGCTGTTAGACTGGATTTCCTGTCAGAAAAGGATAGGATTAGAGCAAGTGAGGTGGAGTTTAAAGAAAGGCTTTTCTGTTAGTAAAATGGAGATAATTCTGCTTTGGGCCCAGTAAGAGAGCAATAGTAAGCCTGGTACTGCCAAGAGTTCCTTAAAAATGCCAGTTCCCTTTATTCCTCATTGCCATTGACCCTCATAGCTGACCCTCCACAGGTTTTCACTAGAAATCGCACCAAAGAACAATGTCCATTTTTCTCCCTTGGAGCTGTAGTGGATTTGCACCACCAGAGAGGCACCACCTTTAAGTTTGGCAGTAAAATTCTCTGCCTATTAGGCCACTGGAGCTCTCTTAATGTTTCAAGTAGTGTGACTTCATTAAGGAGCCCTGATGTTACAGGGGTTAAAGCACTTGACCACAAACCAGAAGGTCTGTGGTTTGAACCTACCAGCTGCTCTACAAGAGAAGGGTGAGGCAGTTTTCTGCTGTAAAGCTCTACAGCCATGGAAACTATGGGACAGTTGAACTGTGTGCTGTGGAGCTGCTCTGAATGAGAATTGGTGAGTGTGGGTAGCACAGTGATTGTGCTCAGCTGTTAACCAAACCCACCAGAAACTCTGCACGAGAAAGAGGAGTCTATTTTCATAAAGATTTCAGCTTGGAAACCCAACAGGGCAATTTTACTCTGTCCCATAGGACCACCAAGTCAGAATCAACTTGATATAGGACCCCAAAATAAAACAACAATGAATCAGTTATTGCCATTTTGTAGAATATATTCATTTCATGGTACTTCCTCTGGGGTTATTAACTTAAAAGACTATCCTGGGCCACCCGGTTCCCAGCAAGAGGAAGGCCTGGCCCAGAGGAGCAGGTTGACCACAGCCTTACTGACCACAGTAAAAATGCAGCTCATTTTCAATGTCCCTATCAGCACTATTACTTTAGATTTGGGACCCAGGGCCTCTACTTGAAACCCAACATTTTCACGGAGAGTTGATAAAATTTTCAAGATTTTTCTTTATTTTGCAGTCAGAAAATGAACGCAATTACCACATTTTCTACCAGCTTTGTGCATCCGCCCAGCAGCCGGAATTTAAACATCTTAAACTGGGTACGTGATGAATGATGTGCAGAAGGAGGGACTCTCTTCTGTGACAGTTAAAGCCCTAATAGAGTGGCAGCATTTTCCAGCAGTATTTTTGTTAGATGTATCTAACTAAGGGAATGTGTTTGTGTTAGGACAGGGGCGGGGGTCAGGGCCAGCAGGACAAATCCAGGGACACAGGAATTCCTTCAGCCCCAGGTTCCTTTTCTTTTTTAAAAAAATTTTTTAATTTTTCATTAAAATTTTTGAAATTTTAATGAAAGTTTATAGAGACTTTAGATTTCCATTCATTCATTGTTGCACATTTTCCTCCCTGCCCACCTATCCCCCCAGTTTTTCTCTTTGAAAAGTAAAAAAAAAAACAAACCCAACAAACCAAAACTTTCATTATTATCAATCTCCCCTTCAGTCTACTCCCCCATGCAGCTCTCATTTCTTTTCAAAGCTCATTGTCAATAGTGAATCTTCAGCTACCTAACAAGATCTCTTGAAAACAAAAACAAAAAAGGGCCACAAACTCAACTTGTAATATGAGTGGAAGTTTGCAAAGGAAATTAGTTTTCCATTCAACAATTTTATACACCTTTTGTTTTGTGACGTGTGTCACGGTCCTCCCAATGTAACAGCATTTCCCCCACTTCTGCCTGGGTTCCCTGCAGCCATCTATCATTCTTTCCTGCTCCTTTCTGTCTTCTGAGATTTGTTCTTGCACAAATGCTGCCCCTTGGGTCTCGTGTGGTTGGTTGATCTGAGGAGCACATTGTTCTGTGTTGTTATGACCGACTTATACGTCTGTCCATTATCTGATCACAGGGGTGGGCTCAGTTCCAGGCATGAAGGGTGTCTGATGGCCACTGTCTCAGGAGCTTCTTTCGGAATAGCAAGTCTGCTCTTTTTTTTTTATGATTTTGAAATTTTGTTCTAGTCTTTTCCTCCCTCTCTTGACACCTGAAATGACAAAATATTCACATCCCTTTTGGTCTGAAATCTCCTTGGATGGAAGTTTCTCTAACGTGGATGAAATATTTAATATACTTTTGATGATGACAAATTACATAAAACAAAATATTTGCCATTTCAACAATATTTACAGTACAGTTCAGTGGCATTAATTATATTCATTATGTCCTGTAATTATCATCATTGTTTATTTGTAATGAATATTTGGTCATTACTCTTAACAAAAACACATAACCCCATAGGCAATCCTCTTCACCCATTTTGTCCACCTATCCACCCTTGGTAACCACTAACACACTTTGTTCTCTATGGGTTAGCCTATTCTGGATAGACCATTAAGTAGGCTGATAAAATAATTATCCTTTGTATCTGACTTATTTCACTCAGCATAATGTCTCCAAGGTTTGTCCCCTTATCTTCTTAAGTAGATTATCTCTATCATAATTTGCACTTCCTTCATGATTCAGAGTCGTAATTATTTGTAATAATAATGAATTATGCGTTAGAGACAGTTAGGGCACAGAACTGTTTGCCTGTAGCGTAAAAGGCTAGGTTCCCATTATCATATTAGCGCTTCAGTCTTGGGCGTTAATGCTGCGTTGGTGGAAGATTCTTCTTAGAGGCAACTACCAGCCAGTATGATGGAGTTGAAGGCACTCACTCCAGAATCTTGGAGAATTGCTTGGACTCTTTGAATTTAAGTTCCTTTGAAACTCAAATGACAATACTGCATGCCTTATCTGTTAAGCAAGATGTGAATGTGAGTGGAGAGGCCTTTCTGATGGCTCACCTGCTGTGCAAGTGTTAGGTGGACATGCAGTTGTTAACTTGATTGTAGTGATGATTACACACATGCCCAAATCCATCCAGTTGTATATCTTAAATGTCTACCCTTGTGTGTGTACTCAGTATCCCTAAGTAAAAGGTATAAAAAAAATTAGATATTAAAAGGGGTAGTGGGAAAACTGGATAGATTGTGTACACTGCATTGTGAAACAGATGAGGGAGTGAATAATTTAAAAGCGATATATGATAGGGTATTATAGTTATCACAAGAGTCCACAATTAAGGTTGCATAGTGTAATGTACTTGGGGCGGTGGGAGGATGCAGGGAGGGAGTGTTTCTTTTACTTTTGAAAGAGAGGAGTGAACTGGGCTGGGGAGGGCGTGGTAGGGCTGGGCGGGGAGAGAAGTGCAGCAATGAATAAATGGAAATCCAAAATCTCTGTAAATGTTCATTAAAATTATTTTTTTTAAAAAGTGGGTAGTGGGGAGGTACTGAGTTTCTGTTACAGGGTAATGAAAACATTTAAAGTTGACAGTAGTGATAGTTGGACAATGTGGGGAATGTAATTAATGTCACCAAATTGTGCCCATAAAGAGGGTTGAATAGCAAATGCTTCAGTGCTTTGTTGTTGAAGGCTGTTTGCCAAAGAAGATGTTCAAATGGCCAACAAACATAAAAGAAATGCTCAAGATCATTAGCTAGTAGAGAGATAGAAATCAAAACAGCAACCGGATATCATCTCTTTTTCAGCAACAATAGTAAAACCTATTAAGACAGCCAACAACAAATGCTGGTGAGCATGTGGAGAGTGCAATTCTCATACACTGCTAGTCAGAATAGAAAATGATACAAACACTGTGGAAAGCAGTTGGTGCTTGCTTTCATGCTATTTAATTGGTAATCCTAACACCTTCTGATCTCGCCATCCCCCTACTAGGTATATAGATCCCAATGAAATAAGAACTGCAACACAAACTGATATATTCACATCCATGTTTATTGCAGCATTATTTACAATAGTGAAGAAATAGAAACAATTGAAGTGCCATTAACGGATGAATGGCTAAAGAAACTTTAGTGAATTCACACAATGGCATGATAATGCACCACTAAAGACAATAAAGAATTCACAGAGTGTTATATGACATGGTTGCATCTAGAAGACATTATGTTGTGCCAAATAAATCAGTTACAAAAGGTTTAGTAGTTTAAGAATGCTTATACAAAGATAAGATAAAAATGTACACACAGAATTAATTTTGGATGATTACCAAGAATGGGAAGGAAGAGAGAAGATAGTAAAAATTAAGAAATAGATGAGTTGGGTGAAGGAAAAGGCCAATGTACAATAAAGGTAAATCAGACATTATAATTCATTTTATTAATCAATTATGAAAGGGAGGAAGACCTTCAACTGGACGGATTGACACAATGACTGCAGCAATGAGCCTGAGTGGTCATAGACTGTGAGGCTGGCACAGGATAGGGCAAGGTTCAGGTCTGTTGTTCATAAGGTTGGTATACTCAGCTCACCTTGATGACACCACACAACAACAACCTTGACAAGTGGGGAAAAAGCAATCACTAGAACAGCATTTGTAAAAAAAAGAATGAGTGTATTTTACTACTCTGTAAGCTCACTGAAGCAGCAGTGTGGGGCTTCCAGACAGCTAATGCCACACAAACGTGAGTCTTAAGGTGGTTGCCCTAGTGAGTCACTTGGAAGCAGGAGCGGCATCCACTTCCTAAACAACTTGCCTCCGGAAACTCTATGAACTTTGAAAACTGTTGATAGTTGTAGAGGGGTTTCAGGCCTTTTGTTCATAGGGTCACTATGAGTCCTACTCAACTTGAAGGCAATAACAATTGATATTATAAAACAGGAGGTGTATAAGTGATTAAATGAAAAATAATTCTTTGTAAAATTTGACTTAAAAAAATTCAAAAGTAAAACAATAAAAAAGACATTTCATTGCAATACATGTTGTTGTTGTTGTTATGTGCCATCGAGTTGCTTGTGACTCATAGCAACCCCATATACTATAACCCTGAAACCTGCTCTATCCTGTGCTAATTTTACTGTCTCTGACCCACCTACCCTCATTACCCCAGTCACTGAATCAATCCATCCTATCAATGATCTTCCTCTCTTTCGCTGTTCCTCTACCCTTCCAAGCGTGATGTCCCTCTCCAAGGACTGGTCCCTCCTTGCAACATGTCCAAAGTAAGTCAGATGAAGCATCTTCCAGTTTAAAAAATTATGAAGAAAAAAGGATTTTATATATATATATATATCACAGTAAATTTATTTTTGTTTATAGGAACAAAACAACAAACTTTGAATTTAAACAGTCCTGTGTTTACATTCTTGCTGTACAGCTGTGAGAACTTGAGCAAGCCACTTCACTTTTTCTAAACCTTGACTTCTGTGTTTGTAATGGAGAATTATGAGAAATAATTGAGATAAATGTAAAGTGCTTAACACAGTAGAATGTGTTAACTTCTTTTCTTGCTTCTGATAAACACATATATCCTGACTTCTGAGTCACGGCATGTTGTTACTGTGTGCTTTCGAGTCAACCATGACTCATAGTGACCCTCTGCACAGTAGCTCTGAACCCTGCTCTATCCTGGACCAATCTCACAGTCTCTGACACAGCTATCCTCATTACCCCAGTTACTGTGTCGATCTATCTCATCGAGGGTCTTCCTCTCCTGTGCTGTCCCCTCCACCCTTCTAAGCGTGATGACACAGAGAATTTTATTTCTTATTTCAGGGAGTGCAGAAGAATTTAATTACACAAGAATGGGAGGCAGTACTGTCATTGAGGGTGTGAATGACAGAGCTGACATGGTTGAGACTCGTAAGACCTTCACACTACTGGGTAAGTAAGTGAAAATATCCTCTGAAGATCTGGTCAATAGCTCTTAAAAAAGAGAGGCAAATGAAGTCTCCAGAATTATTCCAATGTATTCTGATGACTCCTAATACACTCTAAATTAAGGATCTGGTCAGACCTTACACAAAGTAGCCAAGACTGCTTTTCCCGTAAGGAAGATGTGGGCTGTGAATACTGTTGGGTACCTGTGAGCTTGACTGGACTGACTACATAGAGGACTTGTGAAAGAAGAGGCCCAGTTCACATCAGAAATCTAACATTGATCCTATTTGGTCTTCAGAGACATCTCTGAAGCTTGGCCCAGGATAGAGGCAGAGTTCAGAGCTACTTTGCATAGGGTCACTATGAGTTGTGGTTGACTCGAAAGCACATAACAACAATATATTGTGCTATATTATCCTTATAATGATAATAAAATAGTGGACAACAACTGCAATATGGAGCTTAGGAGTCCCTTGTTAGCACAAGAAGTTAAGCACAGATCTACTAACTGAAATATCAGCAGTTCAAACCCATCCAAGGTGCTTAAGAACAGGTGAAAATGCTGTGAAGCACCTTTCTAGTCTTATTTGTGGTGGAATCCCCATGAATTATAACTAACTCTGTAGCAACTGGTTTTAAGGGTTTTTTTTTGTTATTGTTGTTTTGAATTTTATTAATTTTAATGAACATTTACAGAGATTTTGGATTTCCATTCATTCATTGTTGCACTATTTTCTCTACCCCCTCTCTTTTTTCCCCCCTTGAAAGTCTGTTTTAATTGTCCCATTGCCACAATGCTTGTCAAAACCAGTTATGATTAATTTCCTTTGTCAGTGTGTCCTTTGTCATTCCCTATCATTCCTCCCTGAGAGAGATTTCACCTGATTCATAAGGAAAAGGGGACAGCATATTCTCTTTAAGTTTTTCTGAGGAGCTTTCTATGGGTCAGGTACCATCCTAAGCACTTTTTATCCATATTAACTCACTGAAGCCATACAGGCTCTCAACAAGGTTGTTGTTATGAGCTGTCAATTGTGACTCATAGTGACCCAGGGAGCACAAGATCTGACCCTGCCCTATCTTGTGCCATCCTCACTTTCTCTACTATACTTGAGCCCATTGTTACAGTCACTCTGTCAGTCCAGCTCATTGAAGATAATCTTCTACTACATTTATCCTGATAGTTTCCCTTATTGTACAGTAGGGAAACGAGGGCACAGAGAGCAGGCATGATTTACTTAAGGTCATGTGGGAAGAACCGAGCAAAACCCAAAGTTTCACCCATATACCTTGAAACATTTGGATTTTCTAAAGAGGCTAAGTTCCTCTGTCACTTGGATGCTGACAACAGTGAAGCGGGGACAACTTGTGGAAGACACTCTGTTTTTCTCAATCTTCCATAACTAACTTTTCTCACATGAAGTTCATGCAAGATTGTCTACCAACTAGAAATTGATAAGAATTGTCATGCGTCTTCTAATTGTTTATCATATATTTCATCCATTGCTCTTTGCCATTTAACTTTGGTCATGACCTTGATCTCTGATGAGAAAGAACACACAGGGTACAGCCACCAATCTGGACTTTGTCTGAAGAAACTTGGCCATTGTGCTTTTCATTGAAATCTAACTGACGTCAGCGTTGCTCTTGCATGGCTTTGTTTCAGTAAAGATTGTTACTTAATTGATGACTCATATTCTTCCTTTCATATCATTGCTATGATGCTGGATTTTTGTTCTTGTTAGGTGTTTCCTGATCATTCTTGGAAGACAGGAAATAGTTAAATGGTTCAGTTATAGATCACAAAGATTTGATGAGAAAGTCAGAAGAGACATTTCCAAATATTGCATTGATTTTCCTGATCACATACCATTTATCAAGTTGGTAGTCTTTGGCATGTTAGAATCAACTAACTCTTGTTGTTGTTATGTGCCATTGAGTCACCTGAAATCCATAGCCACATTATGTACAGCAGCTCTGAACCCTGCCCTGTCCTGAGCCTGTCTCACTAATTTTGACACATCAACCTCCATTGTCCCAGTCACTGTATCAATCCATCTCACCTAGGGTTTTCCTCTCCTTTGCTGTCCCTCTACCCTTCCAAGCATGCCATCCTTCTCCAAGGACTGGTCTCTTCTGACCACATGCCCAAAGTATGTGAGATGGAGCTTCAAAATCCTAGGCTCCAAGGAGAAACTTGCTTTCACCCTCTCCAAAACAGACCATTTTGTTCTCTTGGTGGTCCATGGTATGTTCAAGACTCTTCTCTAGCACCACAATTTGAAGGCATTGATTCTTCTTCTTTCATCTTTAGTCATTGTCCAACTCTCTGATGCATAGCTAGTAATTGCAAAGACTATGGCCTGGATTAAGCATACCTTAGTCTCTAGACTAACATCATTGCTTTTCAGTGCTCTGGAGAGGTCCCTGACAACAGATTTTCCTAACACAATTTGTCTTTTGATCTCCTGACTGCTGGTGTTAAGAGTGTTGATTGTGGAGCCAAGCAAACTACAAGTGTTTACAACCTCAATCTCTTCTCCATCTATCATGGTGCTGCCAATTGTCCCAGTGGTGAGAATCTTTGTCTTCTTGATGTTAAGCTTCAATCCATATTAAGGATTGCAGTCCTTGACCTTCTGCAGCAAGTGCTTCAGATCTTCTTCAGTTTCATCAAGCAAGGTTTTGTCCTTTGCATAATGTAGGTTATTGATGAGTCTACCTCCAATTTCAAATTGAAATGTTAGTGCCTTGACTCAGTGTGAACTGGAATCTTCCATCAAAATATTTTCAGACAAATTCTGTGTATTATTCAAAGTAGAGAAATGTTTTGGAATTATTTAAGAATATGACAGAGCTGCTATTGAAATATTTAAATTACTTCAAGCATGAAGCACTGGATTACCGCATTTTATTGATATTTAAAGCTAAAACAGTACATCAGCCGAGAGGCCATGCACCAGGGACATCATTGTTGATGTCAGGTGGATCTTGCCTGAATGCAGAGAATACCAGAAGGACATCTGTTTGTGTTTTATTAACTATGCAAAGGCATTGACTCTATGGATCATAGCAAATTTTGAAGAGTAGAAATCCTAGAACCCTTAATAATGTTCATGAGGAACCTATACTTAAAGCAAGAAACTGTTTTCCAGGCAAGGCAACATAATATGGCATGGTTTAAAATCAAGAAAAGTGTGTATGGTACCACCACTCTGGAAGACAGTGTGGTGTTTCCTAAAAAAAGTTGAACATAGAAACTCCATATGACCCAGCTATTCCACTACTAGGAATATACACCAAGGAAATTAAAACTGAGACACAAACAAAGATTTGTAAACCAATATTCATAGCAGCATTATTCACCATCACAAGAACATGGAAAACAGCCCAAATGTCCTACCACAAATTAATGGATTGAGAAATTGTGGTATACAATGGAATACTATGCAGCACTGAGAAGCAATGATTTTGAATAATACTATATAACTTGGGAGAGGCTGGAGAGCATTATGCTGAGTGAACTAACACAGTCTCATAAGGGCAAATAATACTACATAAGACCATTATTGTAAAAAATTAAAGGAGAGCTTGTAAAACATGTACAGAAACTCAAGAGGGGGAGGGAAATATGGATGAGGGAGGATATGTAGGAGTGAAACCACAGGGCTCTACAGTTCGGTGGGTGGAGGGAGAGGGGGAAGCAAATGGGAACAATCTGGAAGAGAAGACAGGATAATAATGGGCAAGTTCCAATCATAATTCATTTTCTAAAACAATGCATGAGAATGATTATATGAAACACAATGTGAATGAACACTAGTGTGAAACACAATGTATATAAACTTTCTAAGTAAACTAATTTTTTTAAAAAAGTAAAATAGAATGTACATGTATAATTGTTTGAAACAGTATAAATGAAAGAGTGTATAAAATGAAACATAAAGGAATTATTATATGGAAACTAAGAGAAAAAAATTTTTAAAAATCAACAGAAAAGTGTACAGTAGGACGATATCATTCTCCATACCTATTCAATCTGTATGCCAAGGAAATAATTTGAGATGTTGGACTTTATGAAGAAGAATGTGGCATCAGGATCAGAGGAAGATTCATCAACAACCTGTTATGTAGATGGCACAATCATGTTTGCTGAAAGTGAGGAGGACTTGAAGTGCTTGCCGTAGAAGATCAAAGGTTATAGCCTTCACTATGGATTACATCTCAATATCAAGAAAACAAAACCACTGGGCCAATAGGCAACGTCATGACAGATGGAGAAAAGATTGACGTTGTCAACAATTTCACCTTAGTTGGATACACAATCAACACTCTTACTATCAGCAGACAAGAAATTAAAAGGCATGTTGGGTAAATCTGTTATCAAGGACCTTTCCAAAGTGTAAGTTTAAGGTATATTTGATTCAAGCCATGGTCTTTTTTAACTACTTGTTATATATCTGAAACTTGGACAATGAATAAAGAAGACAGAAGATCTCTGTGTTTGAGTTGTGGTATTGGAAGAGTATGGAATATCACCCAGGGGACTGCAGAAAGAACAAACAACAATGGAGGAAGTGCCAGGGTGCTGCTGGAAGCAAGGATGGGAAAGCTCTGGGGGATATTTTGGGCATATTATTAGGGAGGGCCAGTCCTTGGAACTTTGGAGGGTCAGCAAAAAAGAGGAAGACGCTAAGTGAGATGGACTGCCACAGTAACTGTAACAATGGGTTTAAGCGTTTCAGAGTTAATAAGGATGGAGCAGGGTTCAGATCTAAGGTTCATAGCATTCATGAGTCAACTTGATGGCACCTAACAACAGCAACAACAACATGACATTTTCTTTGGGAGTTGCACTGCCAACCCAAAGGCCCTACTTCTGAAGGGATTAAAATCCAACAGCTGCTCCTAAGGAGAAAAATAGGCAGTCTCCTCCCATTAAGATTTACAGTTTCAAACAGTTCAGAATAAGAGGTGCACTGCAAAGTGGACTGGAAGAGTGGGAAGGGTGGGGGAGTAAGGGAATTGGGCAAAATGAATATTTTTTTTAAAAAAAGAACGTGAACAAGAAGGGGAAGGGAGAAGGAGGAAAATGACAACAATTAATGAATGAAAATGCAACTTTTCTGTAAACATTTGTTAAAATCACTATAGGAAAAAAAACAAAAAAATTAAAAATAAATATTTATCATTTCATAAACCTAGTGGAGCCTCACTGTATCTGAACATGAACTGACTCATTCAATGACAATGAGTTTGAGGTTGTTTTGAGTGGCTCCCTGGTGACATAATGCTTTATGAGTTGAGATACTAAATAAAAAAGGTAGTGCTTCGAATCCACAGACTATGACTTGGAGAAAGATAAATGGTCTTGTCCTGTAAAGACTTGAAAACTTGATAAAAGGTTGTCATGAGTAGAAACCAGCTTGATGGCAGTCAGCTTGGTGGATTTCTTTGGGTTTTGGGGTGATGCAAACAGTTGAGCACGTTGGCTGAAAAGTTGTAGTCCAGGATAGTGTCAGTTTTTAAGTATAACTTGTGAGTGTAATTAACATTTCATCTTCTGATGAAATTAGCATGTGGATTGGCATTTCTATTAGAAGTGCATTGTTATGTCCATTGATATAAATGTTGCCATTTCTTAGTTCATTGAATAGAAATATTAGTAACATTGGATAGAGATGTTGGTAATATTAGTATTTGTATTAGAAGAATGACTCGAGGATCCTCAAAAGACAGGTCTGGTGTCTGCTTCTAGTATGTCACAGCCTTGAAAATACTGTGGGGTATTTCTACTCTGCAGACCAGTGAGTCTCTTTGAGATAGAATGGAATAGATGGCTACTAATAACAAGTCCTTTTTCTTGGCGGGTTGAGAGGAGTTACCAGTCGATTCTGGGCCATCTCAGCAGGGTATGTAGACCAAGGGACACAGGTATTGACATCAGTGAGCATCCCTGCCCACCCACCACCCAGCTGTGTCTCTAGGCTCCTTGACTCACAGCAATTTCATTGACACCACACCAATTACCCACCACACAGAGACTGGGGTCCTCACCTCACAAAGCCCTGCTCATAGCAGGTGAATCTTATGTTTTGATTTACAGGGTTTTACACAAAGTCCTTCCCAGCAGCTGGTTTGGCTCCTTTTCAGTTCCCTGACATGTGCTCATCCTCACATAATGTCAGACTATTTTATTTCTTCCTAATTCATAGTCCACCTACACTAATCAGGGTCCCAGTGGGAAACATCAAATTAGGGTAAGAGGAGGAAGGTTTATCTACAAAGGGATGATGTGGGTGGGTATGAGGAAGCTGTTTGGTGCAATGCAGGACTAGGGTAGCAGCGACAGAGCTATCCATTACTCCTCTGTCAAGCCCAGAAAAGGAAGGAGAGTTGGGTACAGAAGCCAACAGATGAGAAGCAGTGACCTCTGTCAGCTGGTCACATAGCCAGCCCTGGGAAACCGTAGTAAAAGAGACTGGAGCCAGAATGCATGAGAGCTGATTGACTTAATCTATTCAAGTCAGTCTCTGAGGCAGATCTGAAGGTCTGGAGGGACAGTTGGAATCCACCCAGTACCCACCTTAAAAGGGATTCAGGAGCTTGTAAGAAAACAAAATGAAACATTAAAAATAAAGAAAATATAGGGAATCCATGAGAGCTGATTCCCAAGGAAGCTGAAATGAAATGGTTACTTGTGAATATTAGTTTTTGGAAAGAGAAGACCTTCAACCATGTGAATTGACACAATGACTGCCATCATGGGCTCTAGTGTGTCAGCAGGTGTGAGGATGGCACAGGATAGGACAGGGTTCATATATGTTGTTCATAGGATCACTATGATTCCTATTTGACTCAATGACACCTAACAACAACAACCACCACCACCACAGAGCTAACTAGCAGCCACAACAAAATTGTGAAGCTAGTGGGATGTTGTCACCTTGTCTGAGTCTACAGCGGCTAGATTCAAGAGATTAACAGATGTGATTCTCCCAGGGACCACTTCGTGGGCACTCTTCCAGTTCTTTGCACCGTATCTTGAAACTATCCAGCTGTTCGTCTTCCCAGTAATTAAGTAAGAAAAGAAATACAGACATTTCTAACTTGGGAATGCTTTTGTTTTCAGGTTTCAAGGAGGATTTTCAGATGGATATTTTCAAGGTCTTGGCAGCCATCTTGCACCTGGGCAATGTGCAGATCACAGCAGTGGGCCACGAGAGATCTTCAGTTGATGTAAGATGTTTTCTGCATGCCAGCTCCTGTGTCTCGTCCTTTCTGTATTTGGAAACAGTAGGACTATCTCCTAGTCAACCTGCCTTTAGAGTTTTATGCGTCCTTTCTGTATTTGGAAACAGTAGGACTATCTCCTAGTCAACCTGCCTTTAGAGTTTTACGCTGCATTCAATCAGGTCTATTTAACTCAACAGTTTAATATAAATAAGAAATGAGAATTTGCTGGAAGAGTGATACTGCCTCTGCAAGGAATAGTTGTTATTGTTAAATACTGTTGAGTCCCCTGTGACTCATAGCACTCTGTGAATAGCAGATCTGAACCCTGCCTTATCCTGTGCCGTCCTCATCATCTCTGTCACACTTGACCTCATTGTTACAGTCACTGTGTCAATCCATCTTGTTGAGGGTCTTCCTCTCTTTCTCTGACGTTCCGCCTTTACAAGCATGATATCTTTTCCCCCTCCCAACAACATACCCAAAGTTTGTGAGATGAAGTTTCACCATCCTTTTCAGACCACCCTGGCTTTATTTTCTCCAGAACAGACCTGTTTTCTCTCTTGGGAGTCCATGGGATATTCAGGTAGAGGAGGCAGAAATCTATTTTAAAATTTTATTCAACAATATTTTTTTTTAAATTGAACACTTACAATGTACACTTCTTGGCTCTCTGGTACCGGCAGTGGGTATGTGATTTTTGGCTCAGTGAGTCAATTCTATTACCCTGTGACCAGTAAGTAATTCTCCTTCCTTGCTCTTTACCCTCGTGTGGAGATTCCCTCTCACCCCCTACTTAATGTCCAGTTTTCACAGAGTTTGAACATACCATGTGTGTCTGAAATAAATTTCATGCTATTGCTGGGTTGGGTAGAAGGTGTGGCTAGATAATGGGAAGGGGCAAGACTCTTTAAATTGCTTTCTCACCCATATTCTGACACTTTTAAAATGCAACCCCATGGATTGCCCAACTAGTTGCAGTGGTACGTGCAGATGAGCCTGCCCTGGAATGTCCCTGGCCTATATGGTGTCTATTCATATGGGGACACATCTTCTCTAACAAGTGACAAGAGCTCTTTGTCCACACTGTCTGTGAACAGTCTGGAGAACCATCTCCTTCTCATCTGCTGACCAGCGAGGACAGCTACCATGCTAGGGCTCAGGAGAGAAGCAAGAGGTACCATGTGTCCAAGTAAAGGCCCCCACCACAGCCCTTGCTCAATCAAGGGAACCCCACCAAATTCTAACAGTGATACCCAAGTACCTTTTGAACCAGGTAAACCTGACTACACAAGGTGGGACAAGATGGTATACGTCCTAACATGTGGCCTAGGCAGGACACAAAAGGGAAAAAATAGAGCATGGGGCTGTGTCCACATACACACAACAGGGGGAGATGTTTCAGTGGTTGTAGTCACCACTGATGTTCTTTGGCCACATTGAAATCCCTGACATGACAAGGCCCGCCTTGTACTCATTGCAACCATGGCCTGTGTGGACCAGGTACAGAAGAAATGACACTGCACCTTTACCTTCTTTACCCAGGGGCTCACTGTGTGTGGTGAGGCCCCCCAGTCTCTGGGGCGGATTGTGGGTTATGAAGCCTCCCACCCAGTCTCCAGGGCTGACTCTGAGTGGTGAGCCTCCCAACCCACCTCCAGTCTCCAGGACTGAGTCTTGAGTGGTGAGCCCCTCCTCACACCCCCAGACTCTGGAGCTGACTGAGTGTTGTAAGACCCTCCCCGTCTCCAGGGCTGACTGTGTGTGGTGAGGCTGCCCAGTCTCTGGGGCTGAGTCTGTTGTGAGTCCCCCTAGTCTCCAGGGCTGACTGTGTGCTCGGGGGTGCCCACCCCACTTTCTGGGGCTAACTTTGTGTTATGAGGCCCCCTCAGTCTCTGGGGCTGACTGTATGTGGTGAGGCCCCCCAGTCTCCAGGGCTAACTCTGTGTTATGAAGTCCCCCTCCCCCCAGCCTCTGGGGCTGACTGTGTGTTGTGAGGCCCCCCCTAGTCTCCGGGGCTGACTGTGTGTTGTGAAGCCTCTTGGTCTCCAGGGCTGACTGTGTTTTGTGAGGCCCCCCTAGTCTCCAGGGCTGACTGTGTGTTGTGAGGCCCCCCAGTCTCTGGGGTTGACTCTATGTGGTGAGGACCCCCACTTCCCAGCCCTCAGAGGCCCCGTCCTGGTGGAGCAGCATTGGTCTGGGTGTTCTGGCAGCCCTGACAGGACTTGTGCTTGTTTTTGAAGGAGGCCGACAGTCACCTCAAGGTGTTCTGTGAGCTCCTGGACCTAGCGGTGGGCCAGGTGTCTCAGTGGCTGTGCAATCGCAAGATCATCACGACCTCTGAGACGGTGGTGAAGCCCATGACCAGGGCCCAGGCTGTCAACGCCAGGGACGCGCTGGCCAAGAAGATCTACGCCCACCTGTTCGACTTCATTGTGGAGAAAATTAACCAAGCATTGCAGTTTTCAGGCAAGCAGCACACTTTTATTGGTGTTTTGGACATTTATGGGTAAGATATTCTTCAGTGAGCTTTATTTCCTCATTTAAAAGTTGAATGCTCTTGTTTATAGATCATTTCATCCCAGTTCCTCTTTTTGGTGTGATTAAAGAGCTAATGTTCTCTAATTTTGCATGTGTAGACGTTAAGGACAATCTCAAAGATTACAATGTTTGATTTAGGGTGCACGAAATAAATTCTAAATGAAAGCAACTCTGCCAGTTACCATCTTGCATGGTTTCTGTGCTCTTTCTTACTCTTTAAAATCCCAAGACAGACCTATTGTCCCTTCAACTCCAACTTATAGTGACTGAGTAAGATAGACTAGAACTGCCCCATCGTTTCCAAGGCTCTTCACTGAAACAGACTGCAGGATCTTTCACTCTCAGCACAGCTGGTGTTTGAAGTGCTAGCCTTTTACCAGTGGCATTAGCAGTGAAGGGCTTCATCACTGTCCACCAGGGCTCCTTCCTTAATCGTTAAGGAACCTTAAAGTTATCCCCATTTTAAAGATTGAAATAGAACATAGAAAGATCCAGCAGCTTGCCTAGGATTGCTCTGCATGTGAGAGACCCTGGGGTGTGTGCAGTCGCCTACCCTCCAGAAGTGCTCACTCACCTCTGTTCCCTCATAAAGGCATCGAGATGCAAAGAACCAGCTGATGGGTAGACACAGCTTTTCCATTTCATGGAGTAACCTGCAGTCACAGCTGCCATGGCATTCGTCCAAGCTCATACAGCTCAAATTCATGCCTTTGATCCACCAGCAGCCTCCTCATTCATAAATCCTGTTCTTTTCTTGGGTAATACCCATTGCTATCAAGTTTATTTCAATTCTTAGTGAACTTCTGCTGAGAATCCAAGTCAATAAATCTTTGCAGGAGGATACTGGCCATCCTTCTCCCAAAGAGTAGCTGGTGGATTCTAACTATCAACCTTTAGGGTGTTGTTGTTGTTGTTGTTATGTGCCGTCAAGTCACCTGCGACTCATAGCAACCCTATGTACAACAGCCCTAAACTCCGCTCTGTCCTGTGCCAA
>NW_006399975.1:390085-416660 GCF_000299155.1 Elephantulus edwardii | reverse complement strand
AGTTCGGCCCTTTTGATTTTCCGACTCCAACTCCTTGCACATTTCATTGTAATATTTTGCTATGTCATCCCGTGCTGCCTTTTGAAATATTCTATTCAACTCTTTAATATCTTGAATTCTTCCCTGTGCTTTGGCACCTTCAGGGTAAAAACACCATTTATTTCATGCTATATTACACCAAAAATGTAGCTGTTGTTGTTAAGTGCCTCTGAGTTGAGTACAACTCATAGTAACCCTATGAACAAAAGATCTGAACCCTGTTCTATAACTATCAATGTTTCTCTAGTGTTCATAGGGGTTTTTAAAGGTTTGTTATTTTAGAAATAGATAGCAATCCTGCTTCTAAGTCTGTCTTAATCTGGGAGGTCTACCACACTATGTCCACCATGGGTAACCATTATGGCATTTGACATACCAGTGGCACAGCATACAGTACCATAGCAACTCCAAGTTATTTCAATACATCAAACTGACAGACAAGTGCTGTACCACTTAGAACAATGTTCTCCCGAAATATAATTAACAGTGGCCCTTGGGCCCAGGTGACCTTTAGATACAAAAGCCCACACACCAGGTCCCGAATGATTTAAACAAGAGGCTTCCAGCCCACAGCTGATTGTTAACTGAAACCAGGTGACCAATCAGCCTATATTTGATTATTAACAAATAGGAGCCATGTACTTGTCCCAGCCCTTCTCCAAGAGCAGATAGTTCTAATCCTCCATGGGACAGAGTTCTCATATTTATTTATTTTTAAAATTTCTGTTATTCCCCTTCTTTGCCTGTTTTTGTTATAATGTGTTGTCAGGTTGGAACTGACTTGTGGCTGACCCACCAGCAGGCTTTCAGAGTCTTACATTGCACAGGAGGTGATTGTTCATTGCCGTCCTAAGGAATACTTGATGGATTCAAACCACTTACCTTTGTGTTGACAGCACAACTCCTTACCCACTAGGCCAGCAGAGTCCTCTATTCTTTTTCTAGTCCTGCTTTTCCAAATCGTGATCCCAGCTCATGTCCACTGATGATGTTTCTATAATGGTCTGAGTGAGTAGAAGCAGGCCATTATGGACAAGATGTGGGAGATTGCTACCACAAAGGCTATTGTTTGTTAATATCTGACCTCAAACCCCAGTCCCTCCCCCGAACCAGGCCTGGTTTCTCAGCTGAAACCCAGAATGACTGTCCAATGAAAGGCACTAAGATCAATTTACTGGAATTGGAGGAAGCAGCCTATCTCCCTTCCCATCCATAGGAGTAACCTCTTCTGCTCCTGGCTGGAGGAAGGAAAACAGGGATAGGTTGAACTTTGTACAGATGGAGAGAATCAGCTTTTCCCATAGCTGTGTAATGTGAAACGATGCCTCAGGGGAGTGTTTGTGTAGTTTAGATCCCAAGTTAATACATATGACTCCCAATTAACAGCATATGTCAACAGTTATAAAACAATAATAAGTTTCTGGGATAATCTAGTAAATTATTTACTTTGCCTTCTTCCCAAAAAGGACAAGAACAGCCAGTAAAAATAATTCAAGTAAACTTGTTATTAAGTAATAACCTTGGTTAACAATTGTCTCTTTCACTGTGGTGACAACACATGATTGTTATATTATTCACTATTCTTATTTTATATTTTAAAGTAACTTTAAAAATAATAGCTTTTTGTAGCTGCTGAGGCCACTGTGTTCAACCAGCACCTCAGGAGATCTGATTCTTTGGTTTGGAGGTTTAGGATCATCGTTCCATGGGGTGCCTGAGGTCATCAGCCTAACATGTATTTAGTGCTTCTATCCTTCCTCCTACTTCATTGTGTAGTTCCAGTTGTTTTTCCTTTAAAATCTATTTCTTTTGTTGTTGAGAATATCCGCAGAATTTACAATTTAGTGCCATTGATTACATTTTTCATTGAACAAGCATTCTCACCCTCCGTTTCTGAGTTGTTCCTCCATCAATAACAGAAAACCACTGCCCTCTAAGGTTCCTGTCTAATCTTGCCACTTGCTGCTGTCTGTTTGATGCCATATAGATCTTAAAAGAGCATAACGCTCAAGATGGCCTTTTCCCCCCTAGTTAAGCTAACTAATTCCTCAGTATTAAAATGGCATCAGGGGATTTTTTTTATTAAGGTTTAAATATTACTTTGGGGCAATAGTTTCAGGCATTTGTTTATCCATCCTCCATGACTCCAAAAAGTCTAGAACCTATGAGAATTTTAAATTCTGTTCTGCATTTCGGCCCCCTCTCCCCACTATTGAATAAGTTCTTTTCCAGAATCTCTGATCAAAATATTCCATAATGGTAGCTGAGCACTACCTAATTCTGGTTTTATAGTAAAAGAAGCAGTTCTTCATGGAGGCAGTTAGCCACACGGTCCGTATCTTCCTCCTAGTCCTCATTCTCCTTCCTCTGTTTGCTCCAGCTAAAAAGAGGCTCATTGTTGTGCCTTAAGGGCACTGGGTTAAGTAGTAAATGTTTGCCTTCAGCACTGTGCTCCTTCAAGAATTATTTATATGGGATCAAATTGAAAACAGCAACTAGAAAGGTTAGATAGGAACCTTAGGGGGCAGTGGCTTTACGTTAATGAGGGAGAAACAACTCAGATAAAGAGGGTAAGATTGAGTGCACAACTCAAAAAATGGCATCAAGGCCATTAATGGGTACAGTTGAAGCTGTTAAATTTGTGTCTGTTTTGCTGTGTATATTCTCAGCCACAATAAGAAAGTAAATAAAATTTAGGGAAAAAGTAGAACTGAGGTAAATAAATAAGGATAAGGAGCTTAGGTGGTGCAAAGCTTAAATGCTTAGCAGCTGATTAGAATGTTTGGTGATTATTCAAAACCACCAGCAGCAACATAGGGGAAAAACAAAACAAACCCAGAAGACCTGCTCCAGTAAAGATTACAGCCCTATGGGGCAGTTCTCTCCTGTAGACTTGCTGAGTTAGAGTCCATTTGCTAGCACACATCAGCTTTTTAAAGGATACATTATTTAATTCAGCCAACAAATATTTATGTTTCAGGTGCTGCATTTGGGTGTGGTTGGTGAACAAACGAGACATATGACCCCTGCCTTCTAGATAATTTAAATTATTGTGAGGAAAACAGGCTGAAACGCCAAAATTCCTGTGAATGAAGCCATCAGCGCTCTGTAAGCCTACTCCCCAGGCCTCTTTAGAGGACAGTTCACACCTTTCTTCTGCCTAGCAGGATGGCAGGGATCTCTCAGGATTAGAACAGTTAGCAACAAGAGCTTTGGAGCCATGAAAGCTGTGTTCAAATAACATTTCCTAGAAAACATTAAATAAAATTACGTTTCCTTTGCGTACACTTGCTGAAGGTGCTGTGGTGTCACAGTGAGCTACATGTTGTTCTCCTAACCAAAAGGTCAGTGGTTCAAATTCACCAGCTGTTCTAAGGGAAAGAAATGGACAGTCTCCTCACATAGACTTACAGCTTCAGAAACCCAGGAAGGGTCACTGTGAGTTGGAACTGACTGGACAGCAGTGGGTCTAGTTTGGGGGTTTTGTATGTATACCACTTATTGACCCCTTCTTCTCTGAGCCTCACCTTTAACAGTGAGGTCCCAGTACCCTGTAAAAGGTGGCTTTAGAGAAATAAGGGAACTCTGGTGGCCTAATGGCAAGAAGGCGGCATGAGGTTGAAAGCCATCAACTGATCTGTGGGAGGAGGGTGGGCAGTTTCCTCCCATGTGGTTAACTGTCTCTGAGAACTCCCTGCAGAGTCAGCTATGGGTCGGTTTCACCTCTACAGTACACAACAGCAACAGTGGGGTGAAGTGAGGCGATGTCTGAATGAACAACCTTTATGGAATAACATTTAGCTCACGACCTGACTCATGAAAGGACTCAGCAGCAAACTTCCTCCCAACAGGACTACTCATCTGGCCAGGCGGTGCAGTTTGCTGCTGGCATCAGGTTTTAAAGCAGACGGGTGTTTACATCAAAGTCTGAACTTTAGGCTTCTCTCGAGAGTCAAGTGCTCTGCCATCTGGGCCAGCATTAACCCACGGTCACAGCTGGCTGAGCTGAGGGCAGTAGGCTTTGATACAAGCCTTATCACACTGTTATTTCATGCCCAGCCTGCTGCCCATCTCTGTCACCTGTCTGGCTTCTCTAAGCTATTGAATCTGTAACTCCTGGGCACCTGGAGACAGCTCACTGGGAGTCTGGGAACAGAGACAAGGTCATGTCTGTCTTATTAGGGACAGAGTCTCTCCTGGGCATTAATGCTTTTGCCCCTTTACCTCCAAGAGCTATACAGGCATCCCTTGGGGGAAGTGGGAGAGCAGACTGCTGAGCGATTAAAACAGGAAACCGCTGCTTTTTCATTTAAAGCACAGCTATATCCAGCCACAATCTATGTGATCTTAGCTATATCCAGCCACAATCTATGTGATCTTACGTTCAGTAACTTCTCAGTGTCTTGATTTTTACATCCATAAAGTCAGAATAACAAGGCTGGTTTCAGCATCCTTGTGCGTGTTAAATGAAACACATTGCTAGTGTTTCGTTTAACACTATATTGTGTTTCATTTAATCCACCCAGCTCACGGTACATGTTTTATACATTTTATACATTCCCTGCCCCCAGGGAAAGGGTGATTTCAAACCTGACTGCCTGCTATTAAACACTACATATCTGTATTTCGTTTTGGATTATATTTAGAACTTGTATAAATTTTAACCCATAGAGTTTTGTCTGAAAAATATGTACCTGTAAACAATTTGTGTATGTCCTTCTTCAAGTTTCATTTTAACTTCTTTAAACTGTATTTCAGTTTCGAAACCTTTGATGTCAACAGCTTCGAGCAGTTTTGCATTAATTATGCTAATGAAAAGTTGCAACAGCAGTTTAACCTGGTAGGTGACTTTTCTGCCTTCTCAGACGTGTGTGTGTGTGTGTGTGTGTGTGTGTGTGTGTGTACATGGGAAGAGGGACATGGTTAGGTTTCTTAAATCTTTACAGCCCTAACCCCCACCCAGAGTTACATACTGAGTCACTGCACCCCCTTGTGGCCAGAGCTTCAAATTGCACTTTTCATCCTCTGCTTTTTTGTGAGCTTGGTTTCCGCTTCCATTCCAGACTTGGCACTCTTGATTAAAGAAAGACTTGCTATGCAACCAGATCAAACTAGTTAATTACTGACCTGAAGGCTGTTTATATGAATTTCTGCATCTTTGCACCTGTTTCTCCCTCTGCCTTAACACACCTGTCCTTGCATCATCCTGGCATCTCAACTTGGCTAACTTTGAGTTGGATGCTTTGAGTTCAGCATCCCTAGAGAACCTCCTCTGATGCCCCCCCCCTTACAGGTTAGACGCCTCCCTCCGTGCTCACCTGTATTGCAGCACCCCTCACTGGTCTCCTGCCTCCAGGCTTGCCCTCTTTGGTGAGTTGTTAGGAAAAGGCCACAGAACCTGACTTCTCTAAGAAATACGTGACAGTCCTGAGTGACGTCATTTGCAGTCTCATCACCATCCATTCACAGCTGTGCTGTCTCCTCTGCATACCGTCAGCCACGTATAGAACCCATTAAGCTTCCACACTGCTCACCTTGGGATTCTTTCCTCCTCTCTGCCTGCTCCTCCCACCCGCCAGGCAGACTCATTCACCCCCACCCCACCCCCACACCCGCCCCACACCCTGCATCAGCCTGAGCCAGGGCCTCTGGGAATCCTCTCTGATACCCTTATGGCCCTAACAAGCGCTGAACAAAGGTTTTCAAGCTGCTGGCTTCTCCCACTGGCCCCACAGCTAGCATTCTCCCGCGGGCTGGCACTCACTCGGCGAGGCTTACTGCCAGCCAGATGGCATCGGTGCTGTAACCCTGGAAGGCTCAGGCAGGGAGAGGCTGCAGGACCACAGGGAATCTGTGCTGTGCTGGGAGCCTGACAAGTTGGAGTGTGGAAGCACTAACCTGTCGTATCAGAAACAGCAGCCTTGCTGTCGATAAAGGGTGCCATCTCTACTACATTCAGGTCTTCCCATTTAAATAACAACTTTACAAGTTAGTAACTTAGCTATTGCTCCTAAATGCTTGTGTGTTACTCTTTGCAAGCACTTTTTAATACTCTATTTCACTTTCCACATGACCTTGGGGATTCGCAGCATGTCTTTAAGCTTGAACAAGAAGAATATATGAAAGAAGATATCCCCTGGACTCTGATAGACTTTTATGACAACCAGCCCGTCATTGACTTAATAGAAGCAAAAATGGGCATTTTGGACTTACTGGATGAAGAATGTTTGGTAATTTTCAAAAATGTTTGCTTTTATTTTCAGCTTCTTAATAGTACCAGATGAGTTTATTGCTAAGCAAATTTTTGAAATGAGCATGTGAAGTCCTGACAGATTACTTAACAGGTTGGACACTCATACTGGAGCAGTAATCCATAGCAGGAACCCCAGAGAGCCAGGTGGCCCACCCTCAGCGTGTATAGACCTCCCTGAGTAGCATGCCTGACCTCTTGGGTGATGCTCAGGCAAGGAGGCACCCATTGAGCCTGTCCTAATTGTGCATAGAGTGGGCATGGACGCAGCAAAGTGAGTCCACTCCAGCTATTAATGACTGACAAGAGCTGAGTTTCTCTTTCCTTCCTGACTCTTGTGAGTCACAAGAAGGTGTGGCTTAAAAAATTAACATCATGTAATTTGTGGAAAGGGGTTCCTCGGAGTTTCTTCTTAGCCACCTCCATGAAGAGCAGCTTTGCAGTGGGTCATCTCAGCAATATCCCTCCCAGACCATGGGGGAAAAAATATTTCTAGGAGATTCTTATTTTTGTTTGTACAAAGGTTACATTTTGGGGTTCAAACTTGGATTTTACTTCTTTCTCAAAAATGTATATGTGTAGTGTGGAAATAAGATTATATTGTTAAAGACATACTGGCCTCTTACATCTAGGATTTTTTATGTCTGATTCTAAGCATGGTTTTAGCCTTTGCAGTGCCCCCTGTGCTTCAGCCTGCAAAGCAAGAAAAGATCAAAGGGTTGACATAAGGGACACACCTTCTGGAATGTTCTATTAGTTACCAGGGTGGCCTCTAGGAAATATTTACCTACACAGGCATTCCCTAGGTAACCAGTGTCACAAGGAAGTAATGCAAGAGTGAATTTGACAAAATAAAGTATGAGAGTCACAGTTTGTGCTACTTTAATTGATAGGGTTTTTGTTTGTTTATTTAATTTTATTTTAATGAAAGTTTATAGAGACTTTAGATTTCCATTCATTTATTATTACACTTTTGTCCCTGCCCACCCCCCCACCCAATTTGCTTTTAATTTTGAAAAGTAAAAGAAAAAATTCTTCCATTGTTATTTAATCCCTGCCCCAAGTCCACCCCACTATGCTACCTTCATTCTGGACTCCTGTCATAACAGTAATATCTAATTGTATATCCCTTTTAAACAGTTCTCTCCATCATCTGTTTCAATATACATTATTTATCCCATGTAATTGATAGTTTTCCAATCACCTGCATCAAGAACATGTATTGCCACAAGCTTAGTTCAAGGATGCAAGAGCCTGGTTAATTAGGCAGTAAAACAAAATAAAACTGTTTCCTGAGGCAAGGCAGGGGTTGGGGCATGGGTTGGGGCACAGGCTGGAGCTGGGGCTTAGGCATGCTGGGGACACAGTGGGCATCACTCTTTTCCCATCAATTGAGAATAAATCATGCTCATGTAATGCTATCCCCCCCCACCACCACCACCACCACCTTAAGTCTTCTTAGGGACAGAAAGAAGATAACTTTTGATTTTACAGAAATAAAAAAAAGTTTCTACATGGCCATTTTCTTATGCCTGGAATTGCTTAAAATAAATTTAAAAAAACAAACAAACAAAAAACCCAAACAACAAAACCCAAGAACTGAGATTGCAGATTTCCTGTGGTCCCTTCAGAATATCAAGTAATTTTCATTATTCAGGATTAGCACACTGCTTTGCTTCTGCTAATCTTTCTTCTCTGGTTTTCTTACCTGTGGTTTGGTTTGCTTTCCAGTTGCCACATGGAACGGATGAGAACTGGCTTCAAAAGCTGTATAATCATTTTGTGAATAAAAACACCCTGTTTGAAAAACCCAGAATGTCCAACACGTCTTTCATCATCCAGCACTTTGCTGATAAGGTACCAGTGCTAACTAGCCCAGGGAAGTAGGCAGAGTAGGCAAGACTGGACTTTGTGACTGCATTCAAAGTTGTACTCACTGGTAGCTTTGAACCATATGTGTGCTGTTGTAGGCAGGGTTCTCTAGAGAAAGAGAACCAATGAGGTAGGGGTGTGTGAGTCCACATCATACAATTGTAGGGGGCTGAAAAGTTCAAAATCTGTAGCTAAGGAAGCAGGCTAGAGCCTTCTTTAAGTTTATATCTCAAAATCTGTAGAAAAGAACAAGAATCCAGACTAAAAGGAGAGACATTTACCAAGTTATTTATAGTCTAAACACAGACCACACCTGATGGAACTTCTGTTTCACTTTGATCTTCAAATTAGTTCATTCTTGTTTGACACCCTGGTGGAAAATTTGCATTTACTCTCTAATATACAATAAATTCTGGAGAGCTCTGGTGGCCTAGAGGCAAAAAGCTGTGTTACAATCCCAAAGGCTTCAGGTTCAAATCCACTAGCTGCTCCCTGGGAGAAGGAAAGGCAGCCTCATCCTGTGCAATTAACACCTCTGAAAACCTGCCAGAGGGTCAGCTCTGGGTCAGTTCCAACGCAACAGTACACAACAACAACAACATCCTAAATTCTCGTCTGCAAAATCTAGAATGATGCAGAGAGCATTAAAAGAAGATGGGAGGAATACATAATCATTTTACCAAAAAAATTGTCAACATGGAACCATTTCAGGAAGTAGCATATGATTAAGAGCCAATGGTAATGAAGGAAGAAGTTCAAAGTGCATCGACAACTCTGGCAAAAATTAAGGCCCCAGGAATTGGTGAAACAGTAATTGAAATGTTTGAACATGCAGATACAGCCCTGGACATGTTCAGTAGCCTATGCTAAGCAAGCTGGAAAATAGTTACGTGGCCAACTGACTGGAAGAGATCCATATTTGTTGCCATTCCCAAATAAAGGTGAACCAACAGATTATGGAACTAATCACACAGTGTCAATAATATCACATGAAAGTAAAATTTTGCTGAAGTTTATTAAAAAGAGGCTGGAACAGTACAGGAACAGGGAACTGTCAGAAATTCAAGCTGGATTCAGAATAGGCCCTGGTATCAGGGATATCATTGCTGATATCAGATGAATCTTGGCTGAAAGTAGACAACATCAGAAAGATGTTTATTTATTAATTGCAGAAGTATATTTGACTGTGTGCGTCATAATAAATTGCGACTAACTTGAAGAATAATGGGACCCCCAGAACACTTAATTGTGTTTATATAAAACCTGTACATCGACAAAAAGGCTGTTGTCCAAAAGAATAGAAGAACACTGCATGGTTTAAAATCAGAGAATGTGCACCAGGATTGTAGCTTTTCTCCCTATCTATTCAATCTGTATGTTGAGCAAATCATTTGAGAAGCTGGACAGCATGAGGGAGAATGTGGTATCAAGACTAGAGGAGGACTTAGTAACAAGCTGTGTGTTATGCAGAGGACACGACCTTGCTTGCTGAAAATAAGGAGGACTTGAAGCACTTGCTGCACAAGATCAAAGACTTAGGTATTAGATATGAATTAGATATCAGCCTTAAGGAATTGTGCTGCCAGCTCATAGGTACAGTTCAGATCAATCAGCTGCTCCATGAGAGAAAGATGGGCAGTCTCCTCCCGTGCAATGTACTGCCTCTGGAAACCTGCTGGAAGGTCAGCTATAAATTGATTCAGGCTCACTGGAGTACAACAACAGTCAAGGAAACACAAGTTCTCACTATTAGACCAATAGACAGCATCATGGTAGCTGGAGAAAAGATTGAAGTTGCCAATGACTTAATTTTCTTGGGCTGCTGGGTGATACCAACAGTCAAGAAATCAAAAGTTGTGCTGCATCGGGAAAATCTGTTGTCAAGGACCCTTTAAAGTGCTAAGGAATAATTATTTAATTTTAAATTATGTTCATTTAAAGCTTAATATGTGCCTGATCCAAGCCATAGTATTTTCAATTGTTTCATCTGCATCTGAAAGTTGGACAGTGAATATGGATGCCAGAAGAGGAATCAGTGCTTTTGAGTTGTGGTGTTGGAGAAGAGTACTGAGTATCCCAAGGACTGCCAAAAGAACAACAAGTCTCTCTGGGAGTTGGTGCAACCAGGCAGCTCCTTAGAAGCAAGGAGGGTAACACTTCCTCTCACATACTTTGGGCATATTGTCTGTCAAGAAGGACCAATCCTTGGAAAAAGACAGCATGCTGAGAAAGGGGGAAGGGTCAGAGAAAGAGAGGAAGACTCTCAACATGATGGGTTGACATAGTTGCTGTAACAATGTATCAGAGATTATGAGGATGGAGCAGAATAGGGCATGGGGCAGATGCTTACAGTGTCATGAGTTGTAGTCAACTTGATGGCACCTGCCAGCAGTAATCTGCATTCTAACTGCATCTCAGATGTAGCTTACTGCTTCTGTTACATGTTTCTCATTGCCATTGAATCAGAACCAACTCATAGCCAACCCTCTACTGAGTTTCAGAGGCTGTAAACTGCCAGGGAGAATTTCCCATCTTTCTCTAAAGGAGCTACTGCATGGATTTGGACCATCAGAGAGGCTCAGTCTTTGAGTAAGCACGCATCTCCCATGCAGATTCTCAGCGGGAAGTTGACTCTAAATGAACTGGTTCAAGACACTTGCTTTCTTCTGACTGATTATATTTAGTTACGTTATGTATGATGCATTACATTTTGTTATGCTGTGTCAGTGTTACATTATGTTATGTTGTTATGCTATGCCATGCTGTGCCATGCGATGCTATGCTATGCCATCCCATGCTGTGATATGCCATGGAAGAGCACCTAGTTGAAATGTTTAGTGATATCATTGGGAAACATAGCCTGGCTATGTTGGCAGGAATTAACCATCACACATGTGATTATGTGTTTGTTCAACAATCCTTAGTTTGTTTAAGTGACGAAAACACATGAGCTTCAATTTTACTACCTCAAGATTAATGGTTGTTATTATGCACTGTCCAATTGAAACCAACCTATAACTGACTCTCCAGAGAGTTTTCAGAGCCAGTAAATCATACAAAAAGAGACTGCCTATCTCGCTCCTGTAGAGCAGGTGGTGGATTCGAGCCTCATGCCTTTGGGGTTTCAGCACAGCTCCTTACCAACTGCGGCTCCCTAATTATGCCTTAGTGGGTTTCATTTTCATTCTTGTTAAATTTATTGTGACTTCATTAGCCTTGTATTAACTTATTTTCCCTATGAAATAGTTATTCCCAAGAGTGTATAATTGTTTTCTATCATGGAAACTATATCCTTTCTTTAGGTTTTCCATTTTGGGTTTTTTTAAAAAAAATCAAACTGTAATGCATTTATTATAATGATCACAAAAGTTAACTTCAGACATCTTTATTTCCTTGTTTATGTGTCTCCTACAAAGCAAATATTACTCTTATAGATACCTTAAAACTCATATTGCAGAAAGTTTACAAAATTAAGGGGGGAAATAAAAAATCACCATAACTACCTGCCCTATATGTTTTCATCTTGGATTTTTTTGGCTTTTTCTTTCCATAAAGAAAATCCCCCCTGCCCTTTCCTGGTTGAACTTCACTCTCCAGCTTAGCGCAGAGCCCGAGATCGTGTGACTAGGCTGCAGGGCGATGGGAAGGCTTGTGGCAGAGCCCGGTGCTGCGAATCAGAATCTGCTGGCAGCACCCAAGTCTCTGCGGGAAGAGAGCCCTGTTACTGAGTTTTACTCTGTAGAGGTTTTCACATGGGTCCTAGAAAGGATGCATATGCATGAATGACCATATGACAAATTATATCGTCAAGTTGGTACTCTTTATAATTTCAAGATCTTAGTCTTATGGAAAAAAGAAGGGAAACCCAACCAGTTTCATAAAAAGCGCTTCTAGGGCCTCTTTTGATTGTGCGTCATTCCGAACACTTAATTCTGTCAACATGACACTTACAAGAAGTCCCTCTTAAAAGAATGGTGCAGCATTTTGGGCATAGTTCCTAGGTAGACTATGGATGGGTGGGAAGAAATCACACAGACTCTAGAATTAGCTCAGGTTTTCCATTCAATTAGTTGAAGAAATAAAATTGCGTTGAAAGTGACGAGCTAGGGAGGACTCTGGGAAGTGGAGGGTCTCCCTCCACGTCCACTTCCGAGCATGTGTAATGGGGTGCTGTGATAAATAGGAAGGGAATTTCTCTTTATAAGGTTGTCCTTTATTGCTTCTTTGTTGCTTATCCTTTAAAAAAGAAAATGAAATTTTTAAAAGGGAAGAGAAACCTATGGAATTTAGATGCCACCTGCTTCTGCCTCTTTTAAAACAATTCCGTTATCTACACAGGTGGAGTATAAGTGTGAAGGTTTTCTTGAGAAGAACAGAGACACTGTCTATGACATGCTGGTTGAAATCCTGAGGAGAAGCAAGGTTTGTAAAGTCCTAAGAGGTAATTCACAGTTGTAGTTGTTGTTGTTGTTGTTGTTGTTGTTGTTGTTGTTGTTATGTGCTGTCAAGTTGACTGCAACTCAGCGACCCTGTGTATTCTTTGTGTAATTGATGTGGACGTAGAAGTGTGTCAGAAAGGCGTAAGGCATGCATGCTGGTATATGTGTATGTCTAGCTGTGCATGGGGTTTGCGGACATGTGTGTAGAATAGCTGTGTGTGGTCTGTGTATTTATTCATCCTCTAGAAGGGACAAGTTTTATGGTCCATAAATCCCCCAAAAATTACTACTTTTAGAATTGCTATTAAAATAATTTTCTAGTTTCTGAGTACATGTAAATTTTCACTAAATAAAAATTCATCTTCATGTAATTTTTCTGCTAACTCAGAAACCAGAGGCATAAGTGCCAGAGAGGAAAGCATAGCTAATATGATCGTCTAAAGAATCATAGTTCCGGTTTTATTCATTTATACATAAATATTTATGTTACACCTAATGTGTCCAGAATTGTCTGAGATTCTGAGGATACAGAAGTGAACAAGGCAGACAGAGTTCTTGAACTCTCAAAAATCCGTCCAATCTTTAACATGTAGACAAGCAGTTGTGTTGTCATAAAAAGCCTCAAACTCATACCATTGAGTCCGTTCTGACACACAGCGAGCTTTTATCAGGTTCCCTGGGCTGTAAATCATAATGGGAGGAGATTGCCCATCATTCCCCCATGGAGCCACGGTGTGTTCCAACGGCCAGAGGTGCCTGGGCTTTTAGTTAGCAGCGGCTCACCATGGACTACCCCACCTGAGCCACTTATGCTCCTAGTTGCTGTCAGTGTGGCTCCAACTCAGAGCAACCTTATGTACAACAGATGAAACCCTGCCCCGTCCTGCAATAGCCTTACACTCTCTCCTTGCTCTTTTTTCACTGACCCTACACTTTTCCAAGGGTTCTGGTGACCTGCAGGTAAAGGAGTTGTGTTGGCATCCAAAAACATGTGGTTTGAACACATGGTTCAAGTCCACCAGCTCCACAGAAGAAAGATGCTTAGTTTCCTCCCATGCGATTTATAGACTTTGAAAACCCACTGGAGGATCAGTTATGAGTTGGTTCCGACAGGGTAGCACATAGCAAAAGCAACAACAATGCCTTTCCCAGTATAATAGTCTTCTCCATTAACTGGCCTGTCCTGATTTTATGTCCTAAGTGTGTGAGACAAAGCATCCCCATCCTCATCTAAGGTACACTGTGGCATACGCAGTGACAGGTAGTGTTATTAGTACCTGAGAAAAACAAAGCAAGACAGAACGAAAGCCACACAGATGTGGCGGCAGCCCTAGTTCTCTGAGATGTAGCACAAACATGCTTCCAGTAACTTCCTGGACTTTTCCTTCCTGCTCTAACCATTCCTTAACAGAATTTTGAGACTGTTTTCATGCATGATAAATCTTGACTTTTTTTTAAATCTGCATATTAGTTTTGTCTCTTTTTTTAACAAAAAAGCCTGTCCCATGCAGACAATTGTTTTGACAGTGTTCCAAATGAGTAAGGATCCTTCCACTAACGATCTCACATAACCCACAGACCACGATACCTTCAGTTATTCAAACGGATGTGGGCATGGCCTGCATCTTATATACAGAATTCTAAAAGAAGCAAACACCACCAAAGGAACCCACTGTCATCAAGTCTATTCTGACTCAGAACAGTCCTCCTTCAGGTTTCTGAAGCTGTAAATCTTTATAGGAGGAGGTTGTCCAGCTCTCTCCCTTCAAGCAGCTTGGAGTATTCAAACTTTTGACCCTTTAGTTAGTATTACAACGTGTAATACACCACACCACCAGAATACTTTGTATACAAAAGTCAACAAACACAACTCATTACATTCAGGTCAAAACTGACTCACAGGGGGAGCTCTGGTGGCCTAGTGGCAAGGAGCTGCAACTACAATCCCAGAGGCACACGGTTCGAATCCACCAGATGCTCTGCTGGGAAAAGGAGGGACAATCTCCTCCTGTACCAGTCAGATCTGATTTGACTGTACACTCACACAAAAATAAAAATTAAAAAAATATGAAAAAAAAACCCTGACTCACAGATGACCCTCCAGTGAGTTTTCAGAGGCTATAAATCCACACAGGAAACTTCTCACTTTTCTCCCTCAGAGTGGCTGGTAGATTCAAACCAGTTAACCTTTGAATTGATAGCATAGCTCCCTACCCACTAGCCAACAGAGCTTCATAAATGTGAAATTAGTTGACTTAATTTATGAATTATTTACTCATCTCCAATCTAACTCTGGCGTCTGGTCTGGAAGATGAACTCAGATCGTGACAAAGCACAGGTAGGTGTGTCCATAATGCATTGTGCTAATGGAGACCTGGGAATTTCACTCCCTGATTCTGTGGGGCATACCTTCCAGCAGGGATTCTGTTAAAGAAGATTACCAGTATCAACAGTAAAGTAAAAAAGTGAGATTCATGGTAAGAGAGAAGAAAGGACATTTAAAGACATTTGGGATGGACAGTAATAAATGCCTTAAAAGATGTACAAATAGTCATTCTGGCAGCACATATACTAAAATTGGAGTGATACAGAGAAGATTAGCATGGCCCCTGCGCAAGGATGACACGCAAATTCATGAAGTGTTCCATATCTTAAAAAAAAAGCCCTAAAAAAAAAAAAAAAACCACAACAAAAAAGATGTGCAAATGAAAGAGTAAAACAGTTTAGAGGAATCCAAATAAAACCTACTACCATCAAGTTAATTCCAACTTAGGAGGAGGAGGGTAGAACTTTAGGATTCCACAGCGGTAAATCTTTACAGGAGCCAATGCCTCTTTGTTCTCCCAACAAGCAGATGGTGGTTTCAACCCCTAACCTTTTAGTTAGCAGCCAGGTGTATTAATAACTGCTACGAGGGGTCCTGTTTTGAGCAAGCTGGAACTGATTCATACTGGAGCATCACAGAAAATGTCGGGAAGTGGGTGAGGGTGGAGGCATTTTAACAGAACCTTGACTGATGGGAAAGATGTGGGTCTTCAGGATTGGGGATGTGGATAGGAGGGAGACGATTCCAGCTGAGAAAACAAGATGCGCGGTGGCACAGAGGTGGGACTAAGTAAACTCTTTCATGCTCTGACCCTGCCGTTTGTCGTTTTCTGTTCCTTTACTCGGAGAGAAGTCACGGGGCCTCTCCAGTGAGCATGGTCGCCTAGTGGTGAATTGAGACAACAGTCTCTCAATGCTCTCCTCTGCTGTAGGATGAGGTGGTTATTCCCTTTCACTTGACTTGTACCAGCTGAAAACTGTGAGCAAACACTTTAGGGCATTGAAATCCTCTTTTGTTTCTACCAGTTTCACCTCTGCGCCAGCTTTTTTCAAGAGAATCCAGTTCCTTCTTCCCCATTTGGCTCAATGATCACAGTTAAATCTTCAAAGCAAGTCATCAAGCCAAATAACAAGCAATTCAGGACCACAGTTGGGAACAAGGTATGGAGAAGGCATCTGAAGGTGAGGGGCCAAGGGTGCTGGCTATGTCCCTGGGAGCCAGGTTTTTACAGGACCTACAACCCAGACTTTAAGTCTAAAATACAACCAGTGTAAAGAAAAGAAATAATTTGTTGTCATACCATCAGGCTCCATGGCATTGCACACCTGAGCACACCGCACTTTGGTGACAATGACACAAGCTACTCAATGTGTTGTTGTTTGGGAGTCTTGGACAGAGAGTGTTCTGTCTAGGCCAATAGAAGTTTCTTGCCAGCCCTAATAAACAGTGTCATGGATTTAAATCCTTTATAGTAGAGTTTTGTGCATAGCGTTCATTTGTCTTCTTGAGTGCCAAACCCAACCTTCTGATTACGGTCTTACTTACCTACTACTGCTATAACACACATACCACCAGTGGGTGACATCAAACAACAAAATCTATTTTCTCACAGATCTTGTGGCTAAAAATTCAAAATCAGGTCCTCCGCCTTGTCACATATTTCCTGGTTCATTGATGTGCCTTGGCTCTAGATACTCCTCACATGATACCTGTCTTCCCCACTGTGTGTGTCTCTTGGTCGATTCTGGTCTTTCTATAACTCAGAAGCTCAAGATCCAATCTATGCAGTATTAACATAGCCAAAGAAAGCCTGTATTTCCAAACAATCCATACATGGTTATATTTACAAGTTCTTGGGTTAGGCTTAACATATATTTTGAGGAACCCAATTAAATCCATTTGATTGAATTATCTAAGCACTAAAGTGTCTCCAAACATGAGTTCTCTGGTTTTGTTTCCTAGTTTCGAAGCTCTCTGTACTTACTCATGGAGACCCTTAACGCAACCACACCCCACTACGTCCGGTGCATTAAGCCAAATGATGAGAAATTACCCTTTGAGTAAGTGTTCTGATGCAGCAGCAAATGAAAATACTGGGGAAGTTACTTGTGTTATGATGTTCTATCATTTGCTTATAATGGCCTTGAACATTTTTTATTTTGTTTTTTGCTTTTCTTTAAAATAATTCAAAACAGTCTTCCTCTTATATACAATATTAGCACAACCCTTCTGACTAAGCCAATCACCTCCAGAGTCAGGACAAGGGATGAAATTTTATAAAATAGTCTATAACTGAAGATTATTCTACTTGGAAAACAGAGCATTTCACTTGACTATAAGAATCTTGCTTGAGCAAGAAGAGCTGTAAAAGGAAGCAAAGATTTGTCCTCACACATTAGATTTGTTTTCTGGGGCATCATGGATGAGGCCTGGCACCTGGGAGAGGAAGTTGTAGGGGGAATGCTATTGGCTTACTGGAGCTTTCTGAGAAAAGTGAGGCCTATGGAAGTGGTAAGTATGTCTGGGGACTAGACCAAAGGCAGAGACCACCTGCTGAATATTCTGGAATAGAAATCCAAGCAACAATAGAAATCCAAGCATCAAGTAGGTTGTTTGGACCAGAAGAGTGTGGATATTTCTTTCTTCATCAGTTGAGCGTGGTGGAGAGTGTGATGATGGTACAGGATAGGGCGAGGTTCCCATCTGTGTTAGAGTCAACTTGGTGGCAACCGTAGTTGTTGTTTTAAGCCCAGCCCGAATACCATCCCCACTCACAAGCCATCTCCCAGTCACCACCACCAGGATCATTGGCTCCTGTCTCCACGCCCCCACTGCAGCCTTCTCAGTGGTTTCACAGGAGGGCCTGTTTCCTCCTGACATCAGCAGATATTTAAGTACTTCCTGTATGCCCCACAGGGGACCCCAAAGAAGGCCTCTCACTGCCTGTTTCCTCTGAGATCACTATTCGAGTAGGTGAGCCACTACTGTGTATCTGTCTCCTCTGAGGACTTCACAATATAAAATTATCTCCTCCAGACATTATGCTGAGTAAAATCTCTCAGTCACAAAAGGACAAATATGGTGCCACTGTTGTAGAATGAGGCTGACATTGGGGTGGGGGTAAGACTGAGAAAAACTGGATAAATTTTGTTTACTGCATTGAAGCCGATGAGGGAGAGAATAGTTTAAATTTAATATATTTTAGGGCATTATGATTATCTTAAGAGTCCAGAATGAAAAAATGAAAAAAAAAAAAAGAGTCCAGAATGAGGGTTGCAGAGTGGAGTATACTTGGGGTGGGAGTGGGGCGGTGCGGGGGCGGGGGAATGTGTACCAATGAAGGAGTTTTTCTTTTGTTTTTCAAGGAAAGGCGCGAACTGGGGGTGGGGGTGGGGTGGAGTGGGGGGGGAGAAAAGTGCAACAATGAATGAATGGAATTCCAAAATCTCTGTAGATGTTCATTGAAATTAATAATAATAATAATTTTTAAAATGTGTAATAAAAAAGATTATCTCCTCCAGGTTTGATTCCAAAAGAATTGTTCAGCAGCTCCGAGCCTGTGGTGTTTTGGAGACAATTCGTATTAGTTCACAGAGCTACCCTTCCAGGTATGCTGCCACTTCTTGTATAGGGACAAAGTCTGCAGCTTCAGGTCTGCGCTGAGTGCCAGAAGTATGACTGCCATGTTTTTGTGTCATGAATTACTGACTTCTCTAAGATGCTTTCCCTGTCCTGAGAGAGGAAGGCAAGAAGAAGGTGAGACACAGGTCATCACCAACACCACCCCACACCCTATCTCAGAGGCTGGCGATGGCAAGCTGTGGCCTCCTCAATGCTCCTAGGGAAGGGAGATAGAGGTGGGACATAAGGTCAGTTGCTGGGAAAAGGTATTAACAAAGACAATCCAGTAAGAAGACAGGTGTGCTCAGGGTGATTTTGGTGGTATCACAAGGAAAGTGTGTGCCAAGGTCAAGGTCATTGGCAGCAGAACATATCATCACCACCACCAGTGTGGCAACAGTGTAGGTATCAGAGTCCATAGAATGACCTCTTAAGTCCAGGAACACTTGACTGAAATCCCTCGGTACACTCCACCAGGTTCATGTCTTTGGTTTTCCAGGTGGACATACATCGAGTTCTATAGTCGCTATGGTATTCTCATGACCAAGCAAGAACTTTCCTTCAGTGATAAAAAGGAGGTGTGCAAAGTGGTTTTACACAGGCTCATCCAGGTCAGTCATCTTCTCTTCTGGAATTTCCCAAGTAGGTTTCTTCATCTTTGTTTTAGAGTGTCAGTAATGGAGTTGTCAGGAGCGCCTATGAAGAAAGGCAGTGTGTCCAAGCTTCAGTGCACCAAGATCAGAGCAGATACACTCACTGAGTCATGACTTCTGTGGTGGAAATCTCCTGTCAGGACCCAGATTCAAGCCCTGGCCTCCCCAAGTACTCATCTCCTGCTTTGTTCTCCCAGAATGTATGGGAATGTCCACGGACTTGAGTTATTTTTTTTCTCTAAAGTGGCTTAAAATAAACAAGTCACAATACCAACAAAACCAAGCTCACTACCATTGAGTCAATTCCAGTTCCTAGGACATTCTGACAGACAAAGCAGAACTGTTCTATCAGATTTCCAAGGTTGTAAATCCCGTGGGAGCAGATTGCCTCAGCTTTGTCCTGCTGCGTGGCCGGTGTATTTGAGCCACTAAACTTTTGATTAACAGCCCAACACTTAACTCACTGTGTCACCAGGGCTCCTGTGTTATTATCAAAATAATAGCGTTTTTCACATCATTGACTCTATAAACATCTTTTCCAAATACTATAGAAAATCTGAAAGATTTTATTTCTGATTCTTTTTTATTTCTTCCAGGATTCTAATCAATACCAGTTTGGGAAAACCAAAATTTTCTTCAGAGCAGGCCAAGTGGCTTATTTAGAGAAACTCCGATTGGATAAACTGCGGCAGGGTTGTGTTGTGATACAGAAGCACATCCGTGGCTGGCTGCAAAGGAAAAAGTTCCTCCGAGAGAGACAAGCTGCCCTGACAATCCAGCAGTACTTCCGGGGCCAGCAAACTGTGAGGTATGTTGGAATGGACAGGGATGTAGGAATTATAGGGCTTCTTATGCCTATCAGAACCAATGAGAGAGCCTCTCAAATGATCTCCTCCAGTGGCCATGAAACTTGGGGTGAGAAGAATAGAGTCCTCAGACACAGGAAGTTATCTCTTTTGAGTGAACCGGTGGTGAGCAGGACCCTGAAGGGAGTAAGCCTTGATTGCATTTGTTGGGTGCTCTTGTGTCAGAACCAATTCATAGCTGACCCGCCAGTGGGTTTTTAGAGACCATAAATCACACTGGAGGAGATAGCCCATCTTTCTCTTGTGGAGCATTTGGTGGATTCAAACCTCGTACATTTAGGTCTGTCGTGAAACCAATTTGCTCCTTCAAGACAAGATTTTGAAGTTCGATCTGTCATACTTTGGGGCATGTTGCCACGAAGGACCAGTCCTTGGTGAAGGACACCATGCTTGGGAGGCTGGAGGGACAGCACAAGAGAGGAAGACCGTAGATGAGTTGGATTGACATAGTGACTGGTAAGGAGGTGGAGGCTAGCTTTGTCTGAGACAGTGAGATTGGCTCAGGATAAGGCAGGGTTCAGAGCTATTGTGCATAGGGTCACTATGAGTCACAGGTGACTTGACAGCACATAACAACACTTTTGGTTTGGCAGTGCAATTCCTTAACTCCAAGCTACCAGAGGCCCGTAAATTCTGATTAGGATATTAATGAAGAGGGTCAGAATCCTTGATAAGACCAAACCTGTCTAGACTAGGCCTCTTCCCTATGGAAGAGAAGTTGCCTGCATACACAAGGATAGAACCTGCCAGAGGGCATCCATGGCAAGGCCCTGCAAGTGAATGAATCACGAAGGACCCTGGACAGAAAGGGTGTGGTGCATAGTGCAGGCCCAGCTGCATCCATGGCTGAGTGGAGTACACAGGCAGGCATGCCTCAGAGACAGTGCAGGTTCCGTTGCAGACCACCACGGTAAAGCAACAGCTAAAACAAGGGGTTTCTCAGTGCATATGAAAGTGATATTTACACTATATGGTAGTTTATTAAGTGTGCAATGTTGTCACTGTTGTTGTGTACCATCGAGTCAGAAATGAATCATTGACACTTTGGCAGGGTTTTTCTTGGACCCACTGATGAATTCAAACTATGTACTTTTGAGTTGGCAATGCAACTCCTTACCACTGGATCACCAGAGCTCCCAAGTATGCATTGTTGTTGTTGTTGTTGTTTTATGCCATCAAGTCTCCTGCAACTCATAGCGACCCTATGTACAACAGCCCTAAACCCTGCTCTATCCTGTGCCAATCTTATTGTCTCCAACACACCCACACCCCATTATCCCAGTCACTGAATCTATCCATCTCATTGAGGGTCTTCCTCTCCTGTGCTGTCCCTCAACCCTCCCAAGCATGATGTCCCTCTTCAAGGACTGATAGCCTTGCAAAATGTCCAAAGTATGTCAGAAGAAGCTTCAGAATCCTTTGCCTCCAAGAAGCAGCCTGGTTGCACCCTCTCTAGGACCAGCTTGTTTATTCTACTTGCAATCCCTGGTATATTCAATACTGTGAAAAAAAATGGAAACATAGTTAAAAATTACCAAAATATGACACAGATAGCTAGAAAAGTGAGCTAGAAAAACATGCTGTTAGAAAAACGGCACTATAAACTTGCTTATCACAGGGTTGCCACAACCCTTTGGTTTTATTTTGTTTTGTTAAAAAAGCATTATTGGCAAAGCACAATAACATGATGCACAATAAGACAAGGCTTGTCTATAGTTTCACGGGTCATACCAAACCTGACATGAGCAGAGCCACCACCCCGAAAGGCCCTGAAAACCCACATGTCACTGCAGCCGACAGAGGACCTCATGTGCTGTGGGGCTCTCTAGCTTCACTGTGCCTCTTTTTTTTTAAAAAAAAAATTATTTTATTTTATTATTTTTGTGTGCGTGTACCGTCAAATCAGATCTGACTGGTACAGGAGGAGATTGTCCCTCCTTACCCGGCAGAGCATCTGGTGGATTCGAACCGTTCGCCTCTGGGATTGTAGTTGCAGCTCCTTGCCACTAGGCCACCAGAGCTCCCCTTTGCTGTGCCTCTTGAAGAGCTGGGCCCAGATCACTCAAGAGGCCATGGTGAGCTGGCCAGTGAGGTGGGAATTCTTCCCACATAAAGGATGTACTTCTCTGTAGCTACCCGGGCTCCACAACTCAAAGGCATCAGTTCTTCTGTCATCCTTATTCTGCCTTTAAGTTGTGATGTTGAAGAAGAACACTGAATATCCTCTGGACTGACAAAAAACCAATAGATGTGTGTTGGGAAAAATGCAGCCAGAGTGCTCTTTGGAGTCAAGGCTGATGAAATTTTGTCTCACATATTTTGAGCATGGTGTTAGGAGAGGCTATTCCTTGGAAAAGGATATCATGCTTGGAAAGGGTCAGAGAAAGAGAGGAAGACTCAACAAGATGAAGACAGTGACTGCAGCAATGGGCTGAAGTGTGTCGGAGATGATGAGGACGGCACAGGCTGTGACAGGGCTCAGATCTGTTTGTAGGGTTGCTCTGAGTCATATCCAACTTGATAGCACCTAACAACAACTTTGTCTTTATCCTGAGGATGCAGCGAGGACAGATCTCAAGGTGGTGAGTGTAGAAGGATCAGCCACAGCTGAGCCTGGCCTCTCGCCCTGAGCTTGAGCGCTGACTTCCAGCGATGACTGGAACACTACAGTTGTCATCTCAGCACACCTTTAAATGGACTTGCCAATCCACTCCCACTAGACAGCTCTCATATGTACACAAAGCTAGGCTCGCTTGCTTTCTCATGCTGTTGCTTCAGTTAATAATAGCAGTCTCTGGAGCAAGAAATTCTAGAGTTATCTTCTCCATGTCTATGCCTCCTTTCTTTTTGAGAGCCTCTAGCACCGAGTGATTCTTCTGCTACTTTCATCTTGCACCTATCCTATTCATTTTATAGTTGTTATTATGTGCCATCACATCACCTGCAACTGTAGTGACGTTGTGTACGACAGCTTTGGAGCCTAGGTACCTTATCGTGAGCCGGTCTCACTGACACTGACACACCTACTACCATGTCCGTAGTTACTGTGTCAGTCCATCTCCTCCAGGGTCTTCCTCTCCTGCTCTTTGGGCATACAGCCATATCTCACTGTCCACTGCCTTTATTAGGGCCTTCACCATCAGAGTCTTCCTTTTCCTACCTACTTTTGACCCCATCTTCCTAACGCAGGGCCCTAACTCAGCCTTATTCTTCTCAAGCTTTCCATGGCTCCTTGTTTCCTACAGAAGAATATTGAGTCTTTGACATGGCTTTTGTGATGTCTGTGGCCTAGATGCATCCCTACAAATGGAAGCTCAGAAGGATGGGGACCATGTTTATCTTGTTCCCTATTGTATTCAAACCTAGGACCTAGCACAGCAATTACCACTCTGTATATGTTCCTATGTAGTTTTTCCTTGAGTTACAAGTTAAGTGCTTAAGCTTTTCTAACCTCATTGACCACTTGTTTTCCCCCATTTGTCTTGTATTTTTTTACTGTTATTTGAGTGAAAGTTTATAAAGCATATTGGTTTTCATTTAAAAATTCATAGACATTTTGTTTTATAACATTAATTAAATTGCCCATAATATCTTATCATCCCTCATTGTGTATTGCCTTTCCCTTTACCTATCTTAATAAGGCTCTGTTATCTATTTATTAGTTTTTACTGCCCTCTTCTTCCCTTCCCATCACTGGTAAGCATCCAAAAATGATTCTATCTGCATGTAAACCTTTCTTTAACCTTTTGTAATAATTGTCACAAATAGTACACAGTAGTTGTCTTTTTTAAAAATAAGTTTATTTTGTATGTAGATCTTTCCCCTACACTTTCCTTCATTGGCATTGTTTCATAATAGTTGTTTTTTAATGACTATTTTAATTTTAATGATCTATTTCACTGAATAATATCCTCTAGATTTGTGCATGTTATGCAGTGTTGTATAAGCTCTTTATTATTGTTTAGCATTGCATACTATGTATCTTGTTTTCTAGCAAATCTAGATAACTTTCTTTCACTGAGTTATTCTGGCCCTACTAGGTCTACATGTCTTTCCTTCACCATCTGCATAGCCCACTTCTCCATCAAAGAGTGACTTACACATCAGCTCTTCCCAAGCAGGAAGATTGTTCTGTTTGCTCTGCTCTTGTGTACAGATAATTTTTGTAACTAATGTTTCTTTTTACTTTGGATAATTGTTTTCATAGGTCTGTTTACTACATGGAATTGTTAACTCTTAAGCAAGACATTGTCTTCATCAGTGGTCCTCTAGACAGGGATTGACATACCTTTTCTGTAAAGGACCAGACAGTAAATATCTAGGCTTTGTGAGACATACTTACTGAGTGTTTAGCCCTGCCATTGTAGTAGGAAAATAGTCGTGTGTTGTGCAAACATAAATAACACATATGGCTGCTGTTTAAAGAAATTTATCTGCAAAAACAGCAAGTGGACTGGGTATATATGCACACATTCATGTTCATTGCTATAGTCACACAGTACACAGACAGGGAAAGCAGGCAGTACACAGCCAAAGGTTCAAGCAGGATTTAGAAGAGGCCGTGGCACCAGAGATATCAGATGGATGGATCCTGGCTGAAAGTAAGGCATACCAGAAAAATGTCATATTTGTGCTTTATTGGCTATGCAAAGGCATTTGACTGTGTAGGTCATGACAGGCTGTGGCTGACATTGAGAAGAATGGGAATCCCAGAGAGCATGACTGTGTTCATGAGGAACCTGCAGCTGCTGTGTGAATGGGGCAGGTTTGGAATTGGGAAAGGAGTGTGTCAAAGTTATATTCTCTCTCTATACCTATTCAATCGGTATGCTGAGCAAATTACCTGAGAAGATGGAATCTACGAGGAAGAGTGTGGCATCAGCATTGGAGGGAGACTCATTAATAAACTTATGCAGATGACACAACCTTGCTTGCTGGAAGTGAGGAGGACTTGAAGCACTTGTTGCAGAAGATCAAGGAATGCAGCCTTCATATGGACTGCATCTCAATGCCATGAAAATGAAGATTCTTACCACTGAACCAATAGGCAGCATCGTAATGGATGGAGAGGAGATTGAAACTGTCAACAACTTCATCTTGCTTGGATCCACAATTAACACCCTTGATATGAGCAGTCAGGAAATAGAAGATGCATTGTACTGGGAAAATCTGCAGTTAGGGACCTTTCCAAAGTATTGAAGAGTAGTGATGTTAGTTTGAGGATTAAAGTGCGTCTGATTCAGGCTGTGGTCTGTCTGATTACTTGCTATGCATCTGAGAACTGAACAATGAATAATGATGTTAGAAAAAGAATTGATGTCTTTGAGCTGTGGTGTTGGAGAATAGAACTGAACATGCCATGGATGGCCAAGAGAACAAACAGTTGTATCTTGGAGAGGGTGAAGCTGGAGTGCTCTTTAGAGGCAAGAATGATGAGGCTTCACCTCACATACTTTGAACATGTTGCTAGGAGAGGCTACTCCTTGGAGAGAGACATGATGTAGAGAAGGGTGGAGAGTCAGCAAAGGATAGGAAGACCCTCAACCAGGTGGCTTGACACGGTGAGTGCTATAATGGTCTCCTGTGTGTCAGGAAGTGTGAGGATGACACAGGATAGAACAAGGTTCAGATCTTTTGTTCATAGGGTCGCTATGTGTCGTGCTCAACTCGACGGCACCTAATAACAATAAAGAGTTGAAAATAGCCTGTGTATATCAATGGGGAAATGATGATATAAATTATGGTACATTCATACAATGCATAGCTGAAAAACGATCAAGAATTTGTGAAATATTGAACAACATAGATGAATCTAGAACAAATTATGCTGAGTGATATAAATTAGCCACAAAAGAACAATTATAAGACTATGAATACAAAAAGCTGAGGAAAGGTTTACACACAGATATAATCAATCTTGGAGGGTTAGCATGGAGGAGAAGGGAGAGAGAAGGCAGTAAAAGTTAATAGGATAAGCTGAATGGAGGGCGAAAGCAATGTACAGTAAGGGGTTGTTTAAACATTGCAATAAATTAATTACATGAATCCATTATAATTAATGTTCTAAAGCAAAAGATCTTTGAATGATTAAATAAGAAATCAATATGATTTGTAAACTTTCACTCAAATGAAAAAATGTTTTTAATAAAAAGACATAAGGGAGGTCTGGTAGCCTGGTGGCAAGAAGCTGTGCTGAAATCCCAAAGGCACAGTTCGAATCCACCAGATATTCCGCTGAAGAAGGAGGGGTAATCTCCTCCTGTGCCAGTCGGATCTGATTCGACGGTACACAACAAGAAAAAAATATATCTACTTGGATGTCATATGTATACCCATGTTTATCGCAGCTTTGTTTACAATAGCAAGGAGTTGGAAACAACCTAAATGTCCATCAACAAACAAATGGGTAGAGAAGCTGTGGTATATTCGCACAATGGAATACTATGCTGCATTGAAGAACAAGGAACTCATGCAATATTATTCAAAATGGGTGACCCTGGAGGACATTA